>NC_139618.1:16683044-17131754 GCF_964270895.1 Podarcis filfolensis | reverse complement strand
TTGCCCTACCCATGGGTTTGCGCAAACCCCGGCCCTGACCACGTACACCACTGTTTCTTGCTACAGAACTAAAAGATTTCTCCGCTTTTCTCCTTTTTCTCTTGGGTGGTGTGTTAAGCGGTCACCCTAAACAGAAACAGGTTCCCCCCCCCCCTTAGAGGAAATGGACTGGTTGGAACCAGTCTATGACATCAGCTCAGAATCCCAACCTCCCTTGGCAGTTGAGACCCAGCTTTGGCTCAACAGCTCTTGGGTGGCTTAGCTGCAACAGAATCGGAAAAACTGGTGCCTAAATTTATTTCAAAAATCACAACATATTGGACAGTGAGAAAGTGGGAGTGACAATCAGCAAAGTCTGAAGATCAGTGGGTGCGAAAATGGTGAGAGGACCAACAGGCAGCCCCCCAGAAGAGGAAGGCGAAAGCAAGGAGACCCTGAGACTACGTTGTACAGATCTACTAAGTCCTGAATGGCAGCAGGAAAAGGAAGAAGAAGAAGGGTCTCTACAAGAGCAGCCTGGCATCAATAATTCACCTGCAGATGCTGCAGAGGGGCTGTGGCCTCCGTCTGCTGACAACAAAGAAGAACACCTGGAGCCCAGAGTGAATGAGGCCAGTGTGAAAAAGAATATTAAGAAGACCCCCTCATGCCTTGGCCTCCGTTCCCTGGTCTCCAGGGACCAGAAGGTCTTCAAAAAAGCACCACTACCTGAACCCGGCACCAGCAGGAGCAGGGCGCAATCAAAGAAGAGGCTGCTGGGCATAAGGCTGAGGCACTGGATATGCCAGCACAGCGGCTGCGTGTGTCACGGCTAAAAATTGGGCACTCCCCGTAAAAAGAGTTCTTGTGTTTCCTTAGGTTCCCTTAGATTCCCTCCTAGGACAATCCTTTTAGCTATGAATCTTTTCTGGCGGGGGGGAGGGGCAGAAATACAGCCTGCTGTGGGTCGGGGCAGATGCTGCTAAGCCACGCCCCCAGGCTCGCGGTCTCCTAAGAAGCCTTCCCTCCTCACTGCTCCAACTCGAACTCCCTGCGTCTGGGCGATTCTTGCTCTCCTCCCTTATGGTTCTTTAGCTAGACTTGGGACTGGACAGCTCTTCAAGCTGACAACTGTTTCAAAGAGAGGACTGACAGCTCTTCAGTTAGGGGACTGTGCACTGCAAAGTAGGGGACACACCATAATAAAACAGTAATATGGTTTCCAGACAGGGATGTCTACTTGAATAAAATACTATGGGGGGGTGGGCAGGCAAGCCCAACCTCACACAACTGATCACAAGACACACAACTGAATGCCATATCCATCAACTTTGGGCCCCCCCGGCCCCCTCAAATATGTTAAGGGATCTTGGCCCCTAGGTATTGGCTCATATGTTTCCAGACCCTTTATGAAATTGTTTGCCCTCCTCTGCACACGTTCCAGCTTTTCAATATCCTTCTTAAATTGTGGCAGAACTAGATACAGGACTCCAGGTGGGGTTTGACCAACGCAGAATAGAGTGGGACTATTATTTCCCTTGATCTGGATACTAGACTTTTTTCGATGCACCCTCCCTTGTTTTTTTGCTGCTGCATCACACTGTTGGCTTATGTTAGGCTTGTAGTCTATAAGACCCCTAGTTCCTTCTCACATGTACTTCTGTCAAGCCAGGTGTTCCCCATCCTGTATTTCTGAATCTGATTATACCTGCCTATGTGCTGAACCTACTGTCCCTACTGAAATTCCTTTTGTTAATTTTGCCAGTAGAACTGCAGCTACCCTGAGTTGCAGCCAGCATGGACAGAGGTCAGGGACTGATGGAAATTGGAGCAACCTCTTCAAACACACAGATCCTCCTCTCTGCATGGAGAGAATTTGCATCACAGCTAAGACTGTCTGAGAGTTTTTATTGCCAAGGATGCAGTGGTGGTGCTTCCCAAGTCAGTGATGAAGCACATTGTCTGGTTGCTGTGAGGGGAACTTTGCTTCCCCGCCATGCAATTGCCGTAGCTGCTCCAAAGAGAGGCACAGACGTTATTTTCCCACAGCTGTTAATAAATAAGATGTTAACAATAAAGCGTAAGATGAAATGAAGTCAGGAAGCTCTTTTCCAAAAAGACAAGTGAGCAAATGGAGGCAGCTCCTTTTCCCTGCCGTTCCATGATTAATAGATTCTGTGATTCATCATCATAATAGGCTGGTGATCAAAATTGCCCACCTCTGGCAGACACACCATCTAATAAACATTCGCTGCAAATTTCACTCTGATATCCGTTTCCTGCTGTGATAATAAAGAGTGACTTGCTTGGAAAACAGCATCCTTTTACATTCTGGATGCCACATATATCAGCCTCCCATGGGGGCTCCTGCAGTCGTCAATGTGGTGAAACAGCAAGGCTTGGAAGCGGAGAGAGCAGAACGGCTAGGATTCCAGAACAAAGAACTGCCAGGCAGCAGGGGCACTGCACGACCCCACTGGGAAATAGGAGGCAAGGACAAAGGAAAGAAGACCACTGGAAGGGGAGAAGTGTTTGCCGTCCACTTTGTTTATCTTTAGCTCCCTGCCTCAGCTGTGGCAATTGCCTACCCAAAGTACGTGCGCATGGGCTGCTTAGATTCCGGCTCTTGGAACATTCGCTGCATCAGATGCTAATCTCCATTTTAGCGGTGTGATCTTCTGCCATTGCCTGGCTTCTCATCAGGCTTTCCTTTTCTTAGTTATTCCCTCATGCAGTTGTATGCACTTGGCCGAAGCACCTATTTAAGCTCCTAAGATCATTGGCTTCATACGAGAAAGCAATTTACGATGTTCTTCGGCAAAATAGGGAGCTCGCTGGACCCTGCAGAACAGATGGCAGGGAGTGTTTCTCCAGGATAGCCCTGAATTCCTAATATTGCCTACGGGTCTCACTCTGTTAGGATCTCAGTGATTCTGCAGACCAAGAATTGCAGGTCAGTAGTTCACAATAGTGCCTTAATTGTTGGTTGATCTCTCTCTCTCCCTCCCCCCCCCCTCACACACAAAACATTGATATGATTTAAACAACTGTTGCTGAAATTATGATGACTCCAATAAACTGCTTCTACTCAGAAATGGCAGTGCAAAAAAAAATCTCCCTGCGCCTGTCCAATCAATGCTGCACAGCTCTCCTGATTTCCTATCAGCAGAATATGTCATGACTTAACAAGCTTCATTGTGTATAGCAGTGGTGGTGAACATCTGAGCCCTGGGCCAAAATAATCCTGGCAATTTGGTCCACAAGGCTGCTTTCCACAAAACCTTGTCCACAATGTGGGACAGGTAGGGGCACGGCTGGGCCAGCTGCACGGCCACTGAGCTACAGCCTCTCCTTGACAAGCCCAATAACAACCCAGAGAGTTTCATGGCTGAGTGGGAATTTGCACCCAGGATGCAGGTGGTGCTGTGGGTTTAAACCACAGAGCCTAGGACTTGCCGATCAGAAGGTCGGCGGTTCGAATCCCCGCGAGAGGGTGAGCTCCCGTTGCTCGGTCCCTGCTCCTGCCAACCTAGCAGTTTGAAAGCACATCAAAGTGCAAGTAGATAAATAGGTACCGCTCTGGCGGGAAGGTAAATGGTGTTTCCATGCGCTGCTCTGGTTCGCCAGAAGTGGCTTAGTCATGCTGGCAACATGACCCGGAAGCTGTACGCCGGCTCCGTCAGCCAATAAAGCGAGATGAGTGCTGCAACCCCAGAGTCGGTCACGACTGGGCCTAATGGTCAGGGGTCCCTTTACCTTTAATTGATTAGCCGCTTGCCCTCGACATATGTGGAGTTTGCAGAAGCTATGCAATGACAGTCTAGTGGGATCAGCTGATTGGAAACCATCCAGTTTACGATGAGTCCATGTGGTGTAATGGTTAGAGTGCTGGGCTAGGATCTGGAGGCCAGGCTTCAAATCACTGGGAGACCTTGGGCCAGTCACTGTTCCTTAGCCTTGCCTGCCTCACAAAGCTGTTGTGAGGACAAAATGGGAGGAGGAGAACCTTGGAAACATGGGGTGTAAATGTGGTGATGGACTCTGTAGTCGAAGCTCATCAGACAAGCTGGTGTTCACTGTGAGTTAAAGATCTTCAGGCTAATTAGTTTTGCCTTATTGTCAACAGGCTGTGCCAGTGAAAGTCAATGCAGACTATTTGCCTGAATTGGCCCATAAAGTTGTGATGATTCAGCAGTCCTGCCAAAAGAATCCAACTGGGCTTTTTCTTAATCTTCCCAGTAATTGCCTGCCTTTCTCTTCTAAATGCTAGTGCTTTGCACTGTGATACATCTTCGGCCTTGTATTGAGGAATGCCAACTTCTCTACGGAGCAGACGCACCTTGAAGTTTTCTTCCTAAAAAATGCTGAAGGGCATGTCTCTTGTCCATTACTGACCGGCTTGGCTTTACAGCAATCTTTGTATTGTCACAGTGACTCACAAAACTCAGGACCTCAAGCTCCCACCCTGCTCCCACAGGGAGCTCCTAACTCTTCCCCTGGCTCGGCCTTGGCCTATAAAGCACTCTCAATATTGTTCTTTTCCTTCCATGCATTGCTGTCTTGTCAATGTACTTTTCTGCCAGTCAGCACATGACTTCCTCAGTCCTGGGTAAATGCACAAATCTCTGCCAAACCTTTTCAGTTCTTACTTACAACACCTGCTACTGGTTTTCTCTAGAGCATTTCCTGCTAAGGTTAAGCCTTCTTTTTCTCTCTCACCTTCAACCTGCAATTGGTATTAAGATCTGCAGTTTAAAAGCTTGGAGCTTGATTTCTATCTACAGACTTATCTTTACTGTGAACAGTACACTTCCCAAGTGCATTAATACAGCTAGACAGAGGATGGCCAAGGGTAAAGATTATATTGATGAAGCCTTGGTCCTATTGAAATCAAGATTTATTTTTTTTAACTTTAATTCCAGTAGGAGAAGCAGAGAAGTGACCAAACATATGGGAATATTTTTTGTTAGTTTTTTCATCCTTACAATATAATTGCATTAACTTATTTAATTTCTGTTTGGATAAGCAGCAAACTTTCAGTTTCACACATCTGCATGCCACGTTAGGTTTTTAAAGGCCTGGAAAGTTTTTAAATATTGCTACTTTTCTAGGATGCCTAAAAGTAAAGGCTGTTGCATCATTTTCTCAATCCCACTTCAGCCATACCCACATTCATAGTTCGGCTGCATCCACTTTGACCTGAGAGCCTAGACCAGAGGATTAGCCATAGGTCTGAGAAAGGTTAGCTGCCCGTTGCCTAAAGACATGGCATGAGAGGGGAAACGAACGAGGAAGAAAGAGGAAAACAGAAAACTCAGGTACCATTTCTTTGAGTTGCAATTACCAACTGAATTTGAAACAGTTCAGGGCCAGGAGTCTGATGGAGAAGGGGAGGTGGGCTTTCAGTGGAGGTGATAGAAGGGACCCTGCTCTGCAACTGCTCCATCTCTGCAATTCTATTCACAGGATAATGGCTTCTGAAAAGCATGGCAGAGCACCTGCAGGAGGAGTAATGAGTCCACACCTGCTTCTGCACCAAAGAACATCCTGAGGCTAAACATTACAGCAGGTGAATAACAACGCTGGCATAAAAAGTGCAAGAGCAAAAGACGACGGTGTATTGGACAACAGCAAACTAACTTCAGACAAGTTAATTTTTAAATGTTCTGACAAACAGGGGTCATGGATGCAGAATCAAGTTCTTGTTATGGTTTTCTTTTCTTCTTTTCTCTTTTCTTTTCTGTATGGCTAGCTCTTGGTTGCGGTGGCATTTTCTGCTAAGGTGTCTTGCGTGTTGATGCCGTGTTCCTTTGAAGGATGCCTCCTCTATATTGTAACTATAATATGCAGTGCTTTTTTTCTAAGAAAACGTTTAGGGTTATTCTCATTTTGACTCAGGAAAATCACCATTTTATAGTTCAAATTTGGAAAAATAAATACAGTAAATGGACAAAAATACAAAGATTCACAAAATGTTTAGAGGTATGCGTACCCCTGTGTACCCACCCAGGAAAAAAGAACTGATAATATGTCTTCGGTGCAGCAAACACTCTTTTGTTGTTATACAGGTGTAAACTGAGGATGGAATAAATGCACTGATTTGGTTCACAGTTTCTGGGAAGGGCTCAGACCAGGAAGCAAAACGTTCGACTTAAGCACCTCTTAAGTTACACCCAGCTGCACTGCAGCCACACACTGACCCTCTTCCTCCTTCGAGCACAGACACACCCCTTGTGTTTCTCTCGGCCTGTTTGTGAATAATAAAGACACATAACAATCACTGTGAAAGTGAACCCAGTTCTCTTCTCCTGTAGTGGAGATCAATTTCACTGAATTATATAAGAGTGAATAGGGAGCTTCACGGCGATCAGGTTTTAGGGTGGCATCAAATAACACTGGGAACTGATCCACTGAAAACCTTTGGTCCCCTGCCTGCTTGCAAATCCTTATTACTCCTGAGGTGAGTGCTGGTTACTAGCCAAACTAAGGCCATGCTTCATTTCACGTATACTTTTCTTGTGTGTTTTTCCCTGTCTTTGCTGGAGTTGCTGTTAAAGTGAACTGATCTTTTTCTTTCAAGGAGATCAGTGCTCTTGCACTTTTAATAGCTGTGGAGACAACAGGAATTCATCAAGAGAAGCTTTTTGAATCCCTTCCTGATGAATTGTCCCTGCTCACAATGCCATCTTCTATTAACAAAATATGAAACATGCCCTGCCCCCTTTAATCTGGTCAATCTAGTACTAGGGATGGTCAGTAGGGAGACTGGGGGCTGCAATGGTGGCTGGTGCTCATTAGGACTGGTAGGGTGGAAGGCTGGGAGGTCAACAGTAGGGGGAGCCAGAGCAAATGGCTGGGGAAGCTAGAGCCAATGACAGGTGGAGCTAACTCATTCTGCTTTCGTCCCCACCCTCGAGTGCTACCAAGGCAGCACTGAAACTAAGAGGTATCTCAAACAAGAATGACTCAAGGACCATTGAGATATGGAACTTTACAAAAAAGCAAATACTTACCTGGTAAGGAAACACAAGGTTGTTGTTGTTTTTTTTAAAAAAAGCTTGGGGTCTTTGTAAAACATCTGCAGGGGGTTGAAGGTCCATGTTTGTTTTCCCAGCAAGTAAGAGTCTCCTTTGGAGTGATCAGAGTTAATGCAGTCTCTGGAATAATATGTATTCCTGATGGTAAGTCTTCACCACTTGACCATGAAGCACTCTGCCCTTATTATCAGCTCCCTATGCAAAAGCAGCTTCAGGACTGCTCCATTGGGACAGTTCCCCCTGCTGCCCCTTGCCAATCTTCCTTCTCCCATGTGGACGCATGAAAAACAGTTTAGAGGACAGAGCATAGGGGAAAAAAGGGACAAGCCAAAATATCATCAGCGAATACACTTGACAAAGGTCCCATATTTTGTCCTCTCTGGGATACTTAGCATATTTTGGCCATGAGAGTGCTCTAGCAAGCTGCTCCCATGTGCAAAGTCAAAACAAGGGGGCTGTTTAGACAACTCTGTTTCCAAGATAGCCCAAAATGCATCAACAAGTCACTTTGGAGATCCTTGCTATGCACATGGGAAGAAATCTCTATTGATGGAGCCGGCCCGATAACAGATCACTCCATTTCTGCGAGTGATGTTGCTTTGCCTGTGCTGATCTGTTGGACTAATGGGATTGACAGGTTCCTCTTTGCTGCCCCTTGTGCAAAGGCTCTTTGACATCCCCCAATGATGCAGAGTTGCGGTGAGCAAAGCTGAATGACCTTTCCTTCCAGATTGCAAAGGGCAAGAGCCTAGTCACAGCTAAAAAACAAAAACAAAACATTCACTGACTTAAGAATTTGAAGTCATTTCCAAGTTGAGTGTTCTGGGCTTCAAGCAATGGACTCCCTCCCACCCCACCCACCCTTGTTCTATGTATTGCATTTCCTTTGTCAACAAACCTAATTGTCTTTTCTAGAAATGTTATTAATCTGACACATCCTAGGGATAGCTAAACCTTGGTGTCCTCCCCACCCCCGTTCCCTTCACTATGTATCTCCAAGAACAGGTCTCCTTATCCAGTCCTCAAGATTTGCACTTGGCAACATCCACTTCTCAGCCTAGACTCCTCACTGGCCCTACTCTGAACCCTCTTTGTGTGCTTTTGCCTGGCCACAACAGGATGATCTTCCTGTTTTCTTGCATGGATGGAGGCTGGAGGGAGAGGTGTGTGCATGTGTGTGGATTTCACTAGGCTGCAATGTAGCCTGCTGTGCAAAGGGGTGTCACATCTGTGGCTCCACCCAACGTTTCCCTCTGGCCCTGCCCACCACCGGCATTTGGCCCCCAAAAGGCAAAAGTGGCCCTTTGGACTAAAAAAGGACTTCCCATGACTGGTCTTGACATTAAACAAACGAAACCTGTATTTATTTGGTACGGGGGCAGGGGGCAGAATAGAGACATTTATTGTACAGTACTCTACTGATTAAGGTAGTCCCTGGAATGAATTGGGTTATTTTAAACCTGCTTTAAGTGCCAGCTGTTTTAATATTTAATAGATGGAGATTGTTTTCCTGCCCTATGGCAGTTTTGATAGCTTTAAGCTTCTCAAACTTTTAATTCAAATGACAATCATGCATAAATAACAGATGCAAAATAGCCGTGGCTGTCTCCCCTCCAGCATGGTGTTTCTGTGTTGCAGAAGCTGCTGCCCAATTCTGTGATACAGAACCGCCTCACTTTTCCACAACCACTTTTCTCATACGTAGGCTCTCATACTTCGTGGATTTAGTATGATCAACTCAGCGGTCTTGCTGGGTGCTTTCTCTGCTATTGCCATCTGAACTCTTCATATTTTGTGCATACGCAAACAGCAAAACTGCACGTGGGAAAGTGACCTGAGACTATGGGAAATAGTAGAAAAAAGGAAGAGGAGGAGGAAAGAGAAAGACTGACTTCGTGGCCTCTACTTCCTGATCACATTATGTGAAGGAATTGCATTCTTCAAATTGCAGCTTATGTCTAATTTCCAGCCTGGAGTGAGACTTGGATTCTACCGGCCTCTTGATTGCAGAATAGATAGGAAAAGACAAGAAGCAACCTGTAGGCAGGACTGAACGTGAAAGGTAAAAAAAAAAACCTAGGCTACAGTTTTGTTTTGCTTTGTTTGGCTGCCTTTTTAAAACTCTGCCAAGACGGTCCAGGTCAAGAAAAGTCAAGTTGCAAAGGTCATGGATATCAGCCTTTGACTTCATTGTCTCACAACACTGTCAGCTGCCTCCTAGTGCTGTGGCTGGTGCTGGCAAATAGGGGCCCAGCCTGGAATTCAAGAACTGGTCTTGTGGAGCGTGTAATCAGAAAGCGCACTGCCCTTACCTAGAGCAAAAAACAGGATCCTGAAACAGTGCAGGATGAATGTCTGCATACACATTTCCTAATGTGTTAGCTTTAAGGGAACTGCTCTTTTTGAAATGTTTCACACGCACCCCTTCTAATTTTTCTAATGTTTTCTTGGTCACACAGTCTTTCTGGAATTGGATTCAGCATTTCTCTTTGTTAGAACAGCAAAAAATAGATTAGCACTCATCTATTACAAGCCTCCCTTGTGTACATCTTCCCCAGAAATATGGCTGACCTATTTGCAGAGTCTGCTGCCGAAGAGCAGCAGTGGGGGTGGGCTTTGTTGGGGTGAACATAAAACAGAATGCGGAAGGCATTCTGCACACAGCTCTACTACTCAGGGCAAGGAGCAACCAGGTACTTGGAGGTAAGTCCTACTGATGTAAGCTGGACTTCATCCTAGTTGTTTGTTTAGGATTTCCAAAACCCCATAGGTTGCTTTTTCTACATTTTGGTTACATTCAGCTCTCTGCCTTATTCGTGTCTCCAGGATTCTGTACAGTATGAAAATGTACCTACCCTACAGTCCAGTGTTAAAAACTGAGATATGAAAGATAGGAGCTAAATGGCACCTTAAACCTAGCTTACTGGCACAACAACAGAATATCTAGGTGCACTTTTTAAATAACAAGAATACAAAGCTGAAAATGAATGAACTGTATCTAAAATATTATGTTCATTTTTCACAGGGTCTAGTCCTTCCCTTGCCTACCCCGCTAATATTCTTAAGAGGGTCTCTTCTCCAGTCTTCAGAGAGTAGCTGGAAGTGGGGAGGCATAAAAAAGGTCCTCCTTTCCTTCCACTCTACAGTTTTAATCTGAACTTTTAGGTGCAGTACTGTGCCCAGAGCTCAGAAACTGCTCACACTGATGAAATTCCCTATTGCAAAATGTGCATAGAACAATGGGAGTTTCGAACACTGCTGCAGTCACAGTTGGGTCAGTGAAATATAACAACCAAAACCAATGTTGATTCCTTCCTGTTGTTCACAACAAAGATTGGTGATGCTTTGGTGGTCAGTTTCTTAGGAGCAGCTGCTGAGTACAGCATCTTTAAGACATTGTTAGTGGCATTCTCCCAACATCTGAGAGAAGAGCGTAACTTTCTTTTACAATTAAAGTGTTACGATTGCACGATCAAGTGCAAGAGGGATTTGTGACATATTAATGTTTAATTGCAATTGCGACCAAAACTACTGAATTATCTATGATCAATGATTCCATAATTCATGAAAGGCACAGGCAGCAACTTATTGATCCGAGGCTGATCTCACACAGTGACGCAAAGGCAAGGACCTAAGTCGAGTTCAAGTTGATTTAGAGCCATTCTGGGAACAGAGGCTGCTCCCAGTAATTCAGCAGGGGAACAGCACTAAAAATATTTAATGGGAAAAGGAAAGAAATTTCAAAAGGATGCATTGCAAGGTCTTCAAATGCTAAGAATTCCTTTGTTCTTGGAAAATATTTTGCTGAGCAATAGTCCAGTTTTATTTCTCACTAAAACGTGCTATCCTTTACGTGGCAGCTTAACTTCCCGTATAGTCACATATAATATCATACTACCATATCAGGCCTTCTTAAGCCGCCCTGAGCCCGGCCTTGGCTGGGGAGGGCGGGGTATAAATAAAAATTATTATTATTATTATTATTATTATTATTATTATTATTATTATTAAGAACGCTTGCACTAGGGTTTAAAAAAATGGGTAATGATGAGATAGCAATCCCCTATCTTATTTTAGTTTATGCTTTTTTTCTTTTACAGTCAAGAGGCAACTCAGGTGGAAAGAGCATGTAGGCAGCTCCTGGCAAGGTCAAGGTATCCCTTCTTAAACTGACTGATCATATTTGCAATGTCCGTGTTTGTAGGGTGTTTGGTGTTTGGGGTGTCGTGCTCCTTCTTGTCCACCTTTGGTTCCCACCCTGCACTCAGCTCTCACCTGTGGCTCCTAGAAGCTGTCAGCGTGCAACAGCAGCTACAACCTGGGAACAGCTTCAACTGGCCGGCAAAACCAGGTGATGGTAGCCAATGGGTCTCAAACCCTTGGTGAGTTAGGGACTTTCCCTGCATGCAAAGACAATCTCCAGTGGATTGAGGAGATGAGACCTATAATGGGTCCAATGGTGAAGAAGGCAGTTCCTGCATGTAGAGGGAACTGAGGGGCAGATGGGGCTCTTCAACCTGGGAAAATAGGCCATGTAGGAGAAGGAAAACTCTGATCCTAAACTTCTGCTGCCTTGTAGGATGCAGGAGAAGAAAAGGCTAAGGAGTGAACCCCACACAAATTTGGAGTGGTGTCTCTAAGACTGTTGAATGGTGCCTTGTATGCCTCCTTCTGGCAACTCCTGAAGCCAATCTAGTGCCAAATGTATTTATCTGCTTTCCTATGGACTATCTCAGCGAGGCAATATTGTCATCTGGGCAGTCCAGAACCTGCATACACACTGACCAGGCTTACGCCCCAGGGAGGTCACTTTAGTGCTGTTAATGCAGTGGTTTGACTTCACCTCTGGAAGCACACTCCGTTGTCTCTCGAGGCAGATGGATAACAACAACAACAATGAAGTTTGTGGGGGAAGAGTTCCTTTTATACACAAACACAGCGACCTTTCAATGTCCCAAGTCCACAAGGGAATGTGACTCAGGTGTGCTAGAACATCTTATTTATGTACGTAATAATATTCCCCCTCCCGGGAAATTATGATGGCACAAAAAATTGCTTTTAAAGTGCCTCCTGAAGACTTTTTACCCCACCAATATTTTTCATGTAGCATGGTTGGGCTTGCTCATGTGGGTTTTACAGGTGGATATAATGTATTTTTTTCTCTTTTAATGTTACATTTTATGTATTTTGTTTTTATCTCCCCAACACCATATTCAAATTTTGTGTTTTTAAAAATATCTATTTAAAGAAATAAAAATAATTAGGAATAACTATCCTGAACGCCCCACCCCGCCCCAACCAACTTCTGAATCCTGCATATTAGGACTGAAAACACTATGATGCAAGGCAATGTGAAGAAATAGCTTTAGGCTGCAGTAACTGGAACAGCCCAATATGCTCAGCCCAGCTCACACACCCATGCATGAAACTCACCGTTGACTCAGCCAAGCCACATACACTTCCAAGCTATAAATGTGCTGTGGTTGCCCGATGACTCCTTCCCACCTGACTATACCTCTCCAGATTACTCTTCTGTGCTGGGTTGAAAGAGTTGCTCAAGGAGAAGGTAGGCCTTCAAATATGATAGGAGACCCCCCCCAAAGTTATACTGAAGAGTGGTTGCTCACAGGCTGTCATTCCATGTCGCAAGGATCTCAGGATTTGCTTTATGTGCTTCATGTGCTTTAAATGTATTGTGTGGATGTGGCCACATGGCAAAATATCAGAGGCTTTATGGAGGTGGCTGTAGTAAGGGGTTTGTGTATGTACAGTCTTTTGATTGCAAAAGAATAAAAATAATGTGAAAGTATTTTTTAAAGCATTTCTGTTTCCTGTTAACCTAAGTAAAAAGTTAAATACTGAGGCCCCAGTGCAACAACAGCTTGTTAGGCTGGGACCACTCTTTAAAATAATTAGGCAGGATGCTTCCACTGACCCTTGGACTTCCAATGCATCTTATACAAAACCACTTCCATGTACACAGAAAACTGGCATGTTATATAGCTCTGACCTGCAGTTTTCTATGTACTGTGTGTGTGTGTAAAAGCATTCAGTCCTGCAAGCTCCCATTTGCAATCTGAAGTGCTATAGGCCAGAAGTCCCATTTAGTCTCCAGAACGGACTCTGTAGTAAATGCACATAGGATTTCAGCATTACAGGGCAATCCTAACCATGCCTATTCAGAAGCAAATTGAGCTGAACTCAATGGGACCTATTCCCACACACAAATTGTTCTGGGAGTAAGCCCCATTTAGACACAGAGTGGAACCTGCTTTCACGTTAGCACACATAAGATGACACTGTCAATTTTTCCTTTCTTTCATTCTTTCCCACCTTGTGCAAAGCCCCACCCATTCCCTCTAGCTCTCCTCTCCTTTTTGTGTCATGTTTCGAAATTTACAGGTGACGATGGCTTTGTACACATTCCCCTATACTCTACTGCCAGGGTGCTCCTCCTACCTCTGGTTTGGGAAGTGGTGAATCATAGAACTAGAGTCGTACGCAACCATAAAGGTCACCAGGCCAACCCCTCTGCAATGCAGGAATCACAACTAATCATGTGTACGCACTTTGGTCACAATCGATGTCTGTTCTGGGCTTCCTTACGAAATGCTGCTTTCCAATGCATTTCCCCCCAAACCAGCTTCAGTCCAAATGCAGGAAAAAACCCAACAATCTAGTCCTAGGTGCCTTTTAAGCCAACAATGTATACACAGCCTTCGTGGGTCAAATAAGGTATTGTACCACACTGTGAATGACGGCCCCCCCCCCAAAGCAGGAAGCCAGAGTGGTCTTTGTGTTAGTCTGTTGCAAACAAAACAAAACAAAACACAGCAGAGTCTAAGTTGTGGCATCAAAAAAACTTAACGGCGTTTACTATGCCATAAGCTTTCGTGAGCTAGTTTTGTGTTAAGTCTTTAAGGTGCCACAATATTTCTTTGTTGCTTTTTCTGTGTTGCTGGTTTTCAGATTGTGAGCAGAGGGGCTCATGTTTTCTATCTAGTTGTTATAATAGCATAAAATACAGCATAACCCCATGCACACTTCTTCAAAAATAAGCCTCATCAAGTCCTGCAGGGCTTATTCCCAGGTTAAGAAGGTATAGGTACACTTTGGGTTTGTAGAACCTACCAGGACCCCAAGATTTGCCAACCTGAGCCACCTTGTAAAAGACAAACATAGTGAGAGAACTGGGTACCCTTGAACACACTCTGAGTCTGGGATGGGTTTTCAGTACCAGATCTGATTGGAGCTCACAATCAGATTTGCCACTAAAGCTCACTCAGGGTTAGCCCAGGTTTTCTTCATTTCAGCTGCCTAATTTAAGGGAATGGGGAATTTATGTATTGCCACTGTCCAAATCAAGATCCACACCATACAATTAAAACGGACATTTAAAGCATATGACTTCCCCCAAAGAAGGAAGACTTAAGACAGCATGACATAAGTAACTCTGTCGGTAGAGCATGAGACTTTGGGTCGCGGGTTCGAATGCTACAGTGGGGTGGGGGTGGGCTGGATGACCCTCAGGGCCCCTTCCAACTCTATGATTCTGATACTATTTCACTGCTTTTTCTTCTTCTTTTATAACTGCTGCAAGAAAAACCAACAGCGCCAGACGAGGCCAGCCACCCCTTTTGCAAGCTGGGATCGGAGCGCAACCCCCTGGGGACCTCGCGCATCCCGCCCAGAGAGGGAGACCCGCCTTCTGCCCACGCCCTCCCCCAGGTATAGGATCGTACCCAGTCCCTGAGCCCTCCCCCTTCCCAACACGGCACATTGAACTTATCCTCCCACCCCTAGGGCGCTCCACGCAGGAGGAGGAGCTCCTCTCCCCTCCCCCGCCCCACTCCGAACTCCCGTCGCCCCCTTTCTCCCCCACCTTCCGAGCGAGCGAGCGAGAGAAGGGGGCGTGGCTTGGGCGGCGCGCATGGGCCTTGCGCCTGCCTGGCTGCGGCTCCTCGCCTCCTCCTCCTCTCATTCTCCCTCGCGGGCAGCCGCCGCCGACCCTTCCCCAGTGCGGAGCCGGTGTGGTCGTGGCGCGGGGCCTCTCTCTCAGTCTGCCTCCCCGCTTTTTGCGCTGAGGCGCCTACAGAGCGGCGGGAAGGGAGAGAGGAAAGGGCGCTGAGGAGAAGAAGAGCGGAGGGGAAGCGGCGCCTCCATCACCCCCCCCCCCGCCACCTACCTCAGCTTTCATTCCGTTTCTCCTCAGAAATAAAGAGGCGGCGCTTCGTCCCTCCCCCCCTCCTCAAACGGTTAATTTTTTGAAAAAAATTCGCCCCTCCCTTCATCTCCCCCCCCCGCCTCAGGCTTTTGTTGTGTGCGGGGGGGGCCCTTACCTTCCCCCTCCCCCGCCTCTGGGTAGGGAGTCGGGGGTCTCCCGGAGGACGATGAGGCGAGGCGAGGCCGGCGCGGGATGCCCCCTCCAGGCGGACGCCCCCAGGACGCGCCGGGGCCGCTGAAGAGGAGGAGCAGGCGGCGGCGGCGGAGGAAGACCACCACCGCCGGGTCCTCCAGCGAGAGGCGGCCGAGCGCGCAGGAGGAAGAGGAGCCGCCGCGAAGGGCAGCGCCGCCGCCGCCGCCGCTGCTGTGGGCGGGAAGGGGCTGGGAGGCGCCGCCGCCCCTTGCTCTCCCCTCGAGCAGGAGGTAAGCGCGCCTACACGCCGGGGGTGGGGGAGGTGGGTGGGGGCCCGCCATCCGGGCCACGCTCACCTGAGAGCAGCTACCCCCACCCGCCATGCACGCCAGCGGGGCTCCCTCCCCAGGCAGCGTGCGCCGCCGTTGTTGCAGCAGGGCTCCGATCCAGGGGACGCTTACCTGAGAGAGAGACAGCCGCGCTGGAGGAGCTTTGCTCTGGAGCCGGCGTGCAGCGCTGCGATCCGGGGCACGCTCGCCGGAGGGAGGGAGGGAGGGACCCCTCCATTCCCTGGAAGAATCAAACATCTTTAATCGCCCCCCCCCAATTGAACAAGGAGGTGGATTCCACAGATCTGGATCTGTGGGGCCTCGTGTCCGGGAAGGGCGCCGCGCTGTGGGGCCGAGGGGTGCAGCTGCACGGCGGAGGCGATTGCAGGGTTGGGCTAGGCTAGCTTCGTTCTGTGTGTTTCCCACGGGCGGGGGAAGGGGAGACTCGTTCCTGGGGTCCCAGAGTGGGGCTGCCCGGCCATGCAGCCCTCTTTATATATGTGTGTGTGTGCGCGCGCGTGCGCGTGCACAGGGTGCCTTGGGTGCAAGTGGGGCTTGCTCCCAAGCAAACGTGCACAGGCTTGGCGGTGGAGCTGGGATGTTGTGCACCTGCATGGCAGCTCCAGCTCGGTGCAGGTTGCCCTCCGGCTTAACGGGCTCCGTGGAGGTCCGCCTGTGCATCTAGCTTGAAGGATCTCTGTAGAGGGGGAAGTCTTTTGGGGGTTGGGATGGCCAGCCTGTTGGGATCTGTGCCTGGGGGTGTGGGAGCGACTGCTCTCCGAATGCCCCTCAGTTGGTGTTCCTGGCACCCAGTTGATAATATGTCTCATTGAACTCCACATGGAGATCCAGATGCACCCCAGACATTATTTTTATTTGGAAGTTCTAAAATGTTCAATCTAGCTTACTTCCAAATAGGTGCATCAGATTGTGTTTGTGCAATCCCATTGTGTGCCATTCAGCAAGTGCCTTTCATACGTACTCAGTAAATGCAGTTGGATTTGGCTGTGTATGCCTGGAGTTCAGTCTGCTAACCACTACCTAACCTCCCTCACTCTCACATGCCTAAAAGCATCCATTTCTCTCCTTCCTGTCCCCGACCCATTGACTTGGGTCAGTTTCATTGGGGTGTCTTGGGTTAGCGGAAACCTGGGATGCTTCCATAGGTTTCCCTGAAGGCCAGAGTTGCTTCTTATACTAAGGGAATCTATTAAGGTACATTGACAGCATAATCCTATACAGATCTACTCAGACGTAGACCTACTCCCAGGTGCAAGTGAAATTAGGATTGCAATCCTGTATCCACTTACCTGGAGGTAAGCCCCAATGAGTAGACATATCTAGGATTGTGTTTAGACATCCTTTCTAGACGTGTTTCCAGAGGAAATCCCCCCACACCAAATGTGTGTTATATTTATATGTGATTCAAGATTATGTTCACAAAAGTTTATGCCATGCTATATTTGTTAGTCTTTTAAGTTGCCAAAAGACTATTGCTTTTTTCTAGAGCTGTTCATATAACGTAGCTAGTGGGATGAGGATTGTAGTGGATTCGTGGGTTGTAGTGGATTCATGCTGGACTGTGTTCTCAGAACCCGCGGAGGTGTGAGTGTGGATGAAAGCTTGACCTGTTAGTTTCTGAGGGCAGACTTCTTTATGAGTTGTGGAGAGTGATGTTACTGCTATGGGGTGCTTTAGGTTTCACAAGGGCCCCTTGAGAGCTGTCAGGCTCCAAACTAGGAGACATTGCTTTAAATTAAAAGGACACCCAGCCAGTAGCCTGCTGTGGGAACTACTGTGAAATCTTTTAAAAAGTGCAGCTAAGGGAGTTGTTCTAGGCCCTACAAAGCAGGGTTCAGTGATTGGGAGAGAATGAGAAGTTATTCTAGAGTGTGCAGGGGCAGCCATAAAACATGCATGTTGTGATCTTGGCTTGTATGATGACAGGGAGCAAGTACTTCCCAAATTGTATGTGTGGTGGTGGGTGCCGCAGTGGATAGAGACTGCAAAAACACATGCCTGTGCCCTTCCTTGTATTTGCTTCTCATTGTGTTCTCAGTATGTGTTTAGAATGAAATGCCCTTAACCAGTTCACTTTAGGAATCTCTCCATAGCCTTTGTTCTTTTGAAGGTGAAAATAAAGAAATCTCAGATTCCCAGTATAATCTTCAGTAGAAATCGGCATGTTTTGTTACTGAATCAGCGAACAGTTCCATTGCTTTCTAAACAGGCTTTCTTTTTGTTTTGTTTCTCATAGTGTTTAATCTACACACCTTTATTTATTCTAGGTTATGCCAAGTTTTTCTTTGTTTCAAACAAATGTGGACATTGCTTCCTCTTTTTACCTGTCTGGGGGAGAAAAGATTAAGTTTCTGTGGCTCCTCAGCTCCCCCCCCAAAGAAAGTAGTTTATTGCCAATTCTGCCCACACGAGAGGAAAAGATATAATAACATTATCCATGGGAAACATTTATTTTTGAAGAAAGACATTTGGGAGTCCAGCACCTGGGACCTTTAAAAAAATGTTAATGCAGCACTAGAATTACATTAATTATTACCTTCTGTATAGTTGGTAGTTTGAGTGATATTTTCTTTTCCAGGTGGTGTGAATAATACTTTTCAAACAGTCTTTGAGTTCCTTGTTAGTACAGTGGTACCTCAGGTTACAAACACTTCGGGTTAAAGACTCTGCTAATCTGGAAGTAGTAAAGGTAAAGGGTAAAGGTACCCCTGCCTGTACGGGCCAGTCGTGTCTGACTCTATGGTTGTGCGCCCATCTCACTTAAGAGGCCGGGGGCCAGCGCTGTCTGGAGACACTTCCGGGTCACGTGGCCAGCGTGACGAAGCTGCTCTGGCGAGCCAGCACCAGCGCAGCACACGGAAACGCCGTTTACCTTCCCGCTATAAAGCGGTACCTATTTATCTACTTGCACTTAGGGGTGCTTTCGAACTGCTAGGTGGGCAGGAGCTGGGACCGAACGACGGGAGCTCACCCTGCCACGAGGATTCGAACCGCCGACCATGCGATCGGCAAGCCCTAGGCACTGAGGTTTTACCCACAGCGCCACCCGCACCCCTCTGTAAGTAGTACCTTGGGTTAAAAACTTTACCTCAGGATGAGAACAGAAATCATGCGCCGGTGGTGCGGCGGCAGCGGGAGGCCCCATTAGCTAAAGTGGTACCTCAGGTTAAGAACGGTTTCAGGTTAAGAATGGACTTCTGGAACGAATTAAGTTCATAACCAGAGGTACCACTGTATTTCTTCTTGGATTGTGTAGCTGTACTTTTCTTGAGTCACTGGTGTTGACAAGAGTTGTGTATTATGAGAAACCTTGAAGGCATTTAGGCATCTTGCTGTGCTATCTTTCCTGTGTAGTTTAGTTAGTAAATTGTATTAACATTATATTAATAACTTCGTTCACTCTGTCAAAGGCATCCATCCTTAAGCAATTTACAATAATAAGTATGCAAAACCATACTTGAAAGAGATTCTGTATAAACAATACAAATGTAAGACTGTGGTCCAAACTTCTTTTGCCCTGGGCTTTGGAGTGGGTTTGGAATCAGTGGAGGTGTCCTTTCCCAATCCCTGCCAGCCTCTGCTGGTGCAGAACTTCCTGTTTCACCTGCCAAACACTTGCATGGGCAGAAATACTTCTGGTGGGATGCCTGCTGGCAGCAGCTGACAAAAAAACCTCCAGGCTGGGCATTCTGGGTGAGTAGGAGGGACTTAGCTGGTTCAGGGTTCACTGTAACCCAGTCAAATGATGGCATTGGACTTGATCTGCCCTGACCAGTGTGCTGCAGTGCTGCAGATACAGTGGTAGCTTTGCCAGACTGTTAACCTCTGTCTCTCTTTAGCTATTGTTTGGATTGCAGCCTAAAACACTTATGTTCCACAATGACTTTGATTTGTTCAATGTTAAACAATTTTTCATGAGCAATATGCTCTGTATTATAAGTAGTCAAATACTTCCTTTTGCTCGAGATTGAACTGAACACACCCAACAGGCATCTGGTTGGCCACTGTGAGAACAGGATGCTGGACTAGATGGGCCACTGGTCTGATCCAGCAGGGTTCTTCTTACATTGTTAATCATCAGTTGAAGTGGAACATGTTAAGGTTTTCTGTCTTACACTGCTTTTCTCTGGCCCATGTCTGAAATCACCGAACCCCCTGCTAGATTCAGTTTTGGAAATGTCTGAAGTATTAACACATTGGATGGAGCTAAGGCTATGTGACAATTCCTTTTGAGATAAGGAATAGAATTCACTTAACTCTTATGCTTTACTTTCTGTATCCACTCTATGTCCTTTTTACAATAAAATATTATGTTCATTCAGAAGTAAGTAACCCATGGTTGCTTTCAGTGGGATTTCTAAATAAGCTTAGAATTGCAGCCTTGCTGAAACACTACTTAGTCAGAAATCTTATTTGTTATTAACAATGAAAGTACTTAAAAATAGGGATAGTAAGTAAAAAGCTCACCAGTATTAAGTGCTCAGAGAGTGTGAGTACATCACATTCATTTCAATGGGAGTATACTTGCAAAGGTTCTAAAGCAACACAAGAATTAACTGCTAAAGTTAATGGCTCTCCACAGTGATGTATAGTAATGGTAGACAATGAGAGTGAGCAGTTTATTGCAAGTAGCAAATTATATACCAAAATTCTAAGCAAACAGCATAGAAATAGATTTTGAACTTTACTTAATTTGCTTGAATAGGGCACATGCTTTTTTATTTGAACCTATTGGAACAATCTGAAGGTAAAAATAAAATTCAATTTTGAGTATATTTTGACCATACAAACTACAACATTCCAAGTATACTCCAGGTTTTTATTACCATTGGCAGATATCAAATTCAGGCTCTTATTGTGCCATAAGTATATGTACACAAGTGTATTGAAATATGACTTTTTCTGGTCAAAGTAGTTTAAATGAATTAAGTGGCAGTTCGCTGCTACACTAAACCAGTTTTGATTGGAAGACTGCTCAACAAAGTGTGTGTTTGTTTCTATCTTTCATCCTAACCTCATACCCTACTATACTTTCAGCCTGTGCAAGTTCCCTGTCTCTAGCTTTTATAGGAAGGGAAAGTACAGTGGTACCTCGGGTTAAGAACTTAAATTGTTCCAGAGGTCCGTTCTTGACCTGAAACTGGGGTCTGTAACCTGAAGCATCTGTAATCCGAGGTACCACTGTACACTGAAGTCAGTGTTAGAAACTCAGATATATAAGCTAGGTGCCAAATGACACTTTAAATCTAGGTTAAAGGTAAAGGGACCCCTGACCATTAGGTCCAGCCGTGACCGACTCTGGGGTTGTGATGCTCATCTCGCTTTATTGGCCGAGGGAGCCGGCGTACAGCTTATGGGTCATGTGGCCAGCATGACTAAGCCGCTTCTGACGAACCAGAGCAGCCCACGGAAACGCCGTTTACCTTCCCGCCGGAGCGGTACCTATTTATCTACTTGCACTTTGATGTGTTTTTGAACTGCTAGGTTGGCAGGAGCAGGGACTGAGCAACGGGAGCTCACCCCGTCGTGGGGATTCGAACTGCCGACCTTCTGATCGGCAAATCTAGGTTACGGTCGCCATAACAAACTGTCTTATTTGTCAGAGTAGATGACCCTTGGGGTCCCTTCTAGTGCTACAATTTTATGATTCTATGATCTTAACTACAACACCTATTATCTTAACTGGTTGTGTAAATAGAGTTGGCTGGTGAGCAGCCAGGGGCCTGTTTGAATGGTGCACTGCTAATCTGCAGGGTGTTGAAGAACACTTTTTTTTCTTTTAGAGTTTTGCTGAGGAGTGAAACTGGCCAGGCTAACAGCTGCTTATATGTAGGCTGCTCTTCAGGTTCGGACACTTGCACCACAAGGTAATAGTTTTTTTCCAGTCTGCTGGTTCGTTACAGAAGTTGGAAAAAAATAGTTTTCTGCTTTACTGTGCAGCTTGCCCTCCCTTCCAGCTAGTACATGTACTTAATTAAATAGTTGCTGGATCAAGGCTACTGTTGCAGTTGTTAAAAGGATCAGAAGTTGTATGCCTCTATATACACCAGTTGCTGGGGATCACAAATGGGTAGAGTGGTGCTGCACTCTGGTCTTGTGACCATGATGAGAACAGGATGCTGGATTAGATGGGCCTTTTGCCTGATCATTCACGGTTCTTTTTATGCAAAGCTATGATGTTGCCTTCGCTCTTCAGAAATGAATACTTATACTCAGCCTTTATTTTGAAATGGAAATATCTTTTGTGATTTCTTCTGAAATTCTCATGCTTTGCGAGCTTGTGAATAATTGTAGATGCACATGTTCTATGTGTGTTGTTGAATGGAAACCTCTTGTTTTAGTAACTGACATTCAAAGCCAACACAAGCTGTCCTTTAAATCTACTTAATAAATTGATAGTCAGAGTGATTTTATCATTCCTTTATACTGAAAACCCCTAGAGAGAGCTAATGATGCATAACATTGCTATCATCCTGTGCACTCTCAGCAGCAAAGTTGAAAGAATAGCTGTAGCAACAAAGGACAATGTAACCTTACCAACACCTCTGCCAACTCTGCTGCCATACACCAGTTATGAACTTTTATATGGATGACACTCCCACATTAGCCATGTACAGAAGGCACCTTCAAACTGGTTATAGAATGAATCTACAATGACAGCATCTTATTTAGTCCACACCTCTTCCCACACACAAAATCATGGAGAGGCAGAGCCCATAGTCACAGCAGGCTCTTGTGGCCCAGTGGGTAGGATGGCTGTAATTGATGCCTGTAAAAACAACTGCTCTGAGCTTCCCCTGAGGGCTAAACCTTTGAAGAGAAAGTAGCCGGAGTATCCCTGATCTGGAATGTGTTGAGATCTGGGTTGGGGCCCTGTAGCAGTTTGTGGCCATCAAGAATAGTTTGCATGCCCATTAAATTTCGCAGTTCAGATACTGGCTTTAAACACCAAAAATCAAGGAAAAGTTCATTTATTTACTAGCATTGTAGAGGCAATTCTGCATTTCATGTTATGTAAGAGTAACAGCAACTCTTTTCCAATTATGTCAGTCTTTGAAATGTTCATTGGCTCAGTAATTGAGATAAACACAAATCCTCATAACCATTACCAGAAATTGCTTCTTAATTGGAGGCCCACATATCAGGTTAACAAAAGAATACATCTAATAACAGTTTACAGATTATGC
This sequence comes from Podarcis filfolensis, assembly GCF_964270895.1. Classification (NCBI taxonomy): domain Eukaryota; kingdom Metazoa; phylum Chordata; class Lepidosauria; order Squamata; family Lacertidae; genus Podarcis; species Podarcis filfolensis. The sequence goes on along the minus strand of NC_139618.1, from coordinate 17,108,845 downwards.
CATTTTGGTATTGGCAACATGGGAGTGATGTGTTGCTGAGTTGTACCTACTGTGCCCCTGGTTGCTGCCTCTGTGCCTCTACCTAATGCTGTATTGAGGTCTGCAGTTACTGTGAAGAGGGCAAGGACCCCAGAGGTTGTATCTCCTTGGCTCTTTGCCCCAAGGGTTGTGGTTGCAGTAAATAGAACCTTCGAGAACAAATAAGTCATGACTTTTGTTCGGAGGTCCTGAGCAAGATCACATTTGCTTTTTCTTTGAAAGCTTTTTAAAAGCTATCAGTAGTTTAAATCCTCTTGACCCCCAAATGTATCCCAGCAGCAGAACAGTAGGAAGGACCAGCAGGATTCTTTCTACCAGGAAAGAAGCAAAAGCCATACAGGGAATTATGGATTGCAATTCAAATAAAAAATGATGAGCAATCATAGATCCGTAGAAAGAAGGTCTAAAAATGGGACCCATGGGCCAAACCTTCCCCAGGGGAAAGGTTTGGTTTATGATGTGGTAGCAACAATCCCAAGCAAAGAGAGAGGCTGTATGGTTAGAATCCAATATTAATTTTAAATCAGAATGGTTTACAGCACAATCCTAGGGATGACTACTCAGTTGTAAGCCCCAGGATAATGTGTGTAGGAGTGTAGCCTCAAATGATTAAGAAAGGACTGATTTAAGTAATTTTCTTCTTTGAAAGTAATTTATTTCCTTAAACATACAAACATAAGCTATAGTAAAACATTTTGATTAACTAGAGCCTTTACACAGCCTAGTATCATCTAGAAAACTGAGTGGCTCTTGAGACTTCGCACACCAAATTATTAGTCTAGGGACCATTTTTTTTTGTTTCTGTGCACTTGCAAGGATACTGAGCAAGATATGATGGCTAAAGTTGCACTTCTTTGTACACGTGTTTGGAAGTCCTATTTGAGCAAAGCCAAGCTTAAGTCAAATGCCATTCATGTTCATTTACAAGTAAGTGTCCAGGATTTTGAATAAGCAAGAGCTAGTACAGTAGTTGCTGTTTTTATTTCTATATAAGGTGGAACTTTGTTGCAGATTACTTAATGGAATCAGATATGTAAGAGAACTGAACTCAGTGCAGATTGCAACTAGTTGGATGGCATAACAAAACCAGGATAACTCAGTGGATGATTGTAGTGAGATATATGGTTGCATCTCTAGAATTGTAGCACCTGTGATAATAGAACTGGAGAGTTGGAAGGGATCCCGAGGGTCATTTGGTTCAACCTCAGCCAATGCAGGAATATACAAGTGGCCTGTATGGGGATAGAACCTGCAGCCTTGGTGTTATCAGCACCATGCCCTAAACAACAGAGCTAACTGATAAGCTTTTCACTTTGATTAACCACAGTTTAGCATTGTATCCAAACCCAGGCAAACTGTAATTAGTCCTAGCTATGGTTTATTGAAACAAACCAGCTTCATAAACTAAGATTTGAAGTTGGCTTGTTTTTCTCAGATTTGTCGTTGAGACATTATGAAGCAGCAGAAGTGACTTGTTTGCAAAGTTTTTGCTAAAGTTCAGAAATATAATGTGGAATGTTGAATTTTTTTAGTATTTTTGGTGATCACTTACAATCTCAAGAAAGCAGTATGACAGTATTGGATTTTTTGTATACAGTGGGCCCACCACCTATGCAAGGGCTCTTGCACAAAGGTAAAATCATGCAAAATCAGGAACCACAAGAACCACCCCCTACCCATTCCTACCTGTCTGGAGCAAGCCTTGTCGTCCACCTCATTTACCTCTGGGAGGGTTGTGCAATGGCCTTGGAACTCTCACAGGTTGCAATAGTGTAAATAAATAGCATGTAAGTGGTGGGCCCACTGTATTTCTTTTCAGTATGAGAAACTTGGCAAACAGGTCCTGCCGTTACTGTGCCCTGTTTACTATAGTTTAGTGTTATATGAGAAAGATTCCAAGAATCTGAGTGAGGCACTGGTTTCTTCCCTCTTCCTTCTATGTGGCTAAAAGGCGGACTTCTGCTGGGCTTAGTTTAACTTTCAGAGAGTCTTGGCTTATCCTTGTGTGCAATCCTCATTTAAAATAAGCAAGGCTTTCTTCTTAAAGAAGAAACAGTGTGTTTTCTTAAAAAATAATACTTTGAACCTTTCTGTCCTATGCCGTGCTGTATTTGCATGGGATTTGTTGGGAAAAGGATACCACAGGTACAGCTTGATCCTATCTTATGGCACTAATGGAGCTCTAATGGATAGAAATGTGAAAATTTAGTACTCTTGTGGTGGTTAGTGGGATTTACAGTCCAGTATGTGTGATTAGGATATTGAAGTCATAAGTTGCAATTTTAACCATTCTTACTAGAAAATAAGTATCTTTTTAGCTTAGTGGACTTCAGAGAAAATACACTTAAGGTTTCCCTGCTTGTGTTAAAAAGTGTTCTGCTTTAGTTGCAGTAGGTTTTGGAGAACTAAGAAAACATTCTGGAATCTTAAAATTGCCACAATGCCAGTTTTCTTGCAAGAGTGTAATTAATTGTTACTTGTGAACTAGAGATTGGACTGAAGAATGAATACAGGGTAGGAAAGAAACCTGCAACTTTATATGATTCATGTAAGTTGGGCCAGTAAGAATTAAAGGCAGACAGACTCCTCTCACACCTGTGAACCCGAAAGCCTTTGGTGCACATTGTAAAACTTCTATGAATGCTCTGGATGGCAAATAATCATCAGCTTCAGCTCTACATCTGTAAAAAGGGAGATTATTTTGACCTCTCTTAGGGTGTGTGAAGCTCAGTGCACACAGAAACCACTTAATAAATTATTATAATCAGCCTCTGCATATTATTGGCAATTTTGCATTGTAAATTAAGGTTCTTCCGACCTCCCAATACACACCGCTATTTTGTTGAATTATGGTGTTTCCCAGATTCCCCGTTTCACTTTTTTGAAAAGTGGGAAATTTGGCCTTTCCCAATTCTGTGGCTCCTTACCTGTTCTTCAGGATTTCTCAAATAAGATGTAAATTCTGAGAGCACTTTAGTATGTTCTTTTTGTACTTTAGGATGAAATTAATATTGCCTGGAAGACCTGTGTATTTTAAGGTAGGTAATTATCAAGTCCTTGTTGAGCTATAAGCCTGACCCTTCAACAGTCAGGTTGCACACAGTTCCTATTTTGGAGAAGGGTGGAAGCAATATAAGAGTGCATGCAGCTTCTTCCACATCTTTGTCCTTGCAGATCAGTGATCCTTCCATTTACTTCCTCTTCCTTCAAGCACACCTGAGAAAGTCCTTTCTGTTGATCTTAGCCTCCCTTGGCCACCTCAGCTGATTTTGAGCTTTAGACTTCTGGATACCATGACTAGAGAGAATATATCAGGCATAGGCAAACTCGGCCTTCCATATGTACTACAATTCCCATGATCCCTAGCTAACAGGACCAGTGGTAGTCCCAAAACATCTGGAGGGCCAAGTTTGCCTATTCCTGGAATATACCATGGCTTTGAAGCAGTTGCATTTATGCCCCACCCCATTTTATTTAGTGAAATGTGTGATTTCTCTTGATTTGTTCCATTGTGTAGTCAACCAATATAGATCTGAAACAATTATAGTCCCCACCACCACTTTTTATTGGGTACATGTCCTGCTTAGAGTGTCTGAATTAATTGGAGTACAATTGTCTGCTGTATATCATTAGAAAATATATTTTGTACTTTACAGATATTACCACCAATATCTGAAATCGGCTATGTAGTTGCACTGTAGCAGCTTGTTGCATACTTGGCTGCTGTTCTCTATGATATTCTTTGCTTAATGTTTATATTATTTACATAATGGGGATGAATTCATCCAAAAAGAATTAATCACTTTCTTGATTAGTACAGACAATAGTTAAATCCTGGTAGAGTTGTCAGTTCTAATTTAAAGGGTAGAAGAATATAGTGCATTAAAAATAGAGAACAAATAATCTGAAGGAACTTCTTTGATGCAAGAGAGAAGCCACACTGGGTTCTTTTTCTCATTCATGTGCATGTAAAATATAAGAGATTCATTTATAACCGGTGACTCTGTTAAGTATAAATGGGATCCAGAGTCCTGTAGCTAAATTATGCATATGCAAGCCTTGAATGCAGAACTCAATTATTGTGGCTGCAACTTATTCCATTGAGAAAAAGAAGAACAAAAGTTTGTTTGTTAACTACCATACAACTGGATACAAAGACTCCAGTGACCTTTGAATCTTAGTGGCTGTGCATCTGAAGAATGTATTGTTTGAAGAATCGGAATAACTGCCAGGAGACAAGAGATCATCCTTTCCATCTCTTTGCATATTCCTGTTTTAATGTCCTTATTAAAAACTGTTAATGGCATAAACTTACTTGGACAAAATGAATGCCCCTTTAATAAACAACATTCTCACACTCCAAAGCACAGGGTGTTTTCAATAAAAAGGTTTCTTCAGATTTCTGAAGTCCTTTGAGGACCTGTGCTTAGATTGAGAAATGTTTTTCTTGACATATTTGGTCATGTGAAAAAATAAGACTTTAGAGCCCCCTTGCCCCAAAAGGGCAAACTAGACATTCCGTTTTAGCAACTATAACCTTGGTTTAAGGAGCCACTTGGTGCCTCTCATATATATATATACCAAACTGCGAGAGGCAGTGGAAGACAGGAGTGCCTGGCGTGCTCTGGTCCATGGGGTCACGAAGAGTCGGACACGACTAAATGACTAAACAACAACACACACATATATATGAGAGTTTTTAACACTGGAAGCAAGTTAGGGACCAGGACTGTGTGATAGACTCCTGCCCCCTACTCACTTTGCTCATCCAAAACCTTACATTGTGCTCTATTGCCGAAGGAGATCTGATTGACTGGGAAAAGGCCTCTGTAATGGAGCCCAGGTTGTGGAAGTACTTTTGTTTTGAAAGAGTAAGGGGCATTTTAATAAGATTAATTTTTACCCATCATTCCATATTTGACCTTCTGCAGGAATGTTACTATTTTTTCTAAGATGAAGCCCGTTAGTATTGACACATGTTGAAAAACAGCAGGGAAAGAAGTAATGAGTTCTTTGTTCATTCTTGTATTTTCTCTTCGGTATCAAACAAAACACACAAAGCCCAGTGTGAATCACTGTTTATGCAAGTGTCTTAGCTTTTGCACTGTGCATTTCTGTAGTACTTATGGTCTGATTTGGAATGTACACTAGCTGATGACTGTTTCAGTAGCAGTTAGGATTGAATTTGATCACTGTTACCTTTCATAAAACAATTGTGCATTGTTTTTCAAGAGTGTTCATGAGTAGGTGAAATGTTCTAAGCAAGAGTTGCTGTGTCAAGTGATATCGGAGATGAACAGACCTCAGAAATGAATGATCTCCTTTGTGTTTTTACTGGAGCACAGATATATCAACCAAAGTAAGATGCAAAATAGTGGCACAAAGGATGGAGCCAGTTACCTATTCCATACACTAGAGTGACCAGTTCAGATCAGAGTTACTATGGATTCCCTCTCCCATGACCAGCAAAAGTGTAGAAAGACCTGCTCAAAGGCAACCAATTACCGTATTTTTTGCTCTATAAGACTCACTTTTTCCCTCCTAAAAAGTAAGGGGAAATGTGTGTGCGTCTTATGGAGCGAATGCAGGCTGCGCAGCTATCCCAGAAGCCAGAGCAGCAAGAGGGATTGCTGCTTTCACTGCACAGCGATCCCTCTTGCTGTTCTGGCTTCTGAGATTCAGAATATTGTTTTTCTTGTTTTCCTCCTCCAAAAACTAGGTGCGTCTTGTGATCTGGTGCGTCTTATAGAGCGAAAAATACGGTAATACTCCTATTTTACTGGCAAGGAACATGGAGGTTGAGAGATAAACTCAAGGCCAGCTGTTGAGTCTATGGCAGATAATTTTTGTGTCTGTTAACGGTTTTCAATGGGTGGGAAGCTGTGTCAATATTCTTAATCATAAAACCTCACTTTAGAGCTAGGGAACACAAACTTGGAGATGTACAACTTTCCCAGGCAAGTAGTTATGCACAGAATTATGTATGAGCACATTCTGAGCTGTGTCACATCAGAAGGAAAAGCAGACTGACTGTTCGATGTGTTTTTCCACAGTTCCCTAAATAGAAGATAAGCAAAACAAAAACCAGTATAGTTACTGGGAGACGTACTGTTGAGTATGGAATATTTTCTGGGGAGGTGAGGACAATGTTTAATTTCTAAAGATAGGATGCCTACTTTATAAGTTATTCTCAATGCTATGTGGAAGAGGGATGGGGGCATGTTTGCACTTTTTAGTGTAAAGGGAAGGACACTGCATCTGCTCAGAGGCTGTTTTACTGTGTTTCAGCAGGCTTTTAGATATATTGGCTGCTGAATATGGCCGCAGTTCATTGACCCTGCACATGGGAAATACCTTTGGAAACTAAGGCAGTTTCAAAATTTAGTTTGTGTGAAGAAATGTGTTCAAAGGAAAAGTGAAAAAGAAAATAAAAACAAAACACATGAAATTAGCACAAGCTTTTGACTGTGTCTAAAGGAGTTTTTAGCAGGCTTGTGTAGAGGAGGTGGCAGCTGGGTACACTTGCCTTGGGCCTCAGAGGGCTAAGCCAGCCAGGGCCCCCTGCCAGATCTACACTGTCATGCCAAGAACAAGACTCCTGCCCCAGGCTTCAGACAAGCACTACACAGGCCTGGTTCTTAGGATCCTAGTCCGGTATTTCAAAATGGCAGATTGGATCTGTTCTTTGCTAGGAAGGGAAGCACAAGCCAGAGATGAAGCTTTTGGCATTAATATCCTGACACTCTGCATTGGTCCAGAGGCTGTGAACATCATTGAACTAGTAAGACCATAAGATCCTGCTGGATCCGACCAATGGCCCAGCTAGTCTAGCATCCTGTTCTCACAGTGACTGAACAGTTGCCTGTGGGAAACCAGCAAGGAGGATTTGAACACAAGAGCACACTCTCCCGTGGTTTCCAATAACTGGCATTCAGAAGCATTGCAGCCTTCAGCTGTGAGGGCAGAGAATAGCCATCATGGCAAGTAGCCATCGGTAACCCTCTCCTCCATGAACTTGCCTAACATTCTTTTAAAGCCCTGTCACGGGGCCCTCAGGATCTGGTCCACTGACTGGATCCAGCTTCATACCCCTGCTTTGCATTGACTGGCAGTGGCTCTACAGGGTTTTAGATGGGGTTCTCTCATAACTCTACCTGGGGATACTGGGGGTTGACCCAGGGATTTTCTGCATCCAGAGTATATTTTCCATACCAAGGTAATGGCCCTTCTTCATATGGTATGTGGAATACGTGCAGGGCTTCAGGAATTATCTAGTATCCATCAAAAACAGTAATTGAGGTTTCTTCTACTTAACAGGAGCTGAACTGCAAGCCCGTAGCAATGTAAGGCATTGTTGCATTGACAGATGTACCTGTCAGTTGCAATGCTGGCTTGCTTCAGTCATCCTTCTCTTCACCCCAGTGTCTTTCTTATAAGGAAAAAGCTCCATAGTCAGTTGGAAATGGTTAATAAGTTAGGCATGGCAAAAAAGAAGCTTGGGCCAGGCACCACAGATTTGGTTTGGATATGGGGGGAAAAGCTAGTTGTTACCAGTACCATATCTCTCATTCTTATTTTGTGGAGAACTTCTAGGGTTAAGTTTTTATTACTATTATTATTTACAAACATTAGGTCTGATGGAATGGATGCAAACCTCATTTTCTGATGTTTGGTCAGCAATAAAGATTGGTGACATTAGTCACTTTTGAGAGGGAAGAAAGCAAAAGCAAACAGTGACTCCAAAGGGAGATGGGTGAGCAGAGCCAGGGGAAGATTAAGGATGGAAACCTTTTTCATGCCACAGGATGAGAGGTAATGGAAACTGAGAGGAACTGGAGACATTAATTGGTGAGACCTACATACTCCCAACATTGCACAGATAAGAACAAGGACCCTTCTGTGCATGACAAGCTGTGGAACAGACAGATGACGGAGAGAGGCTGAGCATCTGCAGCTAAGAAACTGCAACCTGCCTCTCCATTCTTTAAGGAGCTATGTGCCTCCCATCGTGTGCAGAGGGCTTTTGTGTGTGCCAAACTTCAATTAATTATATTTATTAGATTTATATACCGCCCTTCATCACAAGATCTCAGTATGATCTTAGGGCAGTTGATTAGCAACTGCCCCGGTCCTTCCAAAGGACTAAAAAGATGATGTCCTATCTTCCATGCAGATAAACATCAACACCTTTTTTCTTTAGAAAGTAGGAACTGCTCCTCCCATTTGCTTAATAAAATACGTAGCCATTTTTTACAACTTCTTTTTGTTTTCATGGGCAACACACAAAGACTTTGAATTAAGGAAGACAGTCCTGTGAGTAAATGATTAGTCTAGGAATTGATTCTCAGTACCAAAGCTAAGCTAATAGTAATTTCACCTTGCACAGGAATCCACTCCAGCTTTTCCACTCAGTAAACTTACAAAGCAAGCTTTCCTTGTTCTTAAAAATATCTACCTGATCTTGGAATAAAGTGGCCAGAACTGATTGACTGGGAGGTATTTGGAATATAATCTCAGGGAGAGAGGCAGATTCTGAGCTCTTAAGCTATATCTGCACAGTAGGAGAGGGTATTATTTGGTGGGGTTGGGTGGAGTGAAAAATACTGTATTTACTCAATCTAATGCTCACCTTTTGGGGGCAAATTACGCTGCATTAGTGCTTGATGTATGTACCTTTGTCTTAAATTCCCCTGTAGTATTTATTATTATTCTTAAAATTTCTATACCTCTGTTCCTCCATAAGATCTCAAGATGGTTCACATCATAAAAATATAAGATAGAAGCACAAAAATACATTATAAAAACAAGAAGAACAAACCAAACCAATACCCCCCCATGCATTTAAAAGGATTTAGAATATTAGTGAGCCAGAGGCCTGGTTGAAGAGGAATGTTTTTTGCCTAGCACCTAAAGGTGTATAATGAAGGCACCATGTGAACCTCCCTGGGGAGTGCATTCCTAAAACAACAATTATAATTGCTGTCTCGTCAATTATCCTAAAGTGATTTTGTAATGAACAAAAGCCTTTGCTTTGGGGTGGTGTTTCTGCAGGTGATGAAAATTTTAAATGCTTAAATGTAAGGAATACCAGTGTAGTTCCAACAAGTGCTGCTGCTATTAACAATGAGATCAACACTTCATGCAGGAGTTTTATCTTAATCTGTAATTTTTTTAAAAGAATGAAAGCTTAGGATCTAAGATTTGCCAATTAGTTAAACATGATGTTTCCTCATAAAGTTCCACTGCAACTTTGCAGTCCTACTCCCTGCCAACAGCCCTGCCAACACTGGAGACCTGTTTTTGTTAATATAATGGGCAGTAGTAGTGGATTCTCCATTTGTGAGCACCTCAAAAAGTCTGGGTGCCGTTTTTTGCTCAAGGATTGCTGAAATGTCTGTGCTTTGAAGGCTTGAAGTATACGTTAAGGATAGACAATATATTAAGGAGTTTAACAGTAGAGAGTAGTGTTTTGAAAACTGAAGTATGGTACCAATATTTTAATTGTCAACACCAAATTAAACATGTATTAACAATTTCTGATAACAATATGTCGCTTACGTGAATTGCGTATTGATTCATGCTTATCAAAATGATAAATAAAAAGTGTTGCTGACCCCGCCCCCTTGGTGACTAGACATTCTGTTTTGGTGCCCACAACCCAGGTCCCAGAAGCCATTTGGCTCCTAGCTTTTCTATCCCAGTTTCTAACACTGCTTCAGATGTCTTTTAAAAGTGAAATAGTTGTTTATTTTCTTGACATCTGATGGGAAGGCATTCCACTGAGTGGGCACCACTATTGAGAAGGCCTTCTGCCTGGTTCCCTATAACTTCACTTCTTGCAGTAAGGGAACCACCAGAAGGTCCTTGGAGGTGGATCTCGGTGTCCAGGCTGAAGGATGCGGGTAGATATGCTCCTTCAGGTATACAGGGCCAAGACCATTTAGGGCCTTAAAGGTTAGCACCATCACTTCTGAACTGTGCTCAGAGCCAGATTTGTATAGCTTCTTTAGCAGCACAATGTGCCTGGTTGATAGAAGGATCACAGAACCAAAATCTTCCAAAATTTTCTTAGACTCTCTGATGTTAAAATGGCATAAATGACTGCAACTAGACACTTGAGCACAGCAGGGTTTTAAAATGGCAAGAGCTTTGTGAGGTGTTAAATTCATGTTTGCTAGTTGACCAACACTGCAGTTGATAAAAAATGAATTATTTGATAAATTTTTAATCCTATCATACTAGTACTCGGTTTACGGTTTATAAATAAGCTTCTAAGTGTCATTGCTTGCCCAGTTCTTTATATTACAAAAGCATATCCAGGTCATAGAATAATGGATGGTTCAGAAAAGGTGCTGTAAAAAAATAGGATTATTTTCCGCTTGTGAGGCAAAGAACTTTTGCTCATCACTACTTCCCATAACTCACACTGACTGGTTAATTCCTATAAACATTACAGCATAACACCGAATGTTGAGTATTTTTCTTAAAAAATCCTAAATGGATTTGGTCCAGGGCACCTTCTGTGTTGTCTTGTCCTCTCTTTAAGATATCATGTTATGTGGTTGCACCTAGGCTATCAGACTTTTTCTCAGGAGGTCTATTTGTCCCCCTCCTGGCCTTTTGCCACTAGTTGATACATTTTTGTTTTGACAGACATTTGATGAAATACTAGTGACTAATCCCTGTTTTAAGTTACTCTTTTCTGTCTGTCCGTCTGTCTTATATTGCTTTTATTGCACTTTAATTTTTAATGTTGAAAGTGCCCTGAACTTACAATAGTAGCAGTAGAAGTGCAGGGTATAAAAGCATCAAATGAATAAGTAAATCATCTTCCTTTGAAATGGGAAATGTAATGGTCACCCACTAGGATATCCAAGTTCCAAAGTAAAGTTTCACATACAGTGTGTGCACTTAAGTTTTAGCTATGAAGCGTAGGAAATAAAATCTGTATCACTGCAGTCAGTGGGCAGAAGCTGCATATGTCTTGCTCAATCCTTGTTTTGGAGTATGGAGTTGTCTTGTGTTTGTTCTCTGTGGAATAAATTTCATCGATACTCAAGCGTTCAGCTTTCTCACAGGTACCTACATTATCGATCATTTAGGCTTCTTTTATTTATGTTTTTGTGCATGCTTTATAAAAACATGTGCTAATGTTCATATTTTAGTGTACTGTTTGCTTGTGTAGAACAAGCTATTTGTGTTTATCAGAGGGTGAAATAAGCAGTGCAGTGACAACTAATTCTTGCAAGTCATCTCCTTCATATTACTTGAGCTTTATGAAGGCCTTTAATCTCTTCAAAAATGTCATTGTTGATCAAATGACATTCTTATAACCTTTTGTGACTGCTTAATATAGTGAAAAGACTATAAAAAGACCATTGCTTAGTGTGGCATTTTATTATTTTTATGTGTTCTGTTCAACAAAATCTTTTTATTTTGTCCTTATGTAGAGTCTCATAAATGGAAAGATTCTCACATTTGAAGCTGCATTTATAAAGCTTGAGTCATTCTTTTAAATGTCCAGGCTCTGGAGGAAACAGCGATAGCGTCACTTGAAGGATATCACCTTCTTTGATGTATGGAGTAGGGGAGATCTCTTCAAAATAACTTGAAAATTAATTGCTTCTTTAAATAGCCCCAAAGGTTACTTCGAAGCAGAATGAATAGGAAATAGGACTAAAGGAGTAAATCTTTTATGAATGTCATGTACAATTGAATAGATTGTTTAAAAAAGTTTGACATTGCTTCATTTTGTTACAAATAATGAGCCCTGGATTTTTAAAAGAGCATGAAGAATTAAAAGCAGTAAGGATCTTTAATATAAAATGATATTATGAATGTAAGTATAATTTTTGGGTCATATCAGCTAAGTACTACACTGAGGAGACCCATTTAAATTGATGGACCAAAGTTACTCATGGTCATTAATTTCAGTGTGTCTACTCTGAGTTTGGCTAACATTGCATACAACCCATAATTTATATTATAAATTATAAACATTATATATGTAAATCTAATGGCTGTACACTGGCTATTGAGATATGTATTGCAAAGAGGAGAAGGCTTTTGATTACCAGAAATTCTGAATCTGTTGTTTTTTGTCCCTATAATAAACCAGATTGGTTCAAGGCAGAGCGTTCTAAACTTGTGGTCTATATTAAGGTTTTTTTCTTTAAAAAACAACAACACAGTGCATTAGGTATAGCCCTGGAGGCTAATTCTACCCTGGAAAACTGTCTTAAGGTTTCTTCTGATGCTCTGTTGCATCTGACTATGAAAGCTAAAGATTAGATTCTGGGTGGGGAGCTTAGTGCTGTCTACTCTGTCTGACAGTGGCTCTCCAAACGGGAATCTATCCTAATTTGACTTGGAGATGCTAGGGATTGAATTTAGGACCTGTACAGTATGTGCTCTGCAAATGAATCACAGCCCTTCCCTATATAGGCGGCATCATCCCCATGGGGGACTTGACCACGTCTTGAACCAGAGACCTTGCACAGTGTAAGGATCACACACCAAACTGACTAGCTGTGGTTGTAGCCTCACCAGGTTGTAGCTTCACTTTCCGCTCTACCATGATCAGTGTGACACTTTGGGATCCAAAGTTCTAGAGTTTTCTAGATGTCTTCTAAAGTTTTTAGAAAACATCTGAAGGTAGCCCTTGTATAGGGAAGTTTTTAATGTTTGATGTCTTAGTATGTTTTAATTTGTTGGAAGCCACCCAGGGTGTCTGGGGTAACCCAGTCAGATGGGCGGCAAAGAAATAACTCACTCACTCACTTACTTACTTCTCTTTTACAATGGTTTATCATGTAATGAGGTGGAGTGAGAAGATTGCTGTTCAGAAAACAGTCCAAAGCCTCCTTGGGTGCATTGTTCATTGGATGTAGGCCACCATGTCCCCTTCACCTCCCGGTTTTGCCAAGGGGTAAAATATTCACATTTGCAGTTATTTTAGCCACCAGCAGCAAGCCAACAGAAGCTGTGGTTGGGACCCAATGGTAAGCCAAGGCATCCTGGATTTGTTTACCTTCCTTGTGCCACAGAAGGAGCTAAGAAGGAGTGATTGGGCAGGGTGCACCAAAACTTCACTTATTTCCAGTAAACCTCAGGTATCCAGAAAGTTTGGCTTACTATGCGTGAATGTTGCCCAATAACTCCCCATTTCCATAGTTGTTTGCTAGGGAGTCTGACAGTGCCACAGCTTCCCATATAGATTTCTGAAGGAAATGTTTACTTAATGCCCTGTCCTCTGCTCTTTCCATCTTCCAGCATGTTGGGCAGTGGTAGAAGTGAATAGTGGTTCAGAGCCAGTTTGATATACCATGTTTTGTATTAACATGCACTACCTCTTTCTCTTGATTAGTCTTTTGCATAAAAATGTAGATCGTGTGAATAGATGTAAATATTAAGCATGTTTAATAATGTAAGACCTATTATTATTTTGTTTGTGGGCTTTGAAATGTAGATTGGGACCGGAGATTCTCCGGTTTTGGCTGTAGCTTCTTGTGTGTGTATATAAGAAGAGGTCACCACTTGAGCGTGAGAAAGAGAGGTTTATTGAATTGCAAACGAGTGTACTTGTCTCTCTGAAATCCTTTGAGAACAGTTGTACATGATCTGTAATGCTGTTGTCAACTGCCCCCATGTGTTTGGCAAGTATAAATGGAACTTGATAACAGCCTCAGAATATTGTATTTGCTGCTATTAAGTATAAAACAGTGTTTAGCATTTTTAAAGCTTTACTACTTTACAAATATTAATTTAGACTTACTTTTAATACTTGCTTATTTCATGTTCTGTTAGCTTTCTCAAAATACCCACAAGGCCAAATCAAAATGCTATTGTTATGTTTTTGTTGGGCATTTCAGATTAAATATAAATTAGAAGCAAATACTAATGGGGATGCTTTCACAATTGTTATTTCTGTTTATATAGGAATGGTATAAGGATGCCTCTTGTTTCTTGGATGGGGTGGTTTTAAAATGATTCTTCACACATGATTTCTCATGTTCAAGACCGTGTGTGTGTGTGTGTGTGTGTGTGTGTGTGTGTGTCCTTTCAGTTTTCATCACACGGACAAAAAAAAATTGTTGAAAATGTATTTAGTTCACGCTTCAGTGTGATGTGACAGCAAAAAAAAAAAAGTTGCTGCAATTCTGTTTCAACAGAAGTATGGTATCCAGACCAAGGGATGTATTATTACTACCACTCTATTCACACTTGGTTAGATCTTACCTGGAGTACTGTGCCCAGGTCTGGGCACTACAGTTTAAGGAGGATATTGACCCGCTGGAACGTGTGTAGAGGAGGACAACCAAGATGATAAAGGGTCTGGAAACCAAGGGTCCCAGAGGTACTTACACTTACAGTATCAGTAATGAGATGGGAATCCAGTTTTATTATAACAACAAGACTGTGAGGTTGGTTAGGTTGAATTGGTGTGATTGGTCCTAGATTTGAAGGTGAACCATTGAGCTTTATGTATTTGTGTATGGATTCTAACCCAGGTCTCCCCAGTCCAAGTCTAACATTCTGTCCTTTAAATAGATTTTTAGTTCCACAGTTCTCTGAATTTAAGAAAAAACAAGCTCCTGAACATTAGAGCTGGGCTGAATGTGTAACAGAATCTAAAGTGCACTTGTGCTGCATTTCACATGCCTTCTTTGGATTAAAACATGGAAGGAATATGGCTTTCATTACATGGAGATGTTGTGCTGTGAAATGGAAGCTTTTCTTAGGGAAGTATGATTTAATACCAGTTTACTAACAAAGATTTTGAAATAACTATAGATTTAAACAAGATCACAAGTGGTGAGGAGGGGACCCATTGGTCATTCTTGGTTGCTAAACTATGATTAGTAAGCTGGGAATTGTACATTTGAATCAATAAGGTGATCCTTCTATAGAATTTTAAGAAACAATCATTTGGAAAGTTTACTAGCTTTGGACATGATTTTCATGCAAGATGAATATGGGTTCAATGCTAATCTGTTACCATAGAGGAATGTGAGAAGGTAGGAAAATTATTGGTCTTGTATATATGATTTTGCAGTTTTCTATATTGCTTTTCTGTGTTTGTTTTCATTTACTTTGTTCCTTGTTTGGGGATTGAAAATGTTTTATAAATACTGTAAATAAATAAAATTCTAATCTCTTTTATGGCACAGAGGCAACAAATTTGAATGCAAAGTAAAGATGCTACAAAAATGCTTTTATTATAAAACCGGGATGCTTGCAATTACGAAGCTAGTCATTTTCAGAAATGTATTTCTGAATTTGTTTTGAATCTGGAAGCTTGGATGACGTTAAAGGAAACAGTGGTTTAGTCAACTTTATTTCAGTTTGCAAACATTCCAATAACATTCAGTTTTTTAGGATACATAAAATATAGCTTACATACTAAATATATTTTGGTTCGTAGCATTTGATGTGCAGCTTTTCCTTCCCTGACATAATGTACCTACATTTAAATCAGCCAGAAATACATCTATATATTTGGCTGGTATGTATCTCATAGCAACCCTTTCCCCACCATACATTGTTCTGCACATTAATTTTTTTGGCTCTGATCCCTGGCACTTTCCTATAAATTATATTATGTGCTTTAGAACAAAGAGCCTATAAGCTTTCACCACTGAATCGATAATGCATTGAAGTACATTAAATGATCATTCACTCATAAAACAAATGTACCTTGTGAAGTGGAAAGCCTGGAAGTTTAAGAATAAAAATATCTTGCTGAAATTTTAATACATGTATTGTAGAGACTTTATAATTGGAATCTGGAAATCATTTTTTGTTTCTCTGAAACTAGAGGGTGTGTGAGGGAGGAAGAGAGTGTCATTGACATTACTGATAGTCTAATCAGTTCATTGTGACAAGTGTTAGGCTTTTTAAGACTTATCTTCATGAAAACTCTGTACGAACAACACTCATTTGAAGGTGTGTGTTTGTTATGATGGCAGCATCATGAAATGTAGCTTCTATCGTGAAATAAAGTATCTCAGCTGTAAAACTGTTAGAGTAGTGTCTCCAGTAATGGCTTTCATTGTTCTGTCATTTAGCTGGTTATTAAAAGGAAATCAAGGGAAGGTCTAACCAACTTTCAAATCTTTTAATAACCCTCCTGCAAACATATGCAGTGACTAAAACTCATGGAATTTTTATGTACTGTAAAAGGAATAACAGAATGCTGTAATTGTTTAAACTAAAGCACTTCCCCCCTCCTGCTAATAATACGCTTGCTCAGTTCATACAATTATTTGGGCTTCAGCATAGCCCCCTGGACCTGTGCTGCAATCTGTAGATATACTGTTGCGGCAAGTATTCTACCCAGTTGCTTGGCAAGAAGTAACTAAGTAAATCCGTTCCTTGCTTCTGGTGTCTGGTCAATGAGTGCAAAAAGTACTAGGATGGATGGCCTTATTTTGCATTTTGATTGACTAAACATTTATGGATTTATGGATATGCTCGTACCCCTTCCAATCTGCGCCTCATCCCGAGGGACGAGGGTAGGGCGAGCAAGGACTACTCACCTCCGTCACTGGTGCTGTGCAATGCCAGGTCTATAGGCAACAAAACCGCCACCCTGCGAGATTTCTTTATCTCGCAGGGGGTTGACCTGGCTTGTGTGACGGAGACCTGGGTGCGCGAAGGGGCAACAGTTACCTTAAGAGAGATGGCGCCCCCGGGTTTCTCCGTCCTCCACCAGTCACGGACTGTGGGCCGGGGGGGAGGGGTGGCATTATTAATCCGGGAAGATTGTTCTTTCAGGGCTCAACCATCACCATCGATCCCCGGCATTGAATGTGTTGGCCTAGTGTGGGGCTCCGAGGAGAGCTTGGCTGTCTGGCTGGTGTACCGGCCACCTAGCGCACCAGCAGCCACCCTGTCAGGCCTATTGGAGGCGGTGGCCGGCTGGGCCTTGGAGTTCCCTAACCTATTGGTATTGGGGGACTTCAACATCCATGCTGATGCCACTCCCTCCTCACAGGCTCTGGACCTGGTGTCTTCCATGGCGACACTAGGGCTCTCCCAGTTTGTTTCGGGCCCCACACATCAAGCAGGCCACACGCTGGATTTGATCTTTGGTGCAGGTATAGATGTGATCATGTCTCCTTCGATGAAGGTGCCATGGTCTGATCACTACGCTCTGAAAGCCAGGATTGACTTTCCACCCCCACCCTGCTTAGGTGCCGAGCCGATTTGGGCTCGCCCGCAGAGGCTGATGGACCCTGATAGATTCCGCCAAGCCTTGCGGGACCTTGCTCCCCCTGGCGACTCATTGACTGAGCTTGTTGAGGGCTGGAATATCCAGCTCCTGGCAGCCATCGATGAGATCGCACCGAAGCGCCCTCTGCGACCCCGCAGAAACCGGGCTCCCTGGTTTACCGAGGAGCTCCGGAAAATGAAGCGGGACCTCAGACGGCTAGAGCGAGTATGGCGGGGTGCCCGTGACGGAGCCTCAAGAACATCTTATAGGGCTTTTATGAAAACCTATGAGATGGCGGTGAAGGCTGCTAAGAAGTCTTACTTCTCGGCCTCCATTGCATCCGCTAGCTCTCGCCCGGCGCAATTATTTAGTATAATCAGGTCTTTAACGTCCCTTGAAGGACAGCCAAATTTAAATAACAATTTGACACACGGCTGTGAGGCATTTGCGAGCTTTTTTGCGGAGAAGGTCTTGTTGCTCCGCCATGACCTCCCTGCCAATTTGGATACAATAAATGAACTGGAGGCCCCTCGACTGTCCTCGGGTCCAGTATTGGACCACTTTGACCGGATATCCCCAGCCGATGTAGACAGACTCCTCCGAGCTGGAAAGCCCACCACCTGTCCTCTCGACCCGTGCCCGTCTTGGCTGATTAGAGCGTGTCCAGACGAGGTGCGGGCCCTCCTGGGGGATATCATCAATTTGTCCCTTGGCACGGGGACATTCCCAGGGGAACTGAAGGAGGCAGTGGTGCGCCCGCTCTTAAAGAAAACATCATTAGATCCTTTAGATCTATCCAATTACCGCCCGGTTTCGAATCTTCCGTTCCTGGGTAAGGTGATTGAGAGAGCGGTTGCTGAACAGCTTGGTGGGTTTCTGGATGAAACATCGGCTCTGGATCCATTCCAGTCTGGCTTCCGCGCTGGTCATGGGACCGAGACAGCTCTGGTTGCCCTAACAGATGATCTTCGTAGACAGCTGGATCGAGGCGGGTCGGGGCTGCTGATTCTTCTAGATCTGTCAGCAGCTTTCGACATGGTCGATCATGAACTTCTGGACCACCGCCTTGCCGACGTGGGGATCCAGGGCACAGTCCTTCAATGGCTGCGCTCGTTTCTCTCTGGTCGGGGACAGAGGGTGGCGCTTGGGGGGGAATTGTCATCGCGCCACTCCTTGGTGTGTGGAGTACCTCAGGGTGCGATACTCTCCCCAATGCTTTTCAACATCTTTATGCGCCCCCTCGCCCAGCTTGTCCGGAGTTTTGGGCTGGGTTGCCATCAGTATGCCGATGACACCCAACTCTATCTGTTGATGGATGGCCATCCTGACTCGGCCCCAGACACACTGACCAGATGTCTGGAAGCTGTGGCTGGATGGTTACGTGGGAGCCGGTTGAAGCTAAATCCTTCGAAGACAGAGGTCCTGTGGCTGGGACGGGACGATATGGGATTGGGGGGGCAACTCCCATCTCTTGCGGGGGCGCAGTTAGTGCCAGCACCGTCCGTTAAGAGTTTGGGTGTAATCTTCGACACCTCCCTTTCCATGGAGGCGCAGATTGCAGCTATAACAAAGGCGGCATTTTTCCATCTCCGCCAAGCTAAGCAGTTGGCTCCTTACCTCTCTCGCCCGGACCTAGCCACTGTGATCCACGCGACGGTCACCTCCAGACTGGATTATTGTAACTCGCTCTACGTGGGGCTGCCCTTAAGACTGACCCAGAAACTCCAGCGGGTGCAGAATGCTGCAGCGAGACTCCTTACGGGGTCTTCGCTGCGAGATCACATTCATCCGGTGCTATATCAACTGCACTGGCTCCCGGTGGAGTACAGGATCAGGTTTAAGGTGCTGGTTTTAACCTTTAAAGCCCTATACGGCCTTGGACCCTCGTACCTACGGGACCGCCTCTCCTGGTATGCCCCACAGAGAAACTTACGGTCTTCAAATAAAAATATCTTGAAGGTCCCAGGCCACAGAGAAGTTAGGCTGGCCTCAACTAGAGCCAGGGCTTTTTCGGCTGTGGCTCCGACCTGGTGGAACACTCTGTCACAAGAGACTAGGGCCCTGCAGGACTTGACATCTTTCCGCAGGGCCTGCAAGACAGAGCTGTTCCGCCAGGCCTTTGGCCAGGGCACAGCCTGACTCCCTCCCTCGGCAATCTTCGCGGAGCTCTGGCCCAATAGTGGCCAGTGGCTTGAACTTAATTAATTTTATAATGAATGATTTTAGAGCGTTGTTTGTGTTGTACTTTTGTATTGTTTTATTGTTGTTAGCCGCCCTGAGCCCAGCTTCGGCTGGGGAGGGCGGGATATAAATAAAAATTATTATTATTATTATTATTATTTGATAACTTTTAAAGCAGAATACTTGTTTTTAGGATTTGGCATTAGTACCCCCATGATTGTATTTCCAGCTTCCTCTTCATAACATAGGTGGTGGCCCTATCTTTTCCTACCTTATGGGTTTGAAGTTGGATTTAATTTGAATCTATACAAACCATTTTCATTTTCAAGGGCTGGCATAGCTTTAAATGAAAACTTTTAGCAGGATTAAAACAAAGCAACGTAGGCCAATAATTCAGTGTCGTGTCATGAAGGTTCATTTCTGTAATGTATGTTAATAACAGTAAGCTACCTTTGTGTTCAGAGTTCTAACATTCTGAATACCACAGCATTTTTTTCTTATTGAAATGTGAATACTTTAGTAACAATGCTTAAAATAAAACCTTAGGAAAATGATTCCTGAAAACTACCTTCCACTCTTACAAACAACAACAACAACATGGTATAAAGCATAGTGTAAAAAAGATGTTCTCTGTTTCACCACTATCATTAAAGGAAACATGTGCTACAAATCTTTCATTTTGGTTGTGATGTGCAGTTTAATTTTCTGAAGATGGATTCTGGTTTCCCAGACCTAAAGATCAAAAATGATATAGGCCACATGGAACTAAAATATAGCTTCCTCACAGTGATAGTTGGGATTTAATGGTACTATAAATGAAATAATTGCTTTCTATCATGTACAGTTCTGTTATTTTAAAGCCTTTAATATTAGCTTATGAATAATTTAGCACAATGAGCTCTATTCACTTACATGGTGAACTTAATGTTTGTCAGGAAAGGGATTTGTCAGCTGGAAGAATGTATGATTGTGTGGTTCTTTGTAAAGCTTTTTATTTCTAGAGATACACTAATCTCTTCTAGAAACTTAAAGGAAGTTTCTTCCTGTGCTAGTCTGAGTTTCAGTTGTTTTTTGCGGAATAGTACCTGAAATGTCTCAGATACATAATGGTTGTTTTGGACCATAGATTTTTACTGCAACTGTGGAATGGTACCTTTATTAAATAAGAAAGGGGTGTGTGTGAGAGAGAAAACCACCACAAATTGAAATGCTTGGAAATGTTTGTGATGTTTGATCTATTTTTGAATGGATTTCTGCATGTTTAGTGATCACATGCCCCAATGTGGTTTCAGACTACGTAGTTAAATCTTCTACAATACTTGCACTGTTGGTAGAAGAGCATCCACACCATATATTCCATCACCAACGATCTTTAAGAAATTCCTGGGACTGCAAGAGGCGAATGCCTACCTGCCCTAAAAATAAAAAAGCCTTTCACATGCTGTTATAAAAATCTTGACAGAAAAAGTTTTCATTCCCTGTTCCTTGGGCCATCAAAGGAGGAGGCAAGATAGGCATACTTGGCCAATTTTAGGCTGCAGCGTTGCTGGACATTGATGACTATTCGTTGGATATGCATGGCATGTGGAACAGTTCCTTCTGGCAACTCAGAATTGTGGCAAAATGAGGCCTTTTGATAGATTTAGGTCTTGGAGCTATTGCGACATAGGGTGAAGGTGAAAAGAGATCAAAATAAATAAGCATGTGATCTCCAATGCCCCCAATAATCCCAAATACAACAATGAATCTATACATTCGGTTATGACAGAATGCTGAATTTCAGACTATGCAAATCCTTTCTGAAAACAAGGTGGTCTTGCATTTAAATGGCTAAGCAAGTGTTGCATTTTATGGATTATTGTTTTAGATTGGAAAACTGAAGGAGTAACCTCTTTATCCCAGTGCAGTGGTAGATTTTAACATGCATTAAAATCTCATGTTAAAAATGGAATTTATCACATTTTGGGTTTTTTAAAACAAATTTTATCATTTGACAAGAATAGAATATGAACTGTGTGTGTGTGCTGCAGATTAAGAATAATGCCAAATGGCCAAGCAGTGTCCCTTTCAGTGCGATTGGGAGCTTTATCCACAGGAGATTTAGTTATTTAAAATCTGCATTTTCTAATGAAATAAAAATAGCTACAGGGATTAAATACTGTGATTTCAGTTGTATTCACAGAAGCACGTAATATTCCTGCTTATTTAAGCTGTTCTCTCTAGCATTTACAGTGCTCACAAATTCATCTTTCTTATTAAATAAGGGATCATATTGCACTTGAAAAGTACAACTCTTTTGCTCTGTGTGATTAGCTGCCATGTATATAAGGGTGCTGTGAATGTTTAAGCAGGGCTGCTTTTGTGTTTGTTCATTTGTCCGGATCCTGGAAACTATCATTACCTCCCCCTTCCCCACGACAAAATAATAATAATAATAATAATAATAATAATAATAATAATAATAATAATTACTACCTTGGGGTGTTGGAAGAGTGAGACCGTGGGAGCAGGTAATCCAGAACCAGGTAGAGCATCTCTTTCCTTATTACTGGAAGTGCAAGTCCCAGTTTCCCTAACAGAAAAATTCCTGCAGCTGCTTCACTCTGAGAATTTTGGAATTTACAGTCTTGTCAGGAAAAAGGTGTTCCCTTGGGTTTTGGCAGTAACTCACATTATCTGCCTATTCCAGCCTTCAAAAATGCAGCATTTTTTTTCTGGGGGTGGTCAAGGGTATGCAGTACTGGTACCTTTTAAAAAATGTTAAAAGCAAAAACGTTAACTGTAACAAGTTCGTGGTGAGTACCTGCACCATTTTCCTTTGGGGAAAAAAACCACCCCTGCAAAAATGTGATCCCCATTGCATTCTGAAGTGCTTCAGTTCAGCACGCCCACATAGCTCAGTAGGTAGAGCATGAGACTCTTGATCTCAAGATCATAGGTTCAAGCCCCAGGTTGGGCAAAAAGATTCCTGCATTGTGGGAGATTGAACTAGATGACCCTTGTGCGACTACGCTCATGGACCCTTACAATTTTACTATTCTACCTTGGTGTGCCTCCTCCTCATTCTGCCGCATGTGTAGACTAGACCAGAGTATATTTCCAGCTGTTAGCATAAGGTAAATGTATTTTTCTGATTCACCGTATACCACCATGGACTCATATTTTAATATGATTCAGTAGCACCTGCAAAATCCTTTTTAACTTTTAAAAGCAACTTTTTACAATATTTTTGTATGCCTTAACCCTGCACAGTATTGCTAGGTCATTCTTCTCACTTGTCAGTAATGGAATGGATAGAGGAGAAAATTCATAAAACGAAGCAAAATGGTCTGTACCTATTTCTGATCCCTTTTGTGAAAGCAAGACTGTGGCTGTTTGTTAGAGTTCTTATTCTCTTTTCTCCTAAAATGCCTTTGTGGATGAGGTTCATTTGAATTCACTCTACTAAAGCTTCACAAGAATGAATATTCACATGGCTGGCCTAGATTGCACAGAAATGTTACTGCATTATGTGCAAACTTGTTTGTATTTCTGGTGCAATGTAGGGTAGGAGTGGTAATCTTCCAGTACGAGCATGAAAACCCTCCAGATGATTTGGAGTGTTTAGAAGTTGACCTGAGCACATCCAGCTCAAGGAGGACAAATGGCCCATCCTTTAATTCTTTATTGACATAGCATGAACTTACCGTTGCTCCTAAGGTGCACTAAACATGCACATACATTGTTTCTGGTGGGTAGGTGGCTGGTGGCCCTCCATGGGCTTGCGCTTCGAGCTGAGCTGTTGGAGCAACAGGCTGGCCAGCATCCTCCCACAAACTTTAGTATCCTCATCTGATGGCGTGAGCACAGGCAACCTGCAATTCCTTCTACATGGAAGTTGTCAATCCACTCTTACTCTTCAAGCCCCTCTTGGTCCTGGGAGATTGCAGGGGCAGAGGAGATTCTGCCACCCACTCCCTTCAGGCGCTGTCTCTCCCATTCCTGGTGCATACTGTCCATCCTCCAACTCTGGCTCTTACCTTGTGTCTTGTACCTCCTTCCCCATCTACAACTGCTCAGACCCCTCCCCATCCTCCACCCCTGACTCCTGCCTCGTGAGAGGGGAGAAACCCCATAAATTTCTACCCCCTTTGCTTGGATCAGCCTCTGGCCCCGCTGTCTCATCCACACTCTCCTCAGAGCCCTGCCAGTCCCTGACAGAGGTGCATTATGACTCTCTCTATTGTGCTGTTTTTAGTGTCTGTCATTAGCCCTGGCAATATTTTTAGTGTAATTCTAGAGTTTGAGCAGTATGTACTCTTCAAAGAGAACAGAAAGATAGATTTCTATTGGTTTAGGATTGCATAATTTGACCCATAAGGCATGTGAAAATTTGAAGGTGAAAATTTGTGCAGGAATTCAGATCACAGAGCTCTAATGCAGTGTGTTGTTTGGCCCTTAAACATAGCCAGTAATGGACTAGAAAGAATACATGAAGGTAATGATTGCTCAAATCAGGACGTTTGAAAAATTTTGTCTCCAATAATTGTAAGCTATACTTTTGAGACAGCAGATGAACTTGGCAGATGAACTTGAACAGATGAAATTTAATCCCAAACTTTTATTTTAAATTACGATTCATTCAGTATAACTGACCCCAGAGGATATAATTCTTTATAGGCTTAAAAAAATGTCAAGCTGAAGACTGTAATAGCTTTCTATTCTGTTTCCCAGACGTGGTGCATCTACAAGAAAGTGCAGTTACGTAGTGTGCTGGGCTTGATGCTGAGGAATTCAGACTACCAGGCTACTGTTGGAGTTCAGGTTAAAATGAAATGCAGGTGGTCCGAAAAACACTAGAGCTGCACATTGAGTAGTAAATCACTTACCAGAATTGAAATTAGAATGGTTGTGGGGAAAGAGGAGGAGTGTGTATTAACACAACTCAATGGAAATCTGGGAAATCAAATCAAACAGGCTGTGGGAAGCTCAGTCTGTAGAGCAGGAGACTTAATTTCAGGATTGTGGGTTTGAGCCCCACATTGGGCAAAACGATGGGGTTGATCTAGATGACCCGCATGGTCCCTTCCATCTCTACAGTTCTATGATCTAATATTATAGAACTAAAGTGTGGGACAATGTCAGGTGCTGGAAGTCCAAAGATTTAGAACTAGCATTCTAACTTTTTATTTAGCATTGTGCGATGAAGACTTCAGGGGCTCTTGAGAATTCTTTCCAGACACCTGGATAAAGCATTCTGATTTGGTGGAAAGTGTTGTCATGGGTAATCTGAAGTAAAACAGAAGGTTAATTTGATAAGAGGACTCCTAGAAGATTGAAATGTTGGTTTCCTGAAAACAAACTGTGTATACAAGGAGTCCTGCCCCAGCCCTGATTTAACACATTGCAAAGTGGTAATTCTTGGAGCAGGTATATTGGCTTGACTACTACTCTTCTGTAAGAATTCTCTCTGTATTTTGTTCCATTTTTCCTGAGGCAGGTGTTCAGAGTACGCCCCTAGGTATACTTGAAATAAAATAATTAAAAAAACACCAAGAATCCTAAAGCAAGTGTGTTTGTGCTATTACGTACTTGGAGCCTGATTTTAATACAATTTCTTATTCTTGTTGACTACGGGGAAGAAAAAAGTCAAAGCACTTAAAATCTGCAGTCTGTATTTTACATAACTGATATGCAACTACTTTATGTGTTTACAAGCTTTAGGTCTTTTATTATGACAGAATTTTCTTTATGCAATTTTAGGATATCATTTTCCATTTGGCAAAGTAGTGTATAATACAAAATCTGTTCCAGAGTTTAATTCTTATATCCATTTTCAAATACTATATGGATAAAAGAAACCAACAGCCATTTGCTCACAAACATTATTCTTGAGCACTGTGAGAGTCACCTTTCCACAATTATATTTGGTATTTCATATTTGCCCAGAGCAGAAGGGAAGGGTTTGCATGTGTTTATTCCCAAGGGATAATGCAAGACTGGTGAGAATGGGGATTTAAAGGATAGCGAGATTTTGGACATCTTGTAAAAAGTTAATTGAATGCATAACTAAGTATTTCTCTGTTTAGAGTATATCCCCCCCCCCAGGTGTTCTTAACTTTCTGAGTGTAATAATGTGCAATTTCCAAAATAAGTACATTAGGAACTAGTTTCTGAAACACTGTTTCAGTTGAAAAATGATAGTAAAATGTACATGCAAAGATTTGACTGGGGAAAGAATTCAGAGCTATCAGAGCTGGAGCATAGCAGCTGGTCTTAATTTAGTGCACTGTAGAAACTATTTGTCTCTTGTTCTTCTTTCCTCAGAAAGGTTAGTGAAGCAGAAGTTTAATGACTCCTAGAAGTCAGCATTTTAAGAACATTTCATCATAATATGCAATGAACCAGTGGTTATCTAAATCTGTGTCAGCAGGATTCCTTATGGATTCCAGTCACTAGTGCATTTCCTATGCATTGGAAAATGTTTTAGGTTGACTGTCAGCAGGATAGGAATGAGGTTACAAATAATGTAGGAAACCAGGGAAGCAACATTATCTATTGTCTGTGTCTCATTTTAGTTCTTTTTTCAGCAATAGGTATGTATGATAGAAAATGAGGGCAGAAATGGAAGAATTCCATTTATAAAGCTACTAATACCAGCCTGGCTTGGGAAGAAAATCCATTTTAAACAATTTGTAGTCACAGCTTCTTAACTTTAGTAGCCCTCACATTTGGACAAGGGTATATAAAACCTTATTATTGTCGTAGCTTGACTTTCTCCCATTTCAGTTTTTCCTTTCGGGAACTTTGCAATAACATAATTATGGAAGTGAATATTTGGCCTTTTTAAAAAGATTTAGAATTGAGGGCAGAATTTTTAACTGAAAAGGCAATTGCTTAACAAATGAATGAAATTTAATAGAACATTTAACAAAACCACATCTTAGATTGTCATTCAGTTAATATTATAATCATTTAAATAAATTAATGGAAAAATATTTACCAGACTTTAAATATCATAACAAATGATCCATATAACAATATATTACACAATCAAGCACAGCAGAGCATTGGAGATCATATTATGACACTTTTAATATGTGTATACCACTTCCCAGTCAGTGTTAAACTCATCAGATTTTTCTTATCCAAATGCACATAGGCATGGTTGTTGGTTCTCACAATAGTTGTTGCTATCTATCTATCTATCTATCTATCTATCTGTCTATATTAGATTTTTAGGTTGCACTGCTATATACTCATTCACCTAGGAGTAAGTACTGTTGAATAAAATTGCACAAACAGGATTGTGCTGTCAAGGTGATGAGTAAAAAGTGTAGTCCCCCCCCCCCCCCGTTTTGTTCTGTTTTAAATTGTTGTGGCCAGGCCTAAGATCTCATGTGATGAGGGAGCAGAATGTAATCCTGATAACATTTATATCACACCTTTCCTCCAAGGAGCTCAAGCTTCCCCTCAGCTGCATTTTATCTTCCCAACAACCCTGTGAGAGGGCAAGGCTGAGAGACCTAGCCCAAAGTGACTTGGCGATCTTCATGGCTGCCTGGGGGTTTGAATCCTGGTCTTTCAGGTCCCACTGCAACACACTAACTCAGGGGTCGGCAAACTTTTTCAGCAGGGGGCCAGTCCACTGTCCCTCAGACCTGGTGGGGGGCCGGACTACATTTTTTTTTGGGGGGGGGGATGAACGAATTCCCACAAATAACACAGAGATGCATTTTAAATAAAAGAACACATTCTATTCAAGGTAAGCCATTCCCCACCCCACGACTCTCCCCTCCCTTCTCCACAGCACTGGACAAGCCCCAGTGGCTGCTTACCTGTGTCTTGTGAGCTGCAGCGGCTGGCGGCAGCGGGACGATGAGTGGCGCACGGAGGGGCTCCGGAGAGGGGCTGGCAGCAATAAAGCCCGAATTGAGTTTGCTTACAATGGTGGCCGATTGAGTGCTAACGCTGCTGCTGCTGGCATCAACAAAGCCCAGCCCCCTTCCTCTCGGCTCTAGGCAGGGCCGGGAGAAGCCAGGAGGAGGGAGGGAGGAGGCGCCGCCGAACACACGCGCTGGCGCAGCCCAAACGATCAGATCCACGCTGATCCACACAGTGATTCCTGGACCGTCCGCAGGCCGGATCCAGAAGGCAACTGGGCCTGATCCGGCCCCCGGGCCTTAGTTTACCTACCCATGCATCACCTCGCCTTTCTTATAAGTACATTCTTTAGAAAGCTGCAGCCTATGCTTTTGTTAGAATTTAGGGGCTTCTTAGTTTTAATATGATTCTAGAATTTTGAGAGCACAAATGTTAAGTAATATAAAGCATGCAAATGATGTGAAATGTGGGTGGACAACCATTGATGTCAATAACCCCCTGTTATATGAGAACAGGAAGATATTTTTGGCTACTTGCTGTCATTGATCTTAAACACTGGGAACGGAAAACTGTACGGAAGCAATTTTTAAATGTTTAGGTGCAAGAATTCCTTGTTGGCTGTATGCCAGATCACCTTGTTTTACCTGAGGACTGCTTTAAATAGACAAATGACAGCAATTTATTCAGGTTCACAATGATTAAGCAAAGTGCAGGATGGCAAAACTAATTACCAGAATATATTTGCAAATATTTAAAAGAACAGGCTGACAGTAAATCAAATACTTTCTTATGCTGAGTGGAATATTTCCTCCATGAAAAAGAACAGAAGAAGAGTTGTACTGGGTCAGACCAAATACCTATCTAGCCAACATTCTGTTTCCAATGGTTAGGAAGCAGCTTTCTGTGGGAAGCACACAAGCAGGATGTCCCATGAATGAAATAGCTCTCTCTAATTACTGCTCCCCAGTGATTGACATTCAGAAGCATATTGCCTCCAACAGTGGAAGCAATATAGCCATATAGCGAATATAGGCAATATAGCGAATATAGCCATTATAGCTATTAGCCATTGATAGCCTTGCATAGCATTAATTTGTGTAATCCCTTTTAAAGTCATCCGTGTTGATGAGCATCACCCCATCTTGTAATACTTGCTTTTCTTTTTTCTAAATCTCCCATCATTCAATTTCACTGGATGACATCTGGTTATAGTAGTCTATTAAAAGAAAGAAATAAAGTTCTTTCTATTCACTCTTGTGGCACCATGCATAATTTGATATTAGTATTATCATGTCCTCCCTTATTTGCCTTTTCTGTCTACCAAAAAGCCTCAAATGTTGGTCCCCTACCCTTTTTAGACCTTCATTTTGCATGCTGAAGGGCAGTGACAAGAACGGAACACATGGTTGCACAATAGATTTGTATAAAGGAATTACAATATTGGCAGTTTTATCCTTTATCCTTTTCCTAATGATCCTTAACGTGGACTTTGCCTTTTTCACAGCCACCACTGTTAAGTAGATAGTACCAAGTTATACATTTCCAATTTAAGGCTGGAAGTTTGCTTCCTGTGTTATATACTTCTCTGGAAGACAGATTATTTTCTAATCCTTTCGGAGCTGTTGGTCTCAAGCTAGTAATATATGCTCTAAGATTGAAAAGCAACATCCTTTATTTGGGGTAGACTGTGAAACAGATTATTCACACAGCAGGAACATGCTGCATGCCAGAAACTAAGTAACAATATATTGCAGAAAACTTCTGTAAGATTGTGTGAGCAGAAGCAGTTGTGAAATGGTGGTTGTAATAAATCAGTGGTGCTTGCAGTACATTGTGAGAGTGTACTCAATTGATTATCTGAAGACTTGATGATACTGTAGTAGCTTTCGGGCCTGTAGGTTCAGTCAACAATATTCCTGTGTGCTCCTCCAGTGCCACACAGCTTCTTCTTTAAGTTGACTAGAAGAGCAAACACCAGAAGGTGTTGGGAGCTGCACTTGAGCATATTTAGACTTTTAATTTGTGGCATGCTTATCAAAAAGGTTGGCAGCTGCTGTCTTCCATAATTTCCTTTCCTCAGAACATTAGCTCTATGTGTATTACTTCAAAGAGTGGATGCCCATCCCTCTCTCTTTTTCGGCCCTACTCAAACTTTGCCTTCTCCATGTAAGTCAAGGGAAATGCCAGTTTTGTGATGTGGTGCTACCCTGCATGTTCCATGAAGCCCCAATGTTTCCCAGCTGACAAAAGCAGCAGGGCTCTCTGGTGGCCCTGTGTGTTTCTAGAGTTGTGCGTGCAGCTTGCACATATATTGGGTTTTAACTTACTCCTTGGAAAAGCAGGGAAAAGTACTACTGTTTTTCTCACAGCCACACACCATATATTTAAAGCCCATGGCTTCCTCCAAAGAATCCTTGGAGCTGTAGTTTACTCTTCACAGAGCTACAATTCCCAACTGCCTTAGCAAACTACAGCCATGCAATGTAGTTAAATGGACGCTTAAATTTAAAAAGTAGTTTGTGATGTTTTGGTGGGAATGAGGAAGATGTTTTGATATGGTGAGGCTAACAGATCCTGTGTGTGTGTTGCCTATTAACTGTTACTTTTAAATTTAAATTTTAAAAGCCACATTTTATATTATGGGCCAGATACTATTCTCATGAGGACTGTTATGAGGAATGCCAGTATTGATGCAATGACACAATTTTAGCAGACCATTCCTCTTTGAGTTTTCATTAAATGAGTGTAAAACGGTGTGAATCTGGGACTTCTCCCTTTGCATAAATACTCTAAAACAGTTTGGATCAGAGGTGAATAGGTTTTGCTTGGCCACCTGTCTACTTTTTGACTCATTCTTGCAGCTAATCAGAAGTCCAATTTAAATGTTCATATATTTAGATGAATTAGCATATGCAGCAGAGCATATGGAGTCACGTGCTTTGGGCTGACAATTCCTTTCTAATCTATGGAGGGAACTAAGCTTTTAATGAAAGTGAGTTGTCCTTTTATGGCTGGCAGTATTTCAGCATCTATTAATTCTACAAGAAAAGCTTTAAAAATGGAAAATGAGCTAGATGCCTGGGGGTGGGGAAGGAAAGGATTTTTAAGGAGGTCGATCAAATGTATTCAACATGAGATTCAAATAGACTGTCAAATTTAAGTGGAAATCTCACAATTTCAATGTGATGTGGAAGTGAAGCCGTTGAGTTGCCATCTGTTTCCTTAAATGTTTATTAACCATTCTTTCCCCTTTTTATTTTACCCACATATTTTTCCTCTTTTTAAACACAATGAAAAAGTGAGTTGCAAATTTGTCTCAAATTTATTCTGCCTTTCCTGTGTGGCTCTTTAGCATTAGTATGTGTGTGCTGAGAAATCTGGCAACCATTTTGATAATTACCAGGAGTTCAAAGAAAAGCATCCTATAAGGCAGACCTGTACAATTTCTCACCCACCAAGCCAAACACAGCTTACCTGTTATGTATGGTGGCTTACCATTCGCTTGATACTGTCCCTCCCCACCCCCAGTTTACCTAGAATTGCAGTGACAGCGAGCTTGTCAAGTACACAATACATTGCAGCTGAAGTTGGCTTGTTTAACAACTAAACTGTTTAGGCGCCAGGCGAAAACAGACTTCTTTACCCAGGGTTTCAGCCATTAAATAATGATTGCCTGTTAAATGTGTGTGGGGAGGGGGAACTGTTGTTTTGATTATTTTATTATTATGCTGTTATTATTTTGTGTAAATTATGTTCTTTATGTTGTATATCACCCTGGAATCTTTGGATTAAGGGTGATATATAAAATGAATTAATAATAGTAACCGCCATCATCATCATCCTTATTTGTTGTTATCACACATTGCACTAAGCTGAGATTCTTGGAAACTGAAACTCTGCAGAGGTCTTATTCTGAACCATGTCGGAGGAGATGGGAAGAAGAATGCATGAGCCACTCTGTCTCATTGAGGTTTGCCCATACAAGGCCAAACCATGGTTTAATGATGCAAACCAGGCCATTGGAGTTATCTTGTACATTACAGGGCTTCTAAAGTAAAAAAAAAAAAAAAAGCCCTTCCACTGATGATGCCATTTAAATTCTGTCTTTAGCTGCATCATTACTTTCAAGTGAAAGAATAATATTAATGTTCTGTGACAAGCTTATTTGCATGAGATGCTAAGCCAAACCATGTGAACATATGGGAACTCTGGGAGTGGCTCACATGTGCTTATATCCTCCCTGGTCCTTTTTGGCAACCATGTTAAGCTAAGCCATGCTTCAGTTTAGCATGTTGTTTGAACCGGGACTTGTAGTTAATCTCTCTTGTCGCTAGCCACAAGTTTTAGCCAAGAACAACCCTTGGCTGCAGCTCGTGGTTAGTCAGAAAGGAGCTTAACCATGAGTCCCGGTTCACACAACTCAAGTTTGTTTTTTGTTTATTATTATTTATTTATTAGATTTATATACTGCCCTTCATCGCAAGATCTCAGTGGTTTACAAAGCAAATAGCTAAAACAACAAAACAATACTCCCCCCTCCAACCAGTTTAGTTTGTGTGGCATAGTTGGCAAAAAGGAACAGGGAGGGGATAAGCAGCTGCAAACTCTCAGGGAGCTGGCGAGGTCTCACTAAGCGAAGGTTTGACTAAGTGTGTGAACCAGGCCAGTGAATGCAATTTTCTAGCTATAGTTCCTTTTTGGCATTTTCCCATCTTCTAGTTTCCTTAAATAGTTTTTCTTACATAAAATGAAATGTTGTTTAGTGCTGAGAAAAATATAGTACGCAGTTAATGGGTATGTGGTTTGTGGTATCTCCCAAAGAGCAAATGTAAGAAATTTAATAAAAGAGATGAGTCGGATAAACATTAATAAATATAAAGCACCAGCTGAAGTCATTGGAGCTTTTAAATGTGTTATTAAGTACACACTTTTTTCTGAATCACATTTTTAAAGTCAAATCACTGGCACTTGCAGCTTGCCAACAACAAAGATGCTTTCAAGGCCCATTAAATATTGAAAAGTTCACTCTGTGCTATCACAGTAGAATAGTCTCATGGATGTTCAGTGCATCCCAACTGTCAGATTAACTTTTTGAGACTGAATTTATTCCAGGTTGGTGGTGGGATCCCTCAAATGTGTCCATACTTTATATATCACTGTGTAATGTGTAATTTGCAAACTTTATCTTTGGTGGGTTTCCTAACCTGGCTATGTTCGAGTTTGTAGATGTAAAACTGGGTGTGTGTGGAATAAAAGATTCACATCTTTAAAGAAGTCAATATTAGATGTGGAAGTCGAACCTCAGTGCATGATTTTAGACTTCTTTAAGTTGAAATGGTTTTCAAACAAATACTGAACCTAGGTTTAGTTCAGCCTTGTATTTAAGCACTAGCCTGGTAGCCACAGGGAGTTAGGAATTCAGTGTAGGCAAAAGAGTGGGCTGGTGAGGGAGGGATGGGACCCTCTGTTCCTCTTCTGCACTTGACATAGAAATCAAGCAGGCTGCTAGAGGAGGCAAGCCCTATTCTGTGTCCAGCATAAAAATGCAGCTCCTCATCATTCCTCTGCCAGCCCTCTTTTTCTTTTTCTTTTTTCAGACTAGTAATCTCCTCCCGCCCACCCCCTGGTTATTTTCAAGACTGCTTTTGCTCCATTTTTAAATCTGACTGAACACATTCTCATATTTAGAACTGGCAGTTAGGCTTAGGCGTTGTCTTCAGCAAGACCGAAGTGGCGTAACTTACATAGGCTTCGAGGCGAGAGTTAGCTGATGTTCAAATACAGCCTTGGCATCCTATGCATTTTGAAAAAGTGCCATTTTTAAACAGTGTATAGAATAAAACATTACTTTTGAGATGACACATAGAAATTCAGGTGTTGTTAGTCTCTAGAAATAGCAACATTGAATGACTGAATTGTCATAACTTTTAGCAGTTGTTGCCTTTCCATCAAGTGACTTTGATAAACAGTTTCCTTTGAATTTCTTTTCTCAGATTCTCTGGTCCATGATTTATTCTGAATGGTTTACCTTTCAGGGTAAGACTATACACCTCAGAGATATTGACATTGTCATAGTAACTAGGAACTGCAGTCCTGGCTGATAATTAGGATTTGTGGTGAATCATGCCTTATACGTAGGTGTTTCTGGAAACTAGATTGCTTCAGTCAGTTCACTCTTTTAAAATAATCTGAAATAGAATTTTTGATTTACTTCTCTTCATAGCTAAAGGTGTTGAAAACTTGAAAATATGTTTTTCTGTGTGAGAGTAATAACTACTATAATGATTATCCTGTGTAAAATCTTGTAAAATCCGGAATCTAAAAATTTGAAATGGAAGTATTATTCTTAATTGTAGAGATTATGTACTCAATATCTAAATGTATGTATTAAGTGTAGTGCAGAATGCTAACTAGTGGTTTACTTTAAAATCTTACATCACTACCTTTCTTTGCTTACTGTGGTTATTGAGTGAGTCTTTTTTTCATAATTCTAAAGAAATGTTTATATATTGTTTCCGTATCAGTGGGGTTCAGAAATATTCAATCCCTACATGGTGCATTAATCTATTTCCCTTGAAAGTTAGATAGTGACTATAATCTTGGGAGATTAAACAGCAGCCAGATGACCCCTGTGTAATTGAAGTGACTGAGGGTAACAGATGAAGTTCCTCAGGTGGCGGTAGTGAGCTGGTAAACTCAATACTTAGACATGTCTCCCACTGGAAGTAGTGTGGGAGTTTTGGAGTCACTAACAGGGTTTTGGGCTATAAAATAGTATGTCATCAATGATGTTTAGATTTCATTCACCCAGAAAGAAATTGGTGGTGGTGTTCTCTGAGCAAGATGAAAGCATCACACTGCATTATAAGTATTGTGTGTGTGCTTAGGAATTGAAATTTATATGAAACACTTTGCACTAAAGAAAATCTTTCTCCTTAGGAGCTATGCAGGTATAGAACATAAAACTGCAGCTATGTTGAGTTATTTTTTTCCACACTGATGAAGCTTAATACATCTCTTGGGTGTGTTACAACTTAAACATGCATTACATTTTTATACTGCTCTTCAATCTTGAAGGGTTCTCAGAACAGTTCATGTAGAAAGAGTGAGTGATAATTTTAATTATTCCTAGAACTTTTGGTGGAGGAATCCATTGGAGTCAGTGGAGAACAGTGATGAAAGAAAACCTGTTCTCAGCCCATCTGACTGTTGTTGTTGTCTCACCTGTATTGCCACAGTAACATACTGCTTTTCTGGATAACCTGTTATGATAGCAAGTGGCTGTTGGTCAAGGCAGCATATTTGTCAGTAACAGGGAAGGACTTTTCAGCCTCCCCCTCTTTTAAAATATGTAGAAATTAGTCATGTTTTCATTTCCTACCAGCTTGCTCCTTTATCTGGTCATCTTCTGTCTTTGTCTAAATATACACTATCACCAGTTTTTTCTTGTACGTGTTATATCAGTTTTGCAAATAGGTTAACATTTCAGAAGAGCAGGGGTTTTGTTTTTAACATGGGTTTCCAAGTACACAGTTATACATTAAGACTAGAACAGACCCTCCAGGTGTCCCTATATTCCAGGGACAGTGCCAGATTTACAGAAGCTGCCCTGGTTTCTGATTTGTTCCTGGAATGTCTCACTTTTCCTTAGGACATCCCTTTTTTCATCGGAGAAATGTTGGAGGGTGTGAAGTTGACTGCTGGGGCAACTCAGTCAGATGGGGTAAAGGTAAAGGTACCCCTGCCCGTACGGGCCAGTCTTGACAGACTCTAGGGTTGTGCGCTCATCTCACTCTAGAGGCCGGGAACCAGCGCTGTCTGCAGGCACTTCCGGGTCACGTGGCCAGTGTGACAAAGCTGCTCCGGCGAACCGGCACCAGAGCAGCACACGGAAACACCGTTTACCTTCCCACTATACAGCGGTACCTATTTATCTACTTGCACTTCAGGGTGCTTTCAAACTGCTAGGTGGGCAGGAGCTGGGACCGAACGACGGGAGCTCACCCCTCCGCAGGGATTCGAACCGCCAACCATGCGATCGGCAAGTCCTAGGCGCTGAGGTTTTACCCACAGCGCCACCCGTGTTATTTATTATAGTAAATAATATAATAAATAATAAAGGACGTCCCTGTTTTCATTGCAGAAATGTTGGAAGGTACGCTATAAATGTGTTGAAGACCAAATAATTTGTTAATTAATTAAGCACTGCATCAAGCATGCATTTTTGGAAGAGTGTTTTTGAGGTGGACTATTGTCTTATTCCAAAGTTGGCACTTTTTCCAGGAATGACAAGTGTTGGAGAGAAGGGAAAATAAAGACTCCACAACTCTTTAAAAATGTGTGATGTGTGTGGTAATGAATATGTATGTACCAGTTACTCAGTATATTCTACTTTTGACTGTTATTAATATAATTCCAAATGTTGCAGAGTTAGATGGTGCTTTGTAAAAAGGCTTTATCCCCACCATCCTTGCTAGATTTGGAGTTCATTGAAATGATACTTATTGAGCCTCAATACAATCCATAGGGTTGTTGTGAAAAGTGCAAGATTTTAAATGTGTCTGTGTTTGATCATAATTCATAATTAAAACCATACTTAACATTTTGCATAATAGTTCTCATGCAGCTGCTAGATTTATCTAGCAGGATTTTTGAAGGATAGCCCACAAACTCGAGGTGGTTTCATTTTGGCTCAGTCTAATAAAAAATATCAATAGCTTAAAGCCACATCTCCACATTCAGATACCACAGAGAAACTATATATGAAGCGGAAGACACTCTGCAAATTTACCACATATTTAAGAATGAAGAATATCTGCTGTAGTTTCTACCGAATACAGTACATAAGACCTTAGCTATACTACCACTATACAGTGGTACCTCGGGTTACAGATGCTTCACGTGATCCAGTGTGGTGTACTGGTTAAGAGCGGTAGTCTCGTAATCTGAGGAACTGGGTTCGCGTCTCCGCTCCTCCACATGCAGCTGCTGGGTGACCTTGGGCTAGTCGCACTTCTCTGAAGTCTCTCAGCTCCACTCACCTCACAGAGTGTTTGTTGTGGGGGAGGAAGGGAAAGGAGAATGTTAGCTGCTTTGAGACTCCTTTGGGTAGTGATAAAGCGGGATATCAAATCCAAACTCTTCTTCTTCAGATTACAGATGCTTCAGGTTACAAACTCCGCTAACCCAGAAATAGTACCTCGGGTTAAGAACTTTGCTTCAGGATGAGAACAGAAATTGTGCGGTGGCAGCACTGCGACAGCGGGAGGCCCCATTAGCTAAAGTGGTATCTCAGGTTAAGAACAGTTTCAGGTTAAGAACGGACCTCCAGAACGAATTAAGTTCTTAACCTGAGGTACCACTGTACTGCCGCTATTTAACATGTTAGAACCAGCAGCATATCAGCTGTTTTTGTAATTTGATACCTGTTGAGAAGGCTCAGAATTAGTATTAGAACCAATATGGGTGATTCTTAGATTAATGAACTCTTACCTTCACAATTGTTTCCTTTAAAACCAACCATTTTGTTTGTGTGACTGTTAGCAGCTTTCATTGATACAAGGTAGGCTTTGCCATGCTGGAAGTTTCACCTTGAGTGTCAAATAGCAATTATTTAATGACTGCTTCTGGCTTTGAAAGAATACATTTTGTCTGTTTTATTCTTCCCTGTGTTGGAGTTGCATGGTTGGAATAAACAAAATGGTTCCCCATCCACCCCACACTTTTTACTTTCCTTTGAAATGTAATTTGCTATTCAGAGATCAATTCTAACAGAGTGGACATGATTGTCATACAGATGAGTTGCTATAAAACCATGAAAGGAGTTGGTAGGAGAGAAGGATTGTTTGTACTTGCTTCTCTATGGAGACTGGTTTGTTTGGAGCGACTTCCGGTTCCTATACAACTGCTTGTAAGGAAAGGAGTGCAGTTTCTGCCTGACAAAGGTTGCGTCCAGGCTGGCTCTTTCCGGCAAATAGCAATGATTGCATACCAAATTCAGTTGGGATAACTGGTGGATTTGATGCACTTGTGTAACAAACCCACTTACAAAAACAAGAACATCCAGAATTTTGTGGCATGTGGTGGAAAGAATACTGAAAAGTGTGGGATAACAATTGCTTCATGCAATGTTGTAAAACTTCCATGCAAAGAAATCTGACTGAGTGTTCAATAAACATCATATAACCTCCCCACCAACTTAGTGTAAACAACCTACGGTGAATGCTCAATAAACAAGTCATCTAGAAGCAACCAGAATGAGTCTGGATGAAGCACAATTTGACACTTGAGACACTTTAAGTTTGTTTGGGAATACGAGGTTGGGGTGGCAGAGGAAGGACAATAGCTGCTTACCATCTCTCACAATCAAAATACATTAACTGACACTGCCTCGATTGCTGCCTGAATATACCATCACATGTTTTGTAGCATAACATCATGAATAGTCTCTGTAGATACAGTCTACAGGGCTACATGGTGAACTATATTTCTACATGAGGTTTTCTAGGCCACCCCCTGTTTTATTTTTTAAAAAATTTTAAAATTTTTTTTTTATTGGTTTCAATTCCTTATACCACATCAAACATTAAAACAACAAAAAAGACAAACAAGACACAAAAAAACCAGCAAAAAAATAATAAAAAAGAAAAAAAAACATTACATAACATGAGACACTAACAAATTAACTTACAATAACTAAATAACTAAATCACACAACAATAACTGACTTCCCTTCAACTCGGTTTCGGAATGTGTTATAAAAAGTTTTCTATCTGCAGTTTCATTTTCTTAAAACTCTTTACGTCACAAGCGTTATATCGAGCCTACTGTGATTTTTAGATTTTTTACATCTGTTTCAATGTATGCCATAAATTTGTTCCATTCATTATTAAACAGAAAATAAGAAACCAAAAAGGTACAAAGTTTAAAAGGCCACCTCCTGTTTTCAAGAAATAGGACAAACTGCTCCTGAAGCTTTTAGTTTAGTTTAGTATGAGGGAGAACCCCTCCCCCCCCCCACTAAGCATGAGACAATGTAAGCCTTTTTCTTTTGTCTAGGAACTCTCTCAGTTGTGGTCTTAAGCTGGAAAATGAGTCTAAAAACATGTCTCTGTTTGACAACTTTCCCCCTAACTACAAAAGCAAAAAACAAACAAAAGCCCTACTTTATTGTTAATGGTTTGACCATTTTTCTTTGCAAAAATCACAAAGTAATGCAATTAACCACACTTCTCCATTCAGCTCCCCCTCCCTAGTCTCTCTTCCCCATCCCTGGCAATTCCCATACATCCTAACCTACCAACTTTTAAGACTAAAATTCACCTTCAGATTCCTAACCAGGCCCGTGCAGAGCTTATCTTATGCCTGGGGCAGGAGTCTCATTCTTGGCATGATAGCGTAAGTCTGGCAGGACCGTAGCGGGCCTTCCCCCTCTTAACCCTCTGAGGTCCAGGGCAAGTATACCCAACTGCCCTCCCCCTATAGGCCTGCTCCTAATAATATGGAAAAGGCTCATACTGTTCAGGAAAGTTCCTGACCCTCCTGTGAGGCTTTGTGAGGACAGTAGGAGCCTAAAGAGAGGGCAGGATAAATCCTTGCATAAGTGGTCTTCCAGCTATATGGGCATTTTAAAATAAGAATCAAAAGTAAAAGGGATTCCACTTTATCAGTGCACTGCTTCAAAAGCTTTCTCAAAGCAAGTCATATATGCCTATTAAATGGTACATTTTGTCCAAATGTAGTTGCCCGTATGTATTCCAACCTTGCATCCTGCTGTCTTCAAGAAGGGAGTAACATGGAAGCCCGATTTGCTGTATATCTTCTCGTTGTTTTAAATTAAACATCATAAAACATATTTAAGCATTTGTGTTGGCTTTGAATCAGCCAGTTTGCCTTTCTCAATGAGTGAGTTCATGTATTAAATTGGAATCTGTACAAATTACTGTTAATTAGAATCAAGGCAAGGCGAAGCCTAAACTAGGTCACATGTCTTATCAAATAAAACATACTGAGACAATATTTTATTTGCTTGGTTGGGTTTGAAAGATTATACTGAGGTGTTTCAGCTGCTGCTATTCAAAGACAGTTTTAATTTAGCTTCAAAACATATTTTCTCTTGTGAATCATAGTGAGTCTGTACTCTTGGGATGGCAAGCTTATTTTCATCTAAAAATCAAGGTTTGTGTTGAACTGTGAAGCAACCATTCTTTGTCATAAACTTTCACCTGCCATGCCAATTTGGTCATAAGGACTGTTTTCCAAACCTCCTTGCAGTACTGCATTGTATCCAAGTGTGCACAAGTATTTAATGGAGTGTTTGTGACCTATGTGTTTTGTTATTAAACAGTAGCAAGCATGTCCATTGATATATATATAAGAAGCAGTGGTGATTCTGTTTTTAATTGTGTTTTTAAAAAGCTCTCTTGAAGGTGGTGCCACTCTTCTGTACAAGAGCTGAGAACAGGGGATTAGACCAATGCTGTTAAAATAGAAGAAGAAATGTGCAGGAAACCCACCATTACAGCATCATGCAAGAAAAATCAGGAGCAAGAAAAAACTGATTTGTTTTTCATCTATGTGGCAGGACATCGATTATTTGGCAACATTTCCCCTCTTAGTAATCTGTTCTCCAGGCTAAACATACAACATTTCTACATAATACTTGATTTCCAGGCACCTCAGCATCTTTGTTGCTCTTCTGGGCACAAGATTTAGTTAGTTGATTTCCTTCATCATAACTGAGTATGGTCCATACTCTTAACAATTTGATTTTGGGGGAGCAAAATGCATGCTTGGCAATAAATCTGGTTGAGAACCTAGGTCTGTTCTAGATGATCTCTTGAGTATTCATTCTGATTTGTTTGTGCCAAGGTTCTATGACAACCATTTATCTATTGAGCATTTATCTTAATTATTTTTTTTGCATGGAGGTTATACAACTTTTCACCAGCTGATTATCCCACACTTTCTTGTGCATTTGTTCTGCCAGATGTTGCTTTACCACAGCTCCTATCACTACTGACCACTGGCCATGCTGGCTGGGGCTGATGGGAGTTGTGGTTCAGCAACATCTGAAGGGCCAAAAGTTCCCTACCCCTACTCTAGTGCATTTCCCCTTTCACTTTCCATACAGCAAAAACTCAGATTGTTTTAAAAAGCAGATTTGTTGAGAGAGAGAGAGACCTTGAATGCACTTTAATTTAACCTAAATTTGCTAATATGCCCATAAATCCCTCTCACAAAATAGTGATAGTTGATCCTAGTTTGTAGCTGACCAGCTTCAAAATAGCTGTGAGGTGGAATGAGCATAATTTGCAGTGTAATAATGGTGGCTGGGTGCCTAATTCTTATCCACCCCCAGCCTTCCTCCTGAGATGCCTTCTCCATACACTCCCCCCAATGATGTGGCACTATATTCATAGCACTCAGTGGAAAAAACAGGTGGCTGAAGGGATAAGTGGGCAGGGGCTTATGCAGTGCAAAACATGCCAGAACAATATGCCCTACTGAATTGAAAAAAAGACATTTCTAGTTCAGAATCCTGTTTTTCACATCGGCCCTCCAGATGCCTCTGGGAGGTTCATGAGCAGGGCATGAAGGCTTCAGCTCTCATCTGCTGTTGTTCTTAGCAGCTGGTACCCAGAGGCATGTTGCATCTGATCCTAGAGGTTGCACATAGGCATCATGATTAGTAGCTGTTGATGGCCTTATTCTACATGAGTTTCTCAAATTTCCTTTAATGCCATCTAAGTTTGTGGCCAATACCACATCTTGTGGCAGTGAATTCCTTTGTTTTGGTATGTGTTGTGCATTCCTGTATCTCCTGCTATTTAGCTTCACATCTTCCACTACCACACAGGATCTGTTTAATACTGAGCCAGTTTTGCAAAGTGACCCAGCTCTACTGTCAACGTACTAGTTTATACTTTATAACTAAAGAAGTTGCTGTTGACAATGTTAATTCATTTTCACTACTTCCTTGGTTGTAGATTTCTGCACCCTTGGTCTCAGAAAACACGGAGCATTTCTGTGTTTATTAAACAAATAAATTAGCCAAATAACAAGTTTGTTTTTGCCACAAAAAGCAATTGTAGAACTAGAAGAGCACTGTGTTGGGCTAGGTCAGGCCACATTGTATTGATTTCATGAAGAATTAAAAAACT
The DNA here is from genome assembly GCF_964270895.1 of Podarcis filfolensis. Lineage (NCBI taxonomy): Eukaryota > Metazoa > Chordata > Lepidosauria > Squamata > Lacertidae > Podarcis > Podarcis filfolensis. The sequence continues at coordinate 17,067,385 of NC_139618.1, read as the reverse complement.
GCCTGGTTTATACCAATAGCATATTTTAAGCAGTGGTAACAGCAACCATATAGAGCCACATGAGAACCAGTAAATTAGCTGTAGGGAACTGCTTTTCTTATTTATTGTTACAATATGTAAGGGTGTTAGAGTGGATAAAACTAATTACTGTTTTCTGTTTATTCGGTAACTCATTTGAAGAATCTAGCTTTCTATATTCTGTGTATAGCTGCAGTTTCAAAGGATTGCCATGCATTTGTAGAAAAAAGGAAACTACCTCAGAATGAAGTTTGTTGTGTATCATTTTAAACAGGTCAACCCTAGTCCCTTAGGAATGAGTACAAAATCTAAAATACAATGTTTATGTTACTTGTTCAAGCTAACAGCAGTTATATTGGATTATCACCTGGATTGTATGTAGTAAAGAAAGAAAGATAAAAATGTGTATTAAAATAAAAGAATGGTGAGAGAGGCTATTGAAATTACTGGCCCCAGTTTGTGTATGAACATTTCCTGCAAATGTGCAGCTTATTTATATATGGCACTCTTCTAGAGCATGAAAGGCCAGGATGCATTTTTTGTTTCCTTTCACATATTTCATTCTCATTTGGGCATGTGAAACAGACTAGTATGTGCACATATGCACTGGGGGACATTGCAGCCAGTCATTTAGATCCTTAGCTGATAGATAGGGCTAGAACCTGCAGTCCCAGTGCAAATGAGTGTGAGGTCTTCTAGTCTTGGCTGCCTTTCAGTGATATTTTATCCATTAGTTAAGTGAGGTTCCTGCTTTACATGTAGAAGGTCCCAGTTTCAATCCCCATCATCTCCAGGTGGAGTTGAGAGTTTCCACTGTCTGAAACCCTGGATAGCCACTGCCATTCAGTGTTGACTATCACCAGCAAGATGTGATTGTCGCCAACTAGGGATGAGTTTTAAAAGGCAACAGCCGAATGCATAAGGCTGCCAATGGCTACTAGTTATGGTGGCTTTATGCTTCCTCCAGGATACCGAAGGACCACTTTCATTGGGTGTAATATGTCCAGATAGTTTGGTGATCTGGAACAGAAGCGACAAGTAGGAAAGCAAAAAGTACTGTTCACTTAGAATTAAAAAATGTGGCTATGCTAAATTTAGTATGTTGCCAGGTTTCTGTGTATGTGTGCTCTTAGGATTTGGGTAGATGTTGACTTTAAGTCAGTGGAACTTTACTGTTCTTCCTGAAAAACCACAGGCCTCCGTGTTGTAGGTTTCATTTGGGAAGATTTCTAGCTAGGTATGAGATCTGATTTCTTCAGCCTAGCTATCATAATCTCATTATCCAAATCACTACTTTTAATAATACATTTCTTGTAGCAATAAATTTAGCCCTGTCCCATGGTGTGCTGACATGTTCAGCATCTCATTAGTCACACAGCATATGATTCAATATACTTCCCCCCCCTCTCTCACACACATATTCATTCTGCATGCGATGACAGCTTTCCTGTTAAATTTTGTTTCCAGAATATTTATGTATGCTGGGCTCTAAATGTGTGTACAATGTGAGAATTTCTGTGTGTGAAAAAATCAGAATTTGACATAAGGTATTCCAGGGCGTAGCAATCTGTACCATCCAGCTGAGTGAAACTGTGAGCAGAAGAATCTCCAAATATGGGATTTAAGTCATACCTACGGCGTATAAGGTTGCATGTTGAAGTCTTCAATAAGGCAGGCATTGAGTCGGAATGATAAAGGGGCTTGAATCTTGTGCTGTATTGGTTGTTGGAGCCTTGATCTCTTTCATTCTGACATGGTATGACGCCCCCACATCCTTCTGTAAGTCCCATAACCATCAAATACCTGGGGGCTACTTTGGGGAGAAGGGTGGTTTGTAGATTGAAGTGATTGTGGAGGTGATGATAATAATAATAATGATAGTCCCCTCCCCATTTCATTCTCATAACCACCCCATGTGGTAAGTTTGACTGAGAGATAGTGACAGTCCTGAGGTCACTCAGTAAGTTTCTTGAAATTGGTTCTCTCCAGTCCTAGCATAGCACTTGAACTCAGGGATGGGGAACCTGTCACCCTCCAGATGTTTCCTGGACTACAGCTGCCATCATCCCTGACAGTTGGCCCGAGAAATGACAGGAAAAGTGAACAGAGGAGTCAACGTGCCACTGGGCCTAGTCTTCTTTTATACCTGAAGTAAAATGTCATTTTTTTATTTATAAAAATACGAAGTTGAAAACATTATATTTGGCAATGGTATTTAAGCTTCTGCTGTTTTGTTCCCTCTGCGAGGGAAGGTTACATGCAAACATGAATGCCAGCATTTGCTGCTTGAAAGGGCAAAGGCTGTGGCATTGGAAGAACCTGAAGTAAGCAGGCTGTGCCTCCTTGAAGGCATGACGGATGGACGGACGGGCACGCACAGCAAAAGTCATTGTTCAGTGTATTTTGTTTGAAGAACAGCCAAATCCGGAAATAGTCATCTAGTCAATGTCAGCTTCACAATTGGTTTCCACATATGTAGGAAAAGTGTGAGAGCAGAATGCCAGAAAATCTGTCTATTTCTCCAACCACTTCATGGTGGGTGAAAAACAGAAAGCTTATAGTTTAAATAAGATGCCAGCTTCAGATTGTGCATTGTAATGGAGTTTTTGGAGATTTTCTGCTTGGTTGGAATATGTGTTAGTTGGGCCAGCCCTAAAATGTCTTACATGAGGCAAATTGTATATTGCAAAATCTTCAGTAATTTCTACCTTTCTGAGAGCCTTTTTATTAAATAAAAATATCATCTGGTCTTTGAAGGAAATACTTAATTTTTTTATATTTTCAGTCCCTAAACACCACAAACAAAATGTTTGACCAATGTTCCCTTAATTAGCAGCAGCTTCTACTAACACCCCTCACCCCTTATGTTTGTTATGTACTTGTGTTGCTACCACTCGTTTCTGTACAGGCTTGTTTCAGATGGGAATGTGCCTTAAAACTTTATCTAATTTATAGTAAACAAAGCTTCAGGTTTTTGTTTTTTAAGTTTCCAACTTTGTTGATTATCCACTTTGCTTAGTGTGAGGTTCTGTCTCATTTTGATTTTGATTTCATTAATTACGTGACCTTGGGAATATTTTGCTCCCTTTGGGCCATATCTGTACTTCATTTTTGCCCACCTCCAGAAGTTTTGTATTAGCAAGTAATAGATATCCAAAATAATCTGTGGTTTTTTTATAAGATTGTGCTTCACGGCATGTGCTCATACATGAGACAGTTCACTAACACAAAACAATCTACCTCATTGTGCTTCACAGTAAGTATAGTTAATGGTTTACTGCAAATGTGCTGATCTGGGCTGTCTTACTTCTCCGCACTGCTGGTGCATGAGGGAACCAAACCATGATCCTTGCCTCTTATGTTATGTCTGAACTAGGAATTGTGGTATGTTTTGCTAAAACCACAATGGGTAAGCAGAAAACAAATATTGGCTTATTATTCAGCTAAGTTGTACTCTGAGTAGACCCACTGAAATGTCCATTCATTTCAGTGGGCCTGCTCTTTGTAGAATTAGCATTGGCTAACCTATGGTTTGTTTGGAGTGGAACAAAACATGATCCTTGGTTTGGATGTATCAGTATCCCCATTGATCATGGTTGGTTTCTCCATAGCACTAAAAATGAAGAAGTTAAGCAGGTCTGATTGGCTCCTGTGTGGTAAGCACAGGTTTGTTACGGAAATGCAGACTTTGTCACTGAAAATGTCGCGGCTTTTTTAAAAGGAAAGAAGTTTATTTTCCTGTGCTCTGAATTCTGTGTAAGAATTGGTACATATGGCTCCTTCGAGGAAATAATTGCCATTGAGGTCAAACACTGCAAAGCAGTAAATAACTTATGAAGGTGATTGATGACTCAGGCGTCTGATGATGACAAAAACCTTTTATTGTGAGTAATGCTGTAGGTATAATTCTTCTTATGCTGCAAGACCAGAGAACTGGAAACATGCATCATCTGTCTTGGAAGGGAGGGGTGTTGAATATATTGCTAACACTTGCTTAGCATTTTCACTGTTTTCATTTTGGAGTTTGACTTTGAGGCTTAAACATGGAGTTCAGGAGCAGGGGGCGGGCAGCTGAAATTGTTCAGGTGGCCACTAGTCACAGCTCAGCTATTAAACTATTCTGATAATAACTTGGGCATGGCCTTATCCCCGAACTTGTTTCCAATGTTAGGGTTCATTCCTAGACCATATGACATCATAAAAACAATTCTATGATTCTGTATGTCTTTGAACACTGGCAATAGGGCCACTCCTAGTTTAAGAAGAACACCCAAGCCTGGAGGGTATGACTTCCACAGTAGATGGAGTCCAGAGATCTGTTGCTTTAGAAATGTGGCACTGAAATTAACCATATTAAGGCTGCAGTCATATGTAAACTTACTTGGGAGTAAAACCCTTTGCACACAAAAAAACCCACAGTTCCCAAACTGTTCTGCTACTGCGGCTCATCCATTCAGTTGAGCCTTGTGTTTCACCACAGCTTTTTTGATATTGGCTTGGAAATCTGTGTAGGTCAGCAGTCCCTAGTCTTTTTGGCCTTGGAGATCAAAGAAGTGTTCTTGGCATCATAAAAAACCAATTTCACAAATACTGGTGATGCTCAGAACCCTCCAGTGCATACCCACAAATAAAAAGGACATAGACAAAAAAGCAGGTCAGCTATCCAAAATGAGCAACACCCCCCACCGCCAAAAAACTGCAACCTCATTTTTGTTGGGAAAAATATATATTGAAGATTGGAAAGTGTAGGAGACCTTGACAAGTGCTAATGGGAGTGTCTGATCTACTGTGATGGCAATTGGGAACCCCAGATATAGGGACATGTATTGCTCTCAATATTTATATACTGCTGAGTTTTGTATACATGATCCCCAATCTTCCTTCCCATCTGAATTAAGGATTTTAATCTATGTGGTGATCTCAAGGGTTTGCCCAACCAGCCGAGTTTGTCTGCCTGTTAAGCAAACATGGCTGTATAACACAGAAGTATTCTAGATGGGTGTGAAATGAGTTCTTAAACATGGTGCTATTGTTTGTGACTGTGTTGAAACCAGGTAAGAGTACATTTTTAGATTTAATGAAGTGTCAAAAAACCCTTAGATCCATCCTTTTCCTGGAAAAACCACAAAACCACAAAAATTGGCTTATTTCTATCAGAACTTCTAATTGAGTGTTCATGCCATCATGATTCGGTGCTCTTTCGTTTTGTTACTAATCCTGTATTGCTGTTTAGTCAACTAAGGCTAACATCCTGTTAAAGAATAAGTAGTATCAACTGACCCTCTGCCTTTTCCATCTCAGGGTTGTCCCTTTATAACAAAATACAGTGCAAGAGTAGTCCTGCTTTGGAACTGCAACCCTTTTATAGTAGCCATCTGTGACAAATTTTTAAAGTCTATTTCCTGCAGACATCAGTAGCAAAGCTACCTTTTATTTTAATTTTTTTGGAGAAGAATGATGATATGCCTATAATCTGTTTTGGTGATCAGGGAATTTACTTTAGAATCCTACAGACCTGAAGAAAATCTCACTAATGCAAATAGTTTTTATTGGAAGTTCTCATCCCCCCATGTTTATTTTTAGAGTAAACCCCATGAAAGCTAAATAATTGATGCAAGTTGTACTTGGCAGTCCTCAAGAGTGTTTTCCTTACTCTTCTTATGCAAGGTATTTTCATTGCTTGCAAAATGCTTTTTAGTCTTGGCACCCCAATTTCAGTGATTATGGGTGTGTTAAAAATATATTTGTAGACAAGCCCATCGTGCAGCAGCCACTATTATATTTTGGATCCATGCCCCAAATGATTAAGGAAGGCAACATTTTAAAAATATTAGTTAAAATTTCAACTGTATTAAAGATAATACTAAAAGAAACACCTGTTCATTCCTGCCTGCCAAATACAGATGCCACAACCCCTTTCTTCTATCTTTTTTCCCTGGAAAATGATAAAGTTGGAGGAACAGATGTCCAGGAAGTCAGACAATGAGGGTACATCTCCAGGCTCAGCTCAAGGTATTTTTGTCACCCTAAGTAACACTTTGTGTTTCAACTCTTCCCCACCCCAAGTAACTTGGCATGTGCTGGACAGTGCAACAGAACAGAGTTCAAAAGCCCCCGCTATTTTCTATCTTGTTACCTCTTCATACATGAGACAATTGTAACCTGTGAACCTCTGCTGCCAACATTAATGCTCCCACAAACATGAGTTATGCAAACACAAATGTGCATCATTGATTATTAATATGAATCACTGATCACATTATAAACTTGCATTGAATGGGTGGGTGAAATCTGCCCTCTTCCCATATGTAACTACCATTTGAAAATATGATTGGGTGGTTAAAGGAATGTGAGAAATCCCACATTAGGCGAGCTTGTGTATCTTAATAGCTAAGCTACAAATTGGGAAGTTCCTAGTTTGAGTCTCACCTGTGTTATGAAGTCTCTTGGTAGTCTTAGACAAGAGATTCCCCTCAGCCTCAGTTAACAGAATTGCTACTAGATGATGCATATGAAGCACTCTGAAAACTTGAAAGTAGAGTGCACGTGTTAAATAGTATTAAGTTATTTTGAATGTGCATCTTTACAATGGGTGAACACACTCTATGCATTCCCAGTACTTAACCATATTCTTGAGGAGATTTCACCCCTCCCATATCCAAGAATCTCCTGATGAGTCTGCTGATTCTCCAGAGAGGAGGGGCAGTGTTCTGCTCTCTACTTATTCTGCTCCAGCACCACATCAAAGAGTCAGTCAGTCAGTGTGTCGGGGAGAGAGAGAGAGACTGAGTGTTACAGATCGTGTGTATAGATAAGGTTGCTGCTAAGAGCAGCTGCAGACACTCAGTGCAGTTCAGCATTCATTTTCATTTAGACCTCATTTAGCTCTGTATATAGTTGTATAATAGTTGTAGATAGAATAAAGAAGATATTCTACAGAGCTGCTCTCCGAGTTGTTTATACTCTGCTAGACTCTGCTGTACTCTGCTGTGCAACGACTGTCTTCTTGTTGGAATGAATCCGGTGCTCACAACTCTAAGCTGTGAGTCCACAGCACTTTGACTTGTTCCTGTGCAGAAGGTGGTCTCTGGAAGTGCTACCCGGCTCGCCTAGCCCAGTCGGGGCTGAAGTAGATGAGTCCAGTTAGTGGCACTGGCTCAAGGGTGATGCTGACAATTCTAACTTATTTTAATATTGCATTTTTAAATTGCTGTAACCATCCTGGGACCTCATGGTGAAGGGTGGGAAATAAATCTAATAAATGTTAGTTGTGATTCAGACAATAAAAACGATTAAGAACCACAATAAGGAGGATGCAGCCTGATGCTGTGCATGTTTGCACATAATAGGCTACACTGTGTTCAGAAGCGCCAGCCAGCATGGTTGATGGTTGGTGTTATAGGAATTGTATTCCAACAACACCCAGAGGGCCAGAGGTTCATCATCCCTGTGATGGCAGCACAAAAAACTTTGCTGGGGAGAAATGGTAACCCCTATGTAGTAATTATTACCTGCTAGTCCTAAGGACACGTAACCTCTTGCATAGGTTGTCACCTCTTGTTTGCTGGTCCCAGTTGAAGAATTGGGCAGCAACAGCTGCACTCTTTTCACTACTGCAGTTACCTCTTCTCTATCCACCCTCTGTTTACTGCTACCAGCTCACATGCCCATCATTTGCAGCAGCTGCTGCTACTTGCTTGATGAGGTGGGACTTAATGAGGTAGTAGCTTTTGATTTTCCCCAGTGGTTGAGTTCCAAGTAGCACTTAGAGTATATACTTCCAGTATAGGGTGTAGCTGTGCATATGTGCAGCACACCACTGGCTCCGCCTCCACAAGTTTCTGTATGATTTCTAGAGAAATCAACACCAAGAGACTCTTTCAGTGTGTTGTTACTGCTGCTAAATATACTAGTAAGTTGTACCTTGGAAGCTGAACTTCTTGGCTCCCGAACAAATTGGCTCCCGAATGATCAAAACCCAGAAGTGAGTGTTCTGGTTTTTGAATGATTTTCAGAAGTCGAACGTCCACCGTGGCTTCTGATTGACTGCAGGAAGCTCCTGTAGCCAATCGGAAGCTGCGCTTTGGTTTTCAAACAGTTCTGGGAGTCGAACACACTCCCGGAACGCATTCTGTTCAAAAGCCAAGGTACCACTGTATATGACAGACTTCTTGAGCTGTTGTGTTTCCTAACTTCTGTTGCCTGGGCAAGGGAAAAAATCTCTTATCATTTATGATTAGTTGATAATAATATTGGCAATAGTCTGCTATACAGATTCTACTTGATACTGACTGGGGTGAACCAAGTATTAAAATAATGTGCTTTTCCAGACCCCTAACAAGGATTGTTACCTATTTCTTTTGTGTAAACATTCAGTTCACCCTTTCTTCATCTGCCACCAAGAAGAATGCTTGAATAGCATTCTGCAAGTTTTTGTTCATTGTTTGAATTTAGGATGCAGAACTAATCTTGACCTACTTTGAGGCTTCTATAAGCGTCTCCTCAAATGAAAAGAGATGAAGTTCCTTTGGGAATTTCCCAGAAATGGCTATTGAGAAGACCTAGAATTCTACATGATCTTGCATAAGAGCATCTATTACTATGCTAATATCATGGACTTGCTTTTGTTGAAAGCTGTAGTCTGTTTCATCTATCGTGCAACTCATTTTGAGTGCCACTACCTAAAAATCTGGAGATCCAGTCCTCCAGGTATCTTGACCTCTCAGCTGACTAAAGCAAACCATTTGATTTGGTGCTATGTCTTTTATATACTCCTGCCAACTTAGGCTGACATGTAAATGTTCGCTATCCTGTGAAACCTAGTATTGCCTCATTTGTATTCAGTACTAAGCCATTATGTGTGGTTAGCTAAATCATACTGTTCATGAGCTGCATGCTGGTGCATATAGCTCAGGTGCTCTTGCTTTGCTCTTCAGAGATTGTGGTTTGTTGCTTACCGTATTTTTCGCCCCATAGGACGCACTGGCCCATAGGACGCACCTAGGTTTTTTTTTTTGGGGGGGGAATAAAGGAAAAAAAATTATTCCCCCCCCCAGGTGCGGGGCTGGGTCGGGGGAAGCCTGAGCTTCCCCTGACCCCAGCCCCCAGAACAGGCAGCTCTCCACAAGCCGTGCGAGCCCAGTGCGAAGTCGCGCCGGGCTCCCACGGCTTGTGGAGAGCTGCGCGAAGCTCGAAGCCTGGGGCGTGCTGAGCTCAGCTCGCCCCAGGCTTTGGGATGCAGAGGAAGACCGTTCTGTTCCTCCTCCGGCTTCGCAGGACAGGTGCCTCGCTGGGAAGCTGGAGGAGGAATAGAAGGAGACCCTTCTGTTCCTCCTCCAGCTTCCAGGCAGGCGCGTGGCTGAAGGGGCGCTGTGCAGTTCTCCCTCTCTGCGCAACACCTCTCCTGCGAAGGAGAGGCGCTGCGCGGAGAGGGAGAACTGCGTAGCGCCCTTCAAGCGAAGCTGGAGGAGGAAGAGAAGAGGCAGCTGCCCTAGCTGCATGTCACCTCTCCAGCTTGGAGAGGGTCGCGGGGCTGTTCCTTAGCCCACCGCACACGTTCTCAGGGCTGGAGAGATGGCGAGCAGCTAAAGAGGCTGCTTCCAAAGCTGCGCGTCACCTCTCCAGCTGGGAGAGGGTCGCGGGGCTATTCCTTAGCCCCGCGCACACTCTCCGGGCTGGAGAGATGGCGCGCGGCTAAAGAGGCTGCTGCCATAGCCGCGTGCCACCTCTCCAGCCGGGAGAGGCTGCGTGCGGCTATGGCAATACCCCCACCTCCCGCAAAAGCCCACAGGAGCCGCACACCCTTTAAGGAGCACACGGCTCCTGTGGGCTTTTCTAGAGGAGGGAGAAGGGACTGACTGGCCGCGTCAGTCCCTTGTCCCTCCTGAGGAAAAGCCGCAAGAGCCACGCGGAGCTTGTGTGCGGCTTTTGGGAGCTTTTCCTGCCTGCCTGCCTCCTGCATTCGCCCCATAGGACGCACACACATTTCCCCTTCATTTTTGGAGGGGGAAAAGTGCGTCCTATGGGGCGAAAAATACGGTATTTCCTGATACTGGTTTGTTTGGCCGTGATCCTAGGTTCAGATGATTTGTTTGTAAGCAATTTTAAACATGACCAAAAGCCTTTTAAAACCAGGTCAAAAATTAGGTGACAACAAAAAGTAGCAAAAAGTAAGATATCTTGTTGCTAAGGTTTGGGGAGTTGCTGTCTGGGACATAAAGGATATTGTCCAGATTATCTAGATACAAGATAGACAGCAAGAAGACAATAAAACAGGGTACAGTTGTTGAAGCACCTGTTTATAAACTTAAAAGAAGAGTTCTGATTTAAAGATGTTGCATCAAGCATACCTGTCTCAAAGAATAACTGTAACCCAGGTGATTGAGGATAGAGTTGTCCAAGAGATTGTGCTTGCATTTGAAGGGCGTTTTCAGAATGCCAAATACACACCTGTGAAAGTAACATCTTTAGTCATAGCGACTGGCTAGATCATATGGCAAATATTCTTTGGGAAACATATGTTGGATTAATAGTCAAAATTGATGGGCCTTTCACCTTAAATACACAATTCTATGCAAAATTACTTGTGCAAAGGCCCCGTTGATTCAGTGAGAAAGCTTGTATCCTGGGGTGATTGGCAAATTTCCACGTGATTACAGCTTCTTCCTGCAATAAGTGGCTGAAAGGGAAACAGGTTTGCAGTAAACTCCTTCCTTATAAAACTAGCTAGGTATTTTCTAATATGAGAGTGTCTAGAATTAAAATATTCTGGCCTTTGGGCTCATAGCATTTTTCTTGCTAGAGCTTTGTGGTCTATTCGAGCAATATTACACAACACACATAGTGTTGACTGCTTAGTACATTGTGTAGCTGTGTAAAAAAGTTTCTGTCAGCCTAAAAACTGTTGTACAACATGAACAAATGGTGAAGCTCACCAGGCTGTTATGCTGAACAAGATCTATGTGCTTGATGACCCTTGCCTTCCCTATAACACTTTCACAAACTTCCAAGGTGAAACTTCCAGTAGGTTGTATTTTTTTCTCCCTCATAATGGGGATGGAACGACTCCCCTATGAAGAAAGGTTGCAGCGTTTGGGAATCCTTAGTTTAGAAAAAGAAGCAAGTGAGAGGTGATAGGATAGAAGTTTATAAAGTTATGCAAGAAATACATGAAGAAAGCAGATAGCGAGAAGTTTTCCTCCCTCTCTCATAATACTAGAATTTGTGGACATCCATTGAAGCTGGAAGTTGGAAGTTTCCGGACAGATGAAAGAAAGTTCTTCATGCAGCGCATTGTCAAACTATGGAACTTGCTTCTGCAGGAGGCGGTGATGGCCACCTTGGATGGCTTGAAAAGAGAATCAGACAAATTCATGGAGGAGAGGATTATCAATAGCTACTAGTTATGATGGCTACACTCTACCTTCACAGTTGGAGGTAGCAATGCTTCTGAATACCAGTTGCTGGAAAGTGTGGGAGGTGCTCTTGTGCTGGAATTCTGCTTGCTGGTTTCCTACATGCATCTGGTTGGCCACTGTAGGCTAGAAGGGCCATTGGCCTGATCTATCAGGCTACTCTTTCATTTTCATGGTCTTAATATTCGCCATTTATTAACCATGTTAATGGGTTATAATTGTTACTACACATTTAATATTTAATATGCAGAAGTGCTGTGGGAAACACAATTCCAGGCCAACTGATCATGTGAACTCCCTGCCCCTGTTGAGGGGCCTGCATTTTATTTTATTGCTTTTTAAGTTTTAATGACACTACTGTGTTTGAGATCTGTTAAACCAGTTTAAATGCCAACTATGGCAGAAAGGCAGCGTACAAATATTTTACAAACAACTGTAACAGAACTTACTGAATGCTCACATATTCATCCTTAAGAGGGGCATCTAAGATTGGTATCCTGCTATTGCCACATCTGCACATTTTTGTAATTTACAGTCTGTGGGCTGCAAGTTGCTTTGAAGTCCATCACCTCCTATAGCTTACGTTGATTCATCAATTAAAGCTTGCAACCCAAGTTTTATACACTGCAGCAAATTCAAAAAGTGGCATAAACACGAAGGTGTCGGAGTGCATCATAAATATTAATAGTCTTTCCAGTGCAGCGTCAAACCTTTATAGGGGAAGAGCTGAATTTCAAAGAGATTAAGTGACCTGCTCAAGGTTAGGTTGCGAGCTGTGTGCAAATTCAATTCTAAATGTCTTATTCTAATTAGACACAATCTGCAGCTAGCCACAGGAAAGGTCCACACCAGATGAATGCCTATTCCTACGGTGTCATTTTACAACGCAGAAAACAAACTCTCTGTGCCTCAGCTTGGAAAGGGTTACAGTTGAAATGCCTGTAGCAGCCTGAAGAAAATGTGAACCACTGAATGAAGAAAGAATAGAAACCTGGTGTTTGCAAGCTAGGTTGTTGTTTTTTTGTTGTTCTCTGATGGAATTATTACCAGAAATTGTTTGAGGAGGTTCTGTTAATTGCTAGCATTTTTGAACCTGACAGAGGGGGAAAGCAGCCTGTCTGTTGTATTATTGGGCAGGTGGGGGGAAGAAAAGAAGCAACTTTTGGTCCTTAGCTCTTTCCTCCTTGGATTCTCGTGCCTTTGCCTCCTCTCTCTGCTTCTGCAGTCTGTGCTTGTGTGTGCAACATGGAGGGAGGGATTGGAGCAGCTGCCGCTGCTGCTGCTTTTACCAATATCTATTCAGCAGCTTCTACTGCAGGGGCGATAAGGACTGAAGGCAATCTTGATGAATCCAAAAGGTCAGTACTATCAATAAATCACCCAGAGAAAGGGCTTTTTGAGGGATGTTTAAATTCACGTCTCATTTCAAACAAACAAACAAACATCTGATATGCTAACTGTTTCTAAGGAAAAATGTTTGTTCCATGTTTTATTTAAGCCAATAATTCGGTAATAAAATACATGCCACAATATTAATAATCATGTAATTATTTCATAAATGCAGATTCCTTTTAATACATATAGGAGGAAGTTATTGGGATGGAACAAAACAATTGTCCTTCAGACACCTTTATTTAATTACGGTATATAGTCATATTAAAAAGTAGGCATAGTATAATCATGGCTTTCTGTCCTCCCCCCATTTTAATTTTTGTGGTGATGTTTAACTATTTGTTGTCTGTGTAGAGTAATACTGCAATGTTATGTCTAAAATACACATAATATGACACATTGCTAAATTGGATTAAATACAATTCTTATGAGCTGAATTACAAGGAATTGTTCAGTGTTTGCATCTGCAATTTATATATAGACTGCAGACTAAATTTAATACTGTAGTTCTTAAAAGCTAGTTTGAGTCCTGGTTGTTTAGTAAAAATTCTTGCGGAATGAATTAGTGCTGATAACTTTAGGGCAAATCTTTTCCATTACCTTGGCCTCAGATTTATATTGCAGTTGATCTAAAATAATCCTGTTATTTAATTTCAGTTGGGATGTTCTTCTAGGCAAAGATGACATAATTTTTATGGAGCAGAGTTGTCATTAATACTGAAAACTTACCTTAATGGCAACAACTGCAACCTCCTACCTTTATGGTTTTTTAAAAAAAAATATGGTTGTTTTGCAAGACCTACAGTTATTTATGAGCAGGAAGTAGGTGGTTCCAAGGTCTCCTATTTCAGTTTATATGCAGATATACAAAGTTCAGGTATTTCACCATGGGGACTCCACCCACCTGAAGGACTCAGTAGCTAGCTAATGAATTTAAATGGTCCAGAGTAGTTTCCCTAGAGACTTTTTCTGGTGGGTGGGGTGGGTAAGCTTGGAGTAGATGTCCCCTGCCCTGGCTCTCTTACAGGTAGGGCTGGCCCAAGACGTTTTGCTATCTGAGGCGCATATCAGAATTGTGCCCCTTTTCATTCCATATACAGAAGTTGACTGGATTGCCAGCTGAATCTGAACTGGTGATAAGACAGCCCTCCCCATTCCCTGTGTACAGCAAGACAGTTAAGTGGGGCCTGGGACAAGCTGCCCAACAGAATAGAATACTGGTGGCAGGGGAGGTGGGTATGAGAAATAACTGCTGATGTTGTCCCTCCCCTATCTGCTGCCTGAAGTAATTACTTAAGTTTGCCTAATGGCTGGCCTGGCCCTGTTTTACAGTGTTTCATTTACTGCTGTTCTTAGAAAACATATGAATCAAAACGTTTCCCAGTGCTGGTATGCTTGTGCTCTTGAATGAACACTGATATTCTAAAACTCTTTGCTCTTACACAAGTAAGAATGAAGGGCTTCTGTGAATGAAAACCACCTGGAGTTCAAATATCTGTGTTTACTCTGCAAATTGCCACCCAAGTATACATAAGCTGGTAATGATATGAAGAATAAAGATGGCATTCTTTTATTGGTAAAAGAAATATGGTATTTAGTGTGTTTCTTTCTTTCTCTCTCTTCCCCACCCCCCATGCACTGCATATATCCAAGTATGTCCTTCACTCCCAATTCCCTTTACTTCTCTGGCCTTCTATTCTGCTTCAGAGGTGTGTGATGGCAACACTTACTCTAATAATTGCCAAAAGTAGATCTCAGCATTTTAAAACTCCTAAATAAGATTAAAGTGTTAGAGTGAATAAATTTTCTTTCAGTTAGCTGCAAACTGTAATCAATTATTAGAGCTTTGTTGATCAACTGAGATATTACAGTTTACAGATTTTCAGTGACGTCAGCACAAATGGAAAAGTCCAATGCTGTGAGCTCTGAAGTTGAGCTGTTGCAAGTATGGGATGCAATTTATTCTGTCTTGGAACAGGTTATAGCCATGCCATTAACCCAAAGGCAATATTTGGAGGGATGCGGGTGGCGCTGTGGTCTAAACCACAGAGCCTAGGTCTTGCCGATCAGAAGGTTGGCGGTTCGAATCCCTGCAACGGGGTGAGCTCCCATTGTTCAGTCCCAGCTCCTGCCCACCTAGCAGTGCGAAAGCACGTCAAAGTGCAAGTAGATAAATAGGTACCACTCCGGCGGGAAGGTAAACAGTGTTTCCGTGTGCTGCTCTGGTTCGCCAGAAGGGGCTTAGTCATGCTGGCCACATGATCCGGAAGCTGTCTGAGGATAAACGCCGGCTCCCTCAGCTTATAGAGTGAGATGAGCGCCACAACCCCAGAGTCACTTGCGACTGGACCTAACGGTCAGGGGTACCTTTACCTTTGCCATCTATACCACTTTAACAGGCATTTAATAAACCACAGGGGGAAAATACTTTAATACTGTTAGTATTATATTTTGGGAACTTAATTTAGAAAACTTGCGTACTATGAGCTGGTTTCCACATCACAGTATATAAGACTTTGGCCTACTTGGACCATCCAATTATAAGGGCTCCTGGAGAGTGTTAATCTTTTATTTCATTCATTCTTGCAACAGGCCAGCAAGGTAGGGTTACTATTATTCCCATTTTGTAAAGTAGCAGTTAAAGGCTAGAGAGAGATGGATAAAGTCATCTAATGCACTGATCTTCACCTGGTGGAATGGGACCCATTAGTGGGTCATGGTTTGATTCAAAGTGGGTTGCAACACGAACTACTACTGCCGTGCAGATATATGGTAGAAGGTTAAAAATTTGGTCCCCAAATCAATGTTTGGGTTAAAAGTGCATCCTGGGTCTCAAATGGTTGGCCATACCTGATATAGAGTGTACAGGTGAGGTTTGGACATGAACCTTGTTTTCTCACATCAAACCATGGCGTACTAAGACACCTCAGCTGTGAAAGGTAGTTAAGGAGATAGTAGTGTATATTGTCACTGAAATGCAAATGCTTGTAGAGCCCCCAAACCACAAGGATTATTAGACCTTGTACTTTTATTCTAGCTAGTGCATAATCAGCTTTGTTTGTTGTGTCACAAATCATTTTTAAAGACACAAGGAATCTAGTTGACTTAATCATATCCTGCAGTAGTGAATTCCACAAGTCAGTTAAAGAGCTTGTAATTAAAGTGTTTGATCTTAAAGCTGCTCTTTTTGTTCATGCCTTTTGAAATTGTAAATAGAAGCTATTTGGACTTGATTTACTATCTGACTTAGATTCTCTAATTATTATTTAATGATTTCCATGACAGACAAAGTTTGCAGAATACAGTAGGCAGTTTCCCCTGCTTGGCAGAGCTTACAGTATGGAGCAGGCAAGATCAGACATGATAAAGCAGTTCAAGCAAGGGCATGGTGTGGATTGAGAAATGGGAAAGGAGAGCAGGATGGGAAAGATTTCAAAAGAAGGGTGAGGCTGTGAGCTCCAGTGTGCTTTGATGTGCATGGTGTGGCCTTCCAGGAAAATACATTGTAAGTGGGGTAGGCTGTCATTTAAATGGCCAGTGGGAAACTATTTAAAATTGCTTAAATAGTTAACCATTTTGTGATTTTCTCATTAATACTAACTGGTTCCTAAAATCTAATAAACATATTGGAGTGTATCCAGTGCTAGTTGTATTCAAAGTGGACCTCTTGAAATTAGTAGAGATGGCTAATTTAGCTCTATTGGTTTCAGTGGGTCTACTCTGAGTTGTCATTGGACACAGCCCACTAGCTTACAGTCAAATAGATCAGACTGCACATACTCAGAAATTCAGAAGGAAGGGCAGGATAGAATGTTAAATGTTTGTGCCATTTGGCTGGCAAAGCATAAAATATTCAGAATTTACTACAATAATGTACAACCTGCTGTGTCATATTTATAATGCTTGACCTCAAAAGTCACTTTCATCCATGGTTGTTTGTTTACATGGAAAAGAAGGACCTCAGTTTATTTCAGAGAAGGTCATGAATGCAGTTTAAAGAGGTTGCAAATAAGCGCTCAACATGTATAAATTAATTCAGAGTTCATTTTTAAATTACTTTTGTAGAGTGACACATAACGTTTAATTTGGATCTGAGCTATTTAAAATATTTTCTGTTAATTTGTGACCCATATCCATATTCTTCATAAGATTTCTGGGCAGCATAGCATGGTTGATATACCAGTTTTAGTGTGAGTGTCTGAGGGCAGTTGGAGGATGGATGGTGGGGACAGGGGGTGGGTGGTGTGGGGGACTCCCTGGTCCTGAATGGGGCAACTGTGCCCCTGAAGGACCATGTGCACAGCCTAGGAGTCATTTTGGAATCACAGCTGTCCAGGGAGGCACAGGTCAGTTCTGTATCCAGGGCACCTGTCTACCAGCTCCATCTAGCACACTGGCTGAGACCCTACCTGCCTGCAGGCTGTCTCACCAGAGTGGTACATGCTCTGGTTATCTCCTGCTTGGACTACTGCAATGAGCTCTGCATGGGGCTACCTTTGAAGGTGACCCTGAAACTACAACTAATCCAGAATGTGGCAGCTAGACTGGTGACTGGGAGTGGCTGTTGGGACAAAATAACACCAGTTCCAATGGATCTTCACTGGCTCCCAGTATGTTTCCGAGCACAATTCAATGTGCTGGTACTGACCTTTAAAGCACTAAATTGCCTCAGTCCAGTATACCTGAAGAAGTGTCTCCACCCCCTTCATTCAGCCCGGACACTGAGGTCTACCTCTGAGGGTCTTCTGGCGGGTCCCTCACTACAGGAAATGAATTTACAGGGAACGAGGCAGAGGGTGTTCTTGGCAGTAGCACCCTCCGTGTGAAGCGCCCTCCCATCAGTTGTCAAGGAGATAAAGAACTACACAACTTTTAGAAGACATCTGAAGGCAGCCCTGTATTGGGAAGTTTTTAACATTTGACATTTTATTATGTTTTTATATTCTGCTGGAAGCAGTCCAGTGGCTGGGGAAACCCAGCCAGATGGGTGGGGTATAAATAATAAAATTATTAGTATTAGTATTAATTTATTTAGGGAATGACAGGAGAACCCAAGCCAGAATCTAAATATTGGTTGACATTGGTTCATGATTCTTGACAGCAATATTTTGATCTGGTAGCAGGATATGCGGATAGGAAAGTTTTATAATAATAAATAGAGAGCTAGAGGCATGCAGCCAAAGATTTAAGTTGACCATCTCAAATCAATATGTGACCTGAAGTAGCTTCTGGCAATTTCTGCACCTCTTTGCTAGTTCTCATTTCCAGTTTGTTTCGCTCTCTGATACTTCCTCTTTGTCCATCTATTTTCCTTGGTCCTCTAGTGTGGACCACTTCTCATCCTCACTGATTAGATGCCAGGCCTCTCATGATTGTTGCCTATGGCCCTCATTTCATAAGGCATTCTGCACTGTGATATCAGAGCAACTTGGTCAATTATTGTCAGGAGCTTCATTGCAACCAGCACTACCACTGAAACTCTTGAATCCAATACAGTATAAGTTGCTATATATATTACAGTGCAAGTATTGGTAATGAACATTGTACATTTGATATAAATGTTGTCTAAAAACAAATGCCTATAGCTTTTGCCTGTATTCACCAGCTCCCACTTTGCAACCTTTCCAGTAAGACCTCCCCAAGAACCTCTGTCCAGAAACAGATGAACGAAACCCTTTCTCATGGGAAAGAATGGCAGAGGGCTTGGTGCACTGAGATAAGGCACAGTAGGTGCCCACCTCCAAGCAGCAAAACAACCCCCTCTGGTTTGGCCGCTCTGAGGCAATCGCAGTGCATGAGTGACTTGAAGGATCTGTCCCATCTCTGAGTGAATAGACAACCTCCAACTTTCCTGCCCACTTTGGAACTTTGGGAAAGGGCTGTAGCTCAATTGGTAGGGCATCTGCTTTGGATATGGAAGGTGCAAGTTCAATCCCTTGCATCCCCAGGTAGGGTCTGGAGAGACCCGTTCCTGAAACCCTTGAGAGGTGCTTCTAAGTTAGTGTACACAATACTGAGCTAGATAGACCAATTGCCACAGTATAAGGCAGCTCTCTATGTTGCACTTGCCTCTGCCGTTTCATAGTTGTAAGAAAGCCTATTTGCTCATAATGAACACTGGGGGGCTGTAGCACAGTTGCCATGGTGAGTGTGGCAACCAAATCTTGAAGCCTGCTTGTAAGCACGTATGGCACAACCAAAATGGATTTTCAGTGCCATCCTCAGCATTTGTGCCTATTTCTCATGATGAAATATACTGGGGCTGTTTCTAGTGTGATTTCTGTATATTTTAAAATAATCATTTATAAAATAGCTAATATTGTAGTAGCTAATATTAATTATAGCTAATATTGTAGTAGAAAAATAAAGAAGTGGTCTAACAATTTGAGGGATGTGTCACAAAGTAAATTTAAATTATTGCTGACCATGAGGTGAAAAGACATCTGTCAGGAATGGAAGGTCAGAGAGATGAAGTCACCTTTAAGACATGTTTTAAAGGGGAGACTATAATAGCATGATGTGTAGATGAGGGGATTGGCAGTTCTGACTCATAAGACAGGAATGGGCAGCCTCAGGCCGCTGGAGCCTTATGTGGCCCCTCAGGCCTCTTCCCTAGGTGACATACCCCTCCACCTCTGTAATAGTTTTTTGCCTGACTTGAATGTGGGCTTGAACTCTTATAATGGCTCTTACTTCCCTTGATGAACATAGCAAGAGTCTGCTGGATCAGACCAATGGCCCATCTAGTTCAGCATCCTTTTCTCACAGTGGCCACTCAGATAGAAGGCTGGAGCGGGGTGTATGTGTGTAGAAACTAGACTATTCTGCAAAGGTAAAATTCACATTAATTGCTCTATCTACTGTACGTAGCCCCTGGAAGATTGCTCAGAAGGGCAATGCAGACCTTGTGTTGAAGAAGATCCCCCACCCCTGTTGTAAGAAGAGGCCAAAGAGAGTCTGAACAAGGAAGTGAGGAATAAGAATGTCAGAATTATGGAGATAATAACAAGAAACGGGGAAGGGGAGATAGAAGGGGTGTGATCAGGCTCTAATTTGAAAATTCTATTTGCATTCAGTGTGGGATGGAAAAAAGTCAGTGTCATGAGCAGGAAATAAGAAGGTAAATTAAGAGGGAACTGATAATGAAAAAGTGGATGAAAATGTGCCGAATAGCAGAATTAAAATAGAAAAAAAGCAGGAAGGTCAGAATGAGGAAGGCAGATAAAACAAATATTACAACAATCAACATGTAAAATAGCAGGTGCTTCAAACAAAGTTTTGGCAGTATCTGGACAAAGTCATAAGAATCTTAGATATGTACAGTGGTACCTCTGGTTACAAACTTAATTTGTTCTGGAGGTCCATTCTTAACCTGAAACCGTTCTTAACCTGAGATGCCACTTCAGCTAATGGGGCCTCTCCCCACCACCGCACGATTTCTGTTCCATTCTGGGGCAAAGTTCTTAACCCGAGGTACTGCTTCCGGGTTAGCGGAGTCTGTAACCCAAAGTGTTTGTAACCCAATGTGTTTGTAACCAGAGGTACCAGTGTATATTATAGTGACAGAAATGACAAAATTTTGTAATAGAATTAGAGTAGCAAAAGAGTGGAGCATTTTATTTATTTATTTATTTATTTATTTATTTATTTATTTATTAAACATAATTTATAGGCAGCTTATTCATAAAACCTAAGTGGTTTAAATAAAATATAACAATATACTTTAAGTATAACTAATACCTGGTTAAGTATTCTGTCATGGGCACATTAAAATTCTGGACATGGAAGACGGTCAAATAGACGCAGATATAGCAGGAGGAAGGATGTAATGGGATATAGTCAACATAAAAATGGCACTTGAAACCAGGGGATTAAGTAAAAGTACAAATGGAAAATACAAATGGAAATAATAGGGCCAGGAATCACACGCTTTCCACTGGAGTGGAAAGAATGGAGAATGGCGTGCCGTGAACATATCTACAAAAAAAGAGTGAATGTTCTGATAAGAACAGGATCCCAAACTTGCAAGAAATGCAGTAAGACAAGAATGACTGACAGTATCAGAGTGCTGAAGATAGATTGAGCCAAACAGGAACAGAGGAACAATCTTTTTTTTTCAGCAGGGAGAAGATAGCAAGAAATATAAACTAAAACAGTTTTTGCAGAATAATACAGATGACAGATTGATAATCTAAGGAAAAATGTGGCGGTGGTGTACTCAAGAAGGTAAAGAAAAATTGGGGAGTGGAGGCAGAAATGTGATGTTGATTGGACAAAAGAGCAGGCTGAGAGTGAAATTTGAAAAGGCGCCAAGCCCTCTGTTTCAAATAAAAAGCCAGAGGCTGAAGATACTAAAACAAGGCAGTTTGATAAAAATAAGTCTTTTTGGTACACATTAGTTTTGACTGTTAGTGATATTATAACACAGAATGTTCAGTGGGATCCAGTCTTGGCCTTACTTAGGATATTTAATATATATCACAATTAGTGGAAAATGATCTGTTAATACAGGTTAATAATGGGCCCACATGGAAACAGCACATTTCTGGAAATCCAGCAGGGATTTTTCAGGTCAAAGGCAAACAGCATTACCTGAGAAGTTGACAAGCAGTTGTAAAATGAACCTGGTGAGAAATACAGCAGGATAAATTTAATTAAATATAGTTCCCTTTTTGTGTTTGTAAATTGTCACAGAGAAGAAATGCATCCCCCAACTTCTCCGTACCTTTTCGGGAGGGATACAATGTATAATTGGATAACAATTTCTAGTTTTTGTTGTGACTTTGTTAAACAAATGCAGACACTAAATGTATGTACTAATTGTAGAGCTGACCCATCCAAATAATTTTTTTTAAAAAAAATCAGTTTTCAGGTAAGAAACAAAGAGCCAAGTGAACTCTATTATGTCCTGAAACTACATGTAAAATAACATCTCTTTACCTAGAATCACTGGTGCTTCTACTACATGTAAATGACAGATAGTCCTCCTCTACCACACCTCTACCTCAAGCCGTTGTATTGAATTATCTGGGCAGGGATTTCAATGTCTAGTCTAGCTGAGGAAAGTCTCTTCAGGTTTGCTCTTTCAACTAGGACGGGCTATTTTGTCTAATGTTGTGTTTATTCAGTAAACACTAGTAATGATAATACAGTAGTTACTCTTCTGTGCTTTGCTATTTTAGTAACAGATGTCATACATGAGAGAATAGTCTTCTTGTCTGTGCCTGAACTCTACCAATGATAGGTGGACCTCCTGGCATAACTTGTTCTAAAGCTACAGGGCAATAACAGAACCCATTGACACCCCACCCTCCTTTCATGCAATGAATGGAATCATAGCAAGGCCTTTTCTTCAGATCTTAAAAAAAAGCATAAATAAAAATGGGAGGTTAATATGGGCCAAAACAGTAATGCAGATATCCTGACTACTCACCAATCATGGCTTTAAAGTCTAACAAACTCCTTAAAATGGGATCAGTTGCATAAGAACATTCAGTAGAAAAACTGGCTCATCTTCCATAGTATTTGTTGTTTTAATACTGTTAAAGGCCAAAGGGTTGCATTAGAATCCCTGAAGATAATGCATCGATGCTAGAAAGCTTCTTTAAGACAAGCATGAGGCAAATGAGAGCTGTCACACTTGCAGCAGTTCAACATCATTAAAAAATTGCTCATAATTCTGAACTGTGCTATAGTTGCAACAATACATGGAAGGTACCATTATTGTCATGTTTTTACTTTTTGGCAGTTAAAGTTGTATTGCTGACTTTACGTGAAATGGGATTCCCAGTTACACTGTTTTCCATATGAATGAATATTATCAGTAGTTAGACATACTTATCAGTTTAGAGCAAGCAAATTATATATTATTCACCAATATCTGTAAGTCCCTCTTTATTTTATTTTTAAAAATGTATGTTTACCATTTTATTTAAATGATTTAATCATTTAAATGTTTATTCTTTTATTCAAACTGATTCACAATATTCATAAAAACCATTAAGACCAGTAATCACCAGCAACAATTATAACACCCAGATAAGCATAAAGCATAAGTTCACTAATTACGGCAGCCAGAACCAACAATGAAAATCAATCAGTAAACAGCTAGGGGAATTAAAAATGGGAAAAATAAAAATATCTTTTAATTGTCTGTGAATGCATTCCATTGTTAGTGCTCTCCTGATCTCCATAGGGAGATCCACAAAGGGAGTGCCATAGCAGAAAAGGCCCTCTTCCAAACCCGGCTAACAGAACCAGAAAGGGACTCATCCAAAGATTGCAGTGACACGGGTGGATCTCCGATGTCGCACGCAGGTGACTTTGGCAAGATGATGCTTCGCTGACCTTGATTGTCATAATAGTAGAAAGGAAAGTAGTCTCTGAACTAAATAAAGCCAAAAACATGTTTGTACTGTGCATTTTTCCAAAGAAAGCTAGGGCAATAATGTAGGCTCCCCATTTTAGTTTGGAGCCTACTTGAGGGACATATCTAACATTAGGGATAGTCTGGTAGGGGTATGTATCTATTTAGAATTAATTCAGCAGTACTCTTGTTGATATACTGACATGCATGTTTACAGCAACTTTTGAACTTTCAAATACAGAGGAAAGGAAGAGTGTATCCTAATGGATATAATTATTATGATTTTCATTTTTCTTGCTGCCTTACATCTCCCCTACCCCACAACACCATTTATAGATAGGAATAATATTTTAATAACTTGGAGTTTCATTTCCACCAGCATGCTCTTGCATATTCCTTGCCCGCTCATGGTGTTTCATTGTGATTGACTTAAAATAGTTCTGCTTTCAATATAATGCTCTTTGCCTACAGCTTTGTCAGTGCTAAGTTAAAATCCATAATGAAAATACAATTATTAATTCCACATGAAACAATAATTTCTAGTTCAGCTACATGAAGTAATGTTTTGTTACATTTTTTCATGCACACTTTAGTCCCATCCCCCACCTAAAATTCAATATTCTTAGCTGTTCAATTACATATAAAATGCTGGCTCTTCAGTAACAAGTGCCATGGGGCCACATTTAAGATGACACTGCCATAAACAAATACAGTGCAGACACATTGGCTACTCCTGCACATCTTGTTAAAGGCAGCCTTTCCTAGCCTTGGGTCTCTAGGTCTCTACAACCCCCATTATCTGTGATCATGAGCCATACTGGTGGGAATTCTAATCAGTTATCTTCTGGGGAGCCTGGGTTGGGGAAGGATGTGCTAAGCCACATTTTTGTGCAACATGTATGAGCTGAAAAGAAACAAATTGAGTTCCTTTGTACCTCACTTCACTCCCGCCTGGTCAGCAAGAGGACTTGGGCAACATTTAATTTCAATTTCCCCTATCAGCCTAGCTGAACCTGAGATAGTGATCATAACTAACTTTAGTTAGTTTCAACAAGCTAGTTTCATAGTCCATCATTCAAAGCTGACTTCCTTTTAAAAGTGACTAGAATTTGTAATCAACCTGAGATCCTAGTATGCTGAAAAAGGACTCCTGCGCCGCTCATTTTTTAAATATGAATTTTATTTGTTTGAGAATTCTGAGAAGTGACAACTTTTCTACCGTGAAATGAGTGTTTTGTTGTGGCCATGGCAGTCCTTAGACTTCCAAATGTGTGCTTGGTTCCAAAAAGGTTGGGGTTCATCTTAGTTGTCATGCAAAGGCAAGCCGAGGCTAGAAGAAACTGAAAGTCAACATAGTCAAAGTACTCTTGTCCAGGGGAGGGGTGCATGCCAATGGGGGTAGGGTTGCCATATGAATTTCAAAAGTGAAAATCTGGACACAAAGGGGTTTTTTTTGCCCAAAGTTGTTGAGCATTAAATTTTTGAGCTGTTTTTAAGGAAATTTGCCTAAATCTAGACTTCTGACATGGGTTGCCATATGTCCGGACATTTGGGCAATTTGCGCCTGGATGTGGTTTCTGACAGTCAAATCCCGGCTATGTCTGGGAAATTCTGGATGTATGGCAGCCCTAAATGGGAGGATCATTCAGGTTCATGCATCTCACTCTAAAACTGTGGCATGGTATGATGTGTGAATGTAGCGAATATATTGAGATAATAGAAATGGTTCATTAAAAGGCAAATGTGTGCAAACCTTGTGGGGTTCCAAAAGCTTATGTTTAAGACATTAGAGCTTCTGAGCCCAAAAAAGCAAACAGAAAGTAGGTTTGATTGCAAACAGAAAGTAGGTTCATAAACTGTTTTGTTTAAAATTCATCACTTATTCTCAGGGGCAGTATATTGACAATGACCGTTTCCCCAAATATGGTAACATTAGGCAAAGGGATAAGTGAAATAAATCAGTATAAAGAAGGAACTGAGGCAAACAGACTGAAGTTTTGTAAATTTGATTTTCTGACTCCAAGGTACCATAGTGACCTTAAAAAAACACATTTGGTTTTGTACCAGGTTTCTCTCTGTGACAAATAGCTGAATAAGAATAAAGCTATCGAGCAGAGAGCTCCTCTGACAGTTAATTTTGACAGTTTCATGTTTTAAGAGCATAGAAAATTACAGATTCCCTACATTATTTTTAGAGGAGACAAAATTGGAGAGAGTCTGATGGCAGAATATATAGTTTACCATAATAAGAAAATACGTTGAGGATGGAGTAATTTGAGAATCCTTAGCTACTTGCTGTGTGTGGTAAAATATGGATGGATGTGCCAGCTGGCAAGCAGCTGCTTCTTAAATCTAACACTTCATTCTTGGTTATAGTGCAGATTAATATAATTCTGAACTAGTGACTCACAGGAGAGAATAGACTTTAGTCTGAAAACTTTACTCTGGCATTAAGTTGTGAAGATCTGGAACCATTGCATGTTATTACACGGAATTTCATAGGCCTGCACCTATAGGTTATACAATAAGTTATTAAAAAGTTATGGATATAATATCAATATGAATGGTTGCGAGTGGGGACAGCTTTATAATTCCTCCGCATCAAATAAAGGATTCATTAGAGAGGAGCTATAGCCATTATTCTTTTCTAATTACTCTCTTAGAAGCATTGCTGGCAATTCCTACCTTTAAAACACAATGCATATTTCATAATGATTTATGCAGAATCATTGCTTGGAACAATACTTACATTGCTAATGCTGTAAGGAAGTAGGTTAAAAACATTGTTCGGTACATGTTGAGTTTGTTTTGTGCAAGCTATTTGTCCCTAAGCATGCAGGAAACAGTTATTATAATGAAGGTGTTTCTATTATCTGAATATCAACTACTTTTATGGCCTAGGTTTATTTTAGAGCCCAGGTAGAATAGCTGGAGTGTGTGGGAAGAAATCATATATCGTTATATTTTCACAGAAATGGTGGAATTGCAGTAGGGAAACTACCGCATTTTTCCGTGTATAAGACTAGGATTTTTTATTTTAAAATAATGTTTAAAATTGGGGGTCGTCTTATACACTGGTAGTTCATAGGAGTGACCTGGGACTGGTTGCTTCTGTGAGCCGGAGGTTGTCTGCGACTCTTGGGCTTGTTATTGGTGGCCGCGGCAAGGGCTCTTGTTGATTGGCTGTCACTGCAGCAATTGGGTGGGTGATTGGTGGCTTCCGCCAGTGAGGGGACAGATGATAGCTGGCTTTTGGGATGCATGTAAGTAGCAGCGTAGGTCTAGCAGGTGAGCTTTTTTCAGCAATCCTCCCCCCAAAAAGCTCAGCAATCTCCCCCTGTTTTCTTAATTTGGAGTCCCCCAAATTATAAACAGGGTCGTGTTATATCCAGAAAAATATGGTAGTTGCAGAAGTAAATATTGAAAAGGAGTATCAATTTTCATGAATGCCATCTTCTCTAAAATGTTGCTTTTCCTCCTGCTGTGAATTACTAATAGAACTGCTCATTATGTTGAGGTATGTTACAATTAGCCTTTGGCTAATTGAACAATATATGACCTTTAAAACTGGGGGGTATTGTTTTTGTTTGTTACCATGTTACACATTTTTGTGTTTTATATAGTGAACCACTGTGTGATCCTTGTATGAAGGGTGGTATAATCATCATCACCATCATCATCATCATCATCATCTGTTGAGTGGATATCAGATTAGCATGAGATATCCTGGTATTAATTAACTCATGATTCATTATTGGTTTTGGTCTTACCAGTAAGCTACAATAGATAATTGATCACATTTAAAAAGTGTTGGCATCCTGGCATTTCACTTGTCACCACTAACTGGTCTAGACGTACAGCAATTCCAAACATTTTTCCTGCACCCTGATGTGCAAGTGGACCATTTTTCTGTAGTAAATAATAAAACATGCTAATGATGTTTTGGGAAATTATATTCTGTGAAAATTGTTCCTTGACCTACCCGTAGACCATTTGAATGACCTAGAATGGCTCATTCTTTTTTTTTTTCTTGTCAAGTGTGTTTTCTCTTTCAGATTGTTTTTTTCTTCACATGTTCCCACCCTCCTTTATGCATATCAATTTAGTGGTTGTGACATTATTATTATAATCTCCTTCTGCTGTTTTAGAAGCTAGTTTACCAGGCTGTTTTCTGGGCTGCTTTTCTTTATTACATTTACAGGGAGGCTGGCAGTTACGGTTTGCATTGTAGGCTTTGGGTTTATGTTTGGTTTTACAATGAATTTTTATTATTCTTTGTATGGCAAATGTTTGTATATATTGCTTAGAAATGATATCTTTAAAGCACAATATAAATGCCATAAAATAATTAATTAAAATTGGCTTATAAATAACCACTGGGTGGTAAAAATTGCTTTTGGGAAACCAAGTAGGGAACATGTTGCAAACAGCAAAGTTGTTTGTTCTGTTCTTTCAGGCGTTTAACTGTGTCACAAATAACTATATTTGTTAGTGGTCTTGTAAGCAGGCTAGTACATTTTTGTGGTCCAGAAACGTTTAGTGAATTGGTTTGAAAGGGTTATTAATGAGGAAAATGGCCAGTCCATTTTGCATCATGGGAGATGAACTACGAACTGGGCCTGCCTTGGTTGAAATCTTTAATGCGGCCATGAGAAATTGTGTACTTGGAAAAATGGAACAGGAATTACTTCTGCTCATTTATATTTGCATACCTTAATTGTTAGCTGTTAATTTTGCTGAAAATATTGTTCTTGTTGATTTCTCAAACTTTCCTGATGCAATTAAGAAATGACTCCTAAGCTTGAAACAAATTGGTTATGCCTGTTTTCCTTAGTTTCTTTTAACTAATGGAAGACTGCCTCAGTTTGCTTTCAACAATGCCTCATTTCTTGTGTAAGGCTAATAGCAGGGTCAGTTCATTATTTTGCTTTCCTTCACTAGCATCAGCATAAATGACATTCGTCATTGTTCTTCTAGCACTTTTTAATGGGTTCTGAGACGGATTTTTTCAAAGCTAAAAACAGGGCCAACCATGACAGTTACTATTCTATGCTACATACCAGCCTTTCAAGTGAAAATATTTAAGTATCCATGGACCAGTTAGATCCTAGCCTCTTTCTCCACCCTTTTTTTTTGAAAAAAGCTTCGTGAATTGGGTCTGTAATATGCAGTGCCAAGGCTTTGAAGTTCTTTTTTATTTTTGCACAGGAAAACATTTTCATTATCCACAGTACAACTCAGAATAATTAAAAGGGTCGTACTGAAATATGTCTGCCTCTAGCACAAGGCAGTGTGGATTGGAGAGAAATGTTAACCTAACTGGCATCTTGAGCTCAAATATTTGTGCTAGCATATCTGCTAGTGATGGTGGTGCAATGTCATGCCTTGTAGTCCCATCCTTCATTGGTCCCATCCTTCTTAGCTAGCAAAACACACCCAGGTGTTGTTTTTTTTTACACATGTCACCAGAGGAATGCGCTCCACCTTCTTTTGCACTATTTGCACCATGGATGGCATTAATGTGGGACTAATAAAAATGAGAAGGACCATTAGGGGGGAAAAAGAAGTGGTACACTTTGTGGCCAGGGCAGGTTTTCTGTTCACGATACAAACGGATGTGAACTGATTTGAGGCAGGCCTTTTGGAATGCACCCTCAGGGTTATTTGTTGTACCAAAAGAAGGAAAACAGACAGACTTACGCATTAGATAGTGACCTTCCAAATCTCTCTTACACATCTTTCTTCATAAGTAGCACTTTCCCTTATGTTTGTTTGCTATGTTGTGTGGGAAGACAGCTCAGGGGAAATTTCAACCTCTGCATTTGTGTCTGTTCTGCTTTTGTGGGCAATCAGGTTAGTGGCTTGCAGTTAAGCGTATTGCTAATGGCCAAATCCTCTGGAAAGTAGGTTGTTTTAATTTGCAACCGATAGGAGGGGAATGTGAATTAAGACTTGCCCTCTTAAAACTAAGCCACTGATTTATTACCAGGGTATTGTTTCACCTCCTCCTTCCATCAATCTATTAATTGGAATTTAGTAAAACTTTAATACCTTGTCATAAAGACTTGAGCATTTCAAGGAAACGTAGTAATTAGTATTAAATTCTTACCCAGCTGCACACATGACAAGAGGCAACTGGATGATAACTTGAGCGACCTTCGGTATTGAATTCAGGATTGTTCTTTATATCGTTCAGTATGTTTAATGAGCATAAAAGTAGGCTTAAGAGAGGTAATAGGCTGACACAGCTGTACTCATAGGTCTCCTGAAATTGCCTCCCCCTCTTTACAAACAGCATTGGACATTAAGAAAGTGTTTTCTTTTATGACCATCTAGATAAATCCAGAACATCATTTCTTCTTATTGAGAGGAGTGAATTGCAGTGGCGAGTATATCAGACTAGGCCCCAGGAGACCTTGGTTCATATCACTACGTCATGGCACTCTCACTGGGTGACTTTGGGCCAGCCACTATCTCTCAACCTAATCTACCTCACAGGGTTGTTGTGAGGGTGAAACGGACT
This sequence comes from Podarcis filfolensis, assembly GCF_964270895.1. Taxonomy (NCBI): domain Eukaryota; kingdom Metazoa; phylum Chordata; class Lepidosauria; order Squamata; family Lacertidae; genus Podarcis; species Podarcis filfolensis. Next base: position 17,037,672 of record NC_139618.1, on the reverse strand, counting down.
TGCTAAAGAACCACGTATGCCACCTTGAGCTCCTCGGAGGAAAGGTGGTGGTGGGGTATAAATGACATAAATAAGTGCTAAAGGGGTTGCTGTGTTAGTCAGTTGCAGTAAAAGCAACAAAGAGTATTGTAAAATAGGATGCAGAGTCTTCCCACATCCAGTCTGCACTTTGCTTTTCCATGAATAATTGAGGAGTATTTTTATTTATATATTAAATTTGTATACCACCCTTCATCCAAAGATCACAGGGTGGTTCACATATGAAAAGACAGCAAATGTGACTTTTTTCCCTTTAGTGGAAGATTTATTAATATTTACATTTTACATTTTGAATATTTTCAGCCCATTCGTAGAGAAAATAACCTCAGAAGTGTTCACTTAACAATAAGCAGACAAACATTAGTATAGGCTAGTTACTTTGGTCATATTCAGTTAGCCATCACACTGGATGGTAGACAGCCAAATGGAACAAACTTTACAGGATCAAAAAGTACATGCATGAGGCTATATAAGGAAGGTACAGTGGCACCTCGGGTTACATACGCTTCAGGTTACATACACTTTAGGGTACAGACTCCGCTAACCCAGAAATAGTACCTTGGGTTAAGAACTTTGCTTCAGGATGAGAACAGAAATTGTGGCGCGGCAGCAGCGGGAGGCCCATTAGCTAAAGTGGTGCTTCAGGTTAAGAACAGTTTGAGGTTAAAAACGGACCTCTGGAACGAATTAAGTACGTAACCAGAGGTACCACTGTACATTTCAAGATAAAAGATACCTGTGCTTCCACAAGTCAAGTGCAAGTAGATAAATACTGGCGGGAAGGCAAACGGCGTTTCCGTGCGCTGCTCTGGTTAGTCATGCTGTCCACGTCTTAATCTGGTCTTAGTCATGCTGGCCACGTGACCCGGAAGCTGTACGCCGGCTCCCTCAGCCAATAAAGCGAGATGAGCGCCGCAACCCCAGAGTCGCTCACGACTGGACCTAATGGTCAGGGGTCCCTTTACCTTTACCTATTTTGTTAATGTGGATAACAAAGGAGTGGGAGGGAGAATACAGTGAAAATCACATTGAAATCATGTAATTAAAGGATCCTCTCAGGATTACCTTGGTAACCAGTATATTCAAAAAAATAGCTTTGCTGATACAGGGGTCTCAACCAGTGTTTGTGTTCCATTAGATTGGCATATCAAGGTTAAATTTGGGACTGCAGTTCTTTCATGTTCTGTATTTAAAGATTGTTAGACTTGCCCTTGGGAGATTACTGGACAGAAACAGTTTATTTGAATATTTAGAGTAGGGCAAAGCCTAGAAAGTTATTCTCTTTTTGTCAGCAGACCTAGAAAGCTTTGACCTTTCTTGCATAGTAGTTGGTTTAAATAGATTCCTTGGTAGGCACTGAAACAAGTTTCCATCTTTTGCAAAATTACTTGAAAAAGAGAGTGCATTTTCAGAAAGTAGTGTAGTGCAGTTGCTAGGACCCTCTTTTCAGATTATTTCCTAGGATAGAATCCAGGGAGAGATTGAGAATAACTCTAAGGCTCATTCATCTCTTCCCTGCCAATGGCTGAACTGAAAGATCCATTGTTTTCAGTGGGACTTACATAACTGTGAGAGAACCCATTTTTAGATCTTAGGCTCTAGGCCCTTCAGAAGTGATTAGGCTGATAATTTATTTTATTTAACTGGATTTGTATACCGCATGATTGTAGAAACCTTGAAGCAGTTTATTATTACTTTATGAATCAATAATTATATTCTGCCCCAAAATATAAATAAATTCAGCAGTTTAAAAAAGAGCTATATCAAGAGACTTGCATACAGCAAACCATACATGATTCCTTGCTACTACACCTCGCGACCAACACTGAAGTGGCAAGCACCATGGCTTTGTCCGTGAAGAGTTAATATGTAAAGTGTTACTTATACAAAAAGCAAGCTATGTAAACTGCAAACAGTAACCCAGTTAACTCACCCCTACCTTAGAGGCCCCTTCCCATCTCTCATCCATCTCCCAGGTGAGGGAAGTAGCTGACAGCTAGCCAGCGTGAGAAGCCTCCACTCTCCCAACTAATTGAACCAAAACCAAGGCCTCCAAGCAAGCAGATAAACATTTATGAGTTCATTCTTTCAGTAAATACCAAATAATCCTGGGATTATCTTGACTACCAAGTTGCTGTTTACAGGTCTTCCAGGTCATTTGCACCATTTGGTTCTACATATCTAGGGTAGTCATGCTTTCCTGGTCCAGAATGGTCATAGCTGTTGTACCAGCTGAAGCTGGTAAAAGGTCCTGTGTGTTTTGACATCTGACATTTGAATGTTTTATTTATTTATTTTAAGAAATGATAGTCACATGTGGCTTGTGGCAAGGAGTGTTAATGTGGATGTAAGCATGCAAGTGATATGTAAGTCATCTCTAAAAACAAGCAAATTTGTGACAACCAGAAATAAGACTTAACTGTTCTTGTTTGATTTTGTTATAATGTAAGCCAGTGGGCACAGGAAGCTGTGACTAATACCCTTTCATTATTTGACTTAATGAGTTATGTAGTCTTAAAGGTCACCTCTTCAAATATGAATATAAATTAATGGGAACACTCCAGAGAAATTGGAACTTCTGAACAAGCCACATTGATTTTAAGTAGTGGCCTTGCACAAAATAATTCAGTTCCAAAGACAACAGAGAACAAAAATGCAATGTATCATGTTTGTTAGCAAGATTCTATCCATGTCCTTTAATTAAGAAATTGAAGAAATAACTGAGTCACATTACCAGATATGGAAAAAAGGATAAAACAGAATTTTAAAACTACATGCTGTTTTTGGAAATGGCAGATGTTAAACCTTCCTAGCCACCATTCACCGTTGTTGGGCTTCTGCCAGTCTCTCTTACTTTGCTTTTTGCAATGGTGGCAGCTCTGTTTTGATAGGAAAGCATATTGTGATGTGATTGCTATTGGAAGGTAATGAAGGCACAGTGGGGGTGTGGGGGTGCGTGGCCTCATTGAGTGAGATCGAGGGCCTAATGTGGCTGATAGGCTCTAGGAGATGGCTGGACCAATCACATACCTGTTCTTCTAATGCAACAGTGTATATTAGGTGGCATCCAATTATGTCTGTCCACTTGCTCAATCAAAATCTTCATTGATAGCAACACAAGGTTTCTCCAGCAGTCCCAACATACCCAAAACCTGCTCTGTAGGGTCCCCCAACCCTTGTGGGGTTAAAGACAATAAGGCACAAGTTCCTCAGACTTAATATCTGTAGTTTTAGCTTTAAATATGAATCCAGGTCCAGATCTTTATGAAAATTTTATGCAGATAAACTATTGTCTTAGAATTTCATCAATTTGGATGAAAAATCCTCTGCAGAAGTAATGCATAACTAAATAATTAACAGTAGTCAGAACTCCTATATTTGAACTAGAAGAGGAACAATAAGATTAAACTACCTACTGACTCCTGTGGGAAGTATAACTAAGCTCAAGTATGACATGTAATAAATGTATGCAGATATGAAGGAATGGGCTACTTTACAAATGGACAAGTATCCTTCTGATGTGAGAATCTTAGTTCACCAAATGACCATATTTGAATTCATACAATAAGTCCAAACCCATCAAGGAACCATGACGGGGGCAATCTGTCAGCATTCCGTGATGTGCCCAGAGATAGACACGAGTCTTAGCACTGCCAGAATGGAGATAATTGTCATCTGTGGCAGTGATTAATACACCTATGTTCTCTACAGCCCCTGAAGGTTGGAAATGGTTTGAGAGACCTTGTGCAAGATGGATGTACATAAATGGAACAAAACTAAAGAAAACAAAACATGAAGGAATCTTTGAAAAACCTTATTAATTGTGAATGCTACCTGCTTATGACAATCTTTAATCTGTAGTAGCGTGAACATATGTAGTGTTGCCATTTTACCAGGGTTGAAGTTTCTGATGTACAGTTCAATATATTGCCTAGATACCACCTCCCCTCTTTTCCATTCCATGCTGGAGTGTGGTGAAAGTACTGTAAAAATTAATAATATTAATTTGTCAGGCTGGGCCCCCAGTGCACTGTGTAATAGGTCTAATATATCTACCTTTACCTCACAATTGTGAAGAGAAAATTGGAAAATTTGTATTTATAAGGGAAGTATTTTAAGCGACGTGTATAGTGTAAGGAGATGTGTACAGTGTAAAACCTTGGTGGAAGAATGCCGCATAGCAAGACATTCAACAGTCTAAAACCCTTGCTTAATACAACAGTGAAACTTGGTGAAAGAATGCCACATAGCAGGCTTTAAACAGCCATTTGCTCCATGGCCTGCAGCAGGTAGCTAAGTAACTAGGCAAAAACATTTTACGAAAGTTATGTATTTTGTACTGTGCAGAGGAAGACTAACATGGACTTCTGTGGATTTATTTGCAAAGTTGGCTTAAAGTGTCATCTGCAGAAATTATGGTAGTGTAGTTAATAGATCTGCGAGTTAAAGTTAGGCAGCCTGAAAACAAATCTTCCCTTGAACAAATGTGTTCCAAACAGTAGTTCTGGAAATTGATTGCTGTTATCAGGATAAGAGCTTTTTAGAGTTTACAAACAGGTTTAGAAATTTAAAAAAGAAAAGCTAGAGCAGGTTCGCAAGATGAGATAGGTGCATTTAAAGTATCATTATGTTCAAAATGATCAAAACTTGCTCAGAATGTGGAATTTATCTAATGACTACATCATTTTACTCTAGGATGATGAAGTCCTCTTTGCATGCAGAAGAGGATGATTTTGTGCCAGAACTTCAGAGAAGCATTCATCCCCGTGAAAGACCAGATTGGGAAGAGACTCTCAGTGCAATGGTAAAGTTTCACTTCCTTTTATGCATTGTTGTCTGTAGTCCTTGAAATGCTGTTCACTGGTTTATAGAGTGTGGTTTACTGCCTTCCCCGCCCCACCCCCCAAAAAATCATCCCACTTAGATCATATTTATAAAATTGAGTATTGTGCAACACATTACATTCTTTGGATATATACCAATAGTGAGAAGGAGATGATGATGATGCCTGGTGATTCTGTTCCATGAATACATGCCTTGAAGCATGCCTAGTGATCGTTTAAATGTTCCATAATGTTGCAATGATTTTCAATTTGCATTAAGCTCTCTTTCAGCTAGGATCCATAACGTGTGATCTTTCCCCCGTCTTTCTAGTGGAAAATGGTCATTGAAACATAACTTACGTAAAAATGATTAACAAGATTAATCTGGTCTGAGTTCCCTCAAAACTCACCAATCGGAAAGTTTACATTATTAAAATTTCTCCCTTGCTCATATGTTTAATTCACAAGCAGCATTTAGAAAATGTGAAAAGTGAGGGATGAAGTCCATTTTTAGCGTATGTTTTGCTTTGCCATGGAGGAAACAAAAAAAAAAGGTGTGAATGCTGAGCACTGCTTGTTTCCCATAGCAGTAGCTGTTCTGCTTTTCTCCTTGGGCTTGATGGTAAAAAGAGCTTGCCACATGCTGAAGTGAGGGGCACCCCTACCGTTCTAGCTCTGTTCTGTAGTTAGGTAAAGGTAAAGGGACCCCTGACCGTTAGGTCTAGTTGCGGATGACTCTGGGGTTGCGGCGCTCATCTCGCTTCACTGGCCGAGGGAGCCGGCATTTGTCCGCAGACAGCTTCCGGGTCATGTGGCCAGCATGGCTAAGCCACTTCTGGCGAACCAGAGCAGTGTACGGAAACGCCCTTTACCTTCCCACTGGAGCGGTACCTATTTATCTACTTGCACTTGACGTGCTTTCAAACTGCTAGGTGGGCAGGAGCAGGAACCGAGCAATGGGAGCTCACCCTGTTGCGGGGATTTGAACCGCCCGCCTTCTGATCGGCAAGCCCTAGTCTCTGGTTTAGACCACAGCGCCACCTGCGTCATTCTGTAGTTAGGCCCATCCTATTCCATTTCCTTCTCAAGTCAGTCCCTGCCCATATATGCTTTTTACTTGTATCCATGGTAAATACAACTCATAGCAATGCAACTTGGGGGAGGTAAGCTTATTTGAGCTGATAGTTTGTTTCTCTAAATTAAAAAAATGTGAATATATTTGTTGCTTACTGTGGCTCACTTGAGTTACTTACTTTAACAAGCACCTTGTGGGTAGGCGGAATGAATCTTTTTATTAAGCTAATGCTTTTGGGCAGGGCAATGGAAGATCTGGAATTATTTAAGAATGTTTATAACCCACTGTCTATATAAAGTTTATATATAATGTTTTTATGAAGAAAAATCTCTCACCTACACCCTGCTTAATTGTATACATGTGAGTGAACCACACCAAAGCCCCAAGGCCAAAAAGGTAACGTTGGTGCTGTAGATCTAGCAATTATGGTTACTTCCAGATGACCTGTTGGTTGACCATTTATCTTGACTCATCTGCATAATGTTTACGAGGAGTTAGATGTTGACTATTGAGTGCTCATTCTGATTTTCTAATGGCAAGGTAACATGGCCTTTCATCAAGCAGTTATAACCGTACTTCGTAGCACATTTTCATTGAGGAAGGTCTGGGTTGTATCCAGTGCTAGTCCTAGTCTGAGTAGACCCATTGAAATTAATAAATATGGCTAGCTTGGCACCATTATTTTCAGTGGGTCAACTCTAAGTAGAAGTTGGTTGGCTATGTCCCCCCCCCCCCCCGTTATTTAATGTTTTTTTTAAGGAGTGGAGGTGGGAAACTGGTTACCGACTTTCTGTGTACAGCCTGAATTTGCCAGTTTATGACTGAGTTACACTTGAAAAGGGTAACTGTCTAGAAATGCCCAGAATTGTGTAATCGAAGTTTTGCAAGGTCAATATCGCCACTGTAGATCTGAGTAAAAAGTGAGGCTATCCTATCCTATTCCAGGATCAATACTTGAGATGGAAACAGTATTCTAGCAACTTAAGGAACATCTGAGTTTTATTTTGTAAAGATGTTTCCCACTTTTCTGCGCTCTTGGTGTTCAGTGACCATTAGGAGAAACCCAGATGAACTCCAAGGCATTTCTCAGAGAGGGCCAACTATCAGTTGGTTCAGCAGCAGTTTTTGTTTGTTTGTTTATATGTTCTTGTTTTATTATGAGTCTGTTCTTCATTTTATTGAAGATTAAATTAAAAATTAAAGCATTCTTTTCACCTTTTATTAAGAAAATCACTGTACAGTGGTACGTCAGGTTACAAACACTTTGGGTTACAGACTCCGCTAACCCGGAAGTAGTACCTCGGGTTAAGAACTTTACCTCAGGATGAGAACAGAAATTGTGCGGCGGCAGCGGGAGGCCCATTAGCTAAAGAACGGTTTCAGGTTAAGAATGGACCTTGGAACAAATTAAGTTTGTAATGAGAGGTACTACTGTATTTGAAATAGAACATTTTCATTGCTATTCTGCATCATTCCGACAATCTCTTTATTGCAATGATGGGAACTGCTTTCTAGAGGCTGTTGCAGAAGAGCAGTACATTTTCTCCACCAGGAAGGCTGCACTGCGCATAAATTTACGCTGTCTCAAAGTACCCATCTGTTGGCACTGATAGAAAGTAGGAGAGATTATTTGCTGTAGCATGGCTTTATGATGTGGTAATAGGACTGAACCTTCTAAAGCAGTTTGTCTTCCTGGCTAAAGCACACCCTTGGCTATTTGTTCACAAAATCCCTCCTAGCTAGTTTAGTGGATTGAATGTAATTCTTTTCCAATGCAAGATATATTATTTGCTAGGCGATAGATTTCAATTGTTGTAATCAATTGTCATTACACTGTAACTCCCACAAACTAAACAACAAAACAAGTAAATCCAAAAGTATGTTAAACATTTGATTTTTCAGAAATGCAGATGATCAAAACTTAAAATTCTGAAGTTCTTCACATCATTTGGATTAAAAAATCTCATTGACTGTTGACAGTATTTGGGGTCAAAAAACATAAAAAGTTTTCTCACTGTTTGTGTATTTAAATCCCAGGCAACAATCCTGTTTATGTCACCTCATGGAGAAATGCATCAAACTCAGTTCTAGTTAAAAGATGCCATTTGGAGAATCTTATTCAAGGAACCAGTTAATTAGAAAAAATGACATTAACTAAAGTGTTGGATAGGAAAGGCACCCAAGCTGCCCTGCTCTCTTAACTAGTAAGCAGGTACATTCTTTCTTATATTTATACTAGTCTAAGAATTTTAGTTCTTCTTTTAGAAATAGATTTTGGTATAGCTATTATTTTCTTTGTTAATGTATACTGCAGAGGAATGTTTTTATGGAGGCTTTCTGTGCTCTTAGTGTTAAAATTTCCAAGCTTATTACTTGTTCTGTTGTCTGCTCATGTGACTTCAGGCAGGTGTTCCTGGTATCCTTGCAAAGATTAAGCGCAGTTAAATCAAAAGGCTTGAGCTAAATAAATCTAGGATGGATCAAGATGAAAGGCATCAGGTTGAGGAAGTCCATAACACCACAGGAAAAGTATAGGATATATATTAGTTTGGCATGCCTCTCCAGTCTTCTACTGTGTTTCCAAAAAAAGGCAGTATGATCTGAAGTCAAGATCCCTTTTGAGATAGAGGCAATAATTATTTTATTTTTCATTTACCGTGGACTTTCACCTAAAACTCCTAAAGTGATGTACAGAAAACCCAACACATTTGTTTGTTGTTCAGCAGAAATAAGTAGGAGTCCTGTAAATAACAGTTGTGATTGCGAGACAGATGTACTCCATAGGAGGGACAAGGTTGCATCTGCACAGTACCTCTCTCTCTCTCTGTGTTTCTGGTAGGCTATATAGTCTGTTAGTTAAGACAGTTCTTCATATGGAAATATTGGCAGTGACTATCAAAGCCTGAGAGCCATGTCCAACTTCTGAAGTTTTGGGATATTCGTATTCTTATATTAGGAAACTATACCGAGGAGCAAAATGTCTTCATAGCAATACTCCTTTTCTAAACCTATTGATTTTATGCCATGAGGTTGCTCTTCTGGTACATACCTTAGTGATCACTTCAAAGATCTCATCACCCCTAGTTGAACCAAACTATTACCGGTAACTACAGCAGAAGGGCCATTAGAAACTGACATTCTAATTGTATGGAGGTGTTGTCTTTTAAAACTGATGTTGCAGCATAGGGAGTATTGCATTTTTTTAAATAAAAAAAGCAGGCTCCTGTATGACAATTAAAACCTAGCTTCTGCAGCTGTCAAATTTTGCCATCACTAGGCTTCCTAAAAATAAAATCATGTTTGTGGAGGGCTTTTATTTCACTCCCAAATGAGTCTTGTAATTGACATCTTCTGACAGCTCATGCAAAACTGATGTATTGCTTTTTGTTTAACTCTTGAAATGCAGGGCTATTCTAATTGTTATTCACCTGAACTGGTTATTCTATTGGCTGTAGCCTGTCAACCTTTCTCCCCCCCCAACCCCCCCCCCCCCATGTCCAGCAAATGGTTGTGAAAAGTTATATGCTTCAAAAACGGTTAATAATGCCACAATTAATTGGTTAAGAAGGATTAAGAAGGATGCACATTTTATTACCTGTTATTAAATTAATCTAAAATAAGATAACAACATACAGATCTAGAATGAGTGTTCATCACCATTTTTGATGGTTACCTTGGAGAGACTTAATATGTTGGAAGGAATGTGAAAGTCATTGTGCCCCTTCCATTTATGTGTAGGAGAGGAAACTGGAAGGCCTTGTATGTCATAGAATACATTGTGATAATGTAAGATATTGTTAAACAGTGTAATGGCATAGCATGGAGCCTGCACTTTAAGCGGGAAGGGAGGCAGGCATGGTTAAGCATGACTTGCAAGTGTGACCATTGACTATTAAACAGAGCAGTTGTTTTGCTGCCAATGGTTTCTTCAAGGAGTTAGACATCGTTTAGATTGTGAGCTCTTTGGGGACAGTGATTGAAATTGCTGTAGTGAAATTGCTGTAACTTACTTCCCCTGTGGACTCACAACATAGTGGATTGTAAATTTTATGTCCAGAAACCTTTATATGCTGCCTTTTCAGCCCTCTAAAGAGCTCCCAAGGCAGTTCACAAGAATAAATAATAAAGCACAGCCCTGAGACTGTATTTTGTTACACAGTTCTCTGAGTTTCTTGCACCTTCCTTTTCTTCATGACCTTGCTCTGTCCCTGCCCTCTTTCAAACCCCACTTACTTCATAAAACTTTTTTATGAATCATTGCATTCTCAGGCTACTTGATCCACTGTTGCTTTCTGACTCCTCTTCACCTGTCCAGTATTCATGGTCTATCCCTAACAGCTGTCTTTTTCCACTCCTTGTCTTGAATGACAGTTGTAGAACATGAGCAATCTAGACATGGGTTGTGTCACTTCTCTATACCATCATGGGAAGATAATACCAGTAGCAATAAATGTCATATACTTCCAGCTAACTGGCTGCTCATTATTCTAATGCTGTTTAATTATCTTATGAACATACAGAAGTCAAATGTTCCAACTCCACAATATTACCAAAAGACAGTACTCACTTCTGTTAGAAGGCACCCTTGAAGAATCTCCATCATTACATCTATTCATCTATCTATTTATCACAGTAAAGCTGTCCATGATTGCTTTGTTCCTGGTCAACTTTAGCCCAGTATTTTTTGTTTTTTCTTTCTGCAGTGAAAACAATTTTATTACTATGTTGTCATTGTAGAGTTCTGTGGTTATGTAAAGAAAATGTACACTGTTGATGTCTTGCTATTGTTTGTGTCTTTCATTTATTTATTTTATTAAATTTGTATTCCACCCTTCCTCCCAAAGAAGCTGGATAAAACAATACCATTAAAAATAAATTTAAAACTTACTAAAACAATATGCACAAAAGAAACACTAAACAGTTTTGGTTATAGCTGTTTTAAAATCATGCGTCCAGAAAGAATTCTTTTCAGCAGATGTTCAAAACAGCATCATGAGGAGGCCTGCCTAATTGCAAATAGGCAGGGGGTCCGTTTCTCATATATTCTACAAACTGTATTAGTCCTACTTGAGAATCACTTTTGTCAAAAGCAGATAAAATGTTAAAGCAGGCTAATAATTTCAATGAGCAAGTTAAAATCTGTTCAGATGTCTTAGTAATTAAATATGATTTGCCATTTCTGTTTGTTTCTGTTTCTGTGGCTTCAATCCTTAATCCCTCCACCAATTTTGCTTCATGTGATTTAGCCCATTACATTGTATCCACCTTCACTCAGAGCCTCATTCACACAAACAGCAGATGAGGGGAGTCGGGTAGCCTCCAAACTACAACGGAGTTGTATGTGACTTCCATCGACATTGAAAACTTAATGTCAGGGAACACAGCTTCAATGACCTGATACGTTTCTTTCCCTGATACGTTTGCCAGTGTGGTGTAGTGGTTAAGAGTGGTAGACTCGTAATCTGGTGAACCGGGTTTGCATCTCCACTCCTCCACATGCAGCTGCTGGGTGACCTTGGGCTAGTCACACTTCTCTGAAGTCTCTCAGCCCCACTCACCTCACAGAGTGTTTGTTGTGGGGGAGGAAGGGAAAGGAGAATGTTAGCCGCTTTGAGACTCCTTCGGGTAGTGATAAAGTGGGATATCAAATCCAAACTCTTCTTCTTCTTCTCCTCCACATGCAGCTGCTGGGTGACTTTGGGCCAGCTCCTCCTCCTCCTCCTCCTCCTCTTCTTCTTCTGTGCAAGGAACATCATCCTATATTCTATATGTAGCCAAAATGGTAACTGCCACTCCCAAGAGGGGGGGTATCAGGCAGAGTCAGCATAACCTCAGTTTGCAAGACAAAAATGCTGCTGCCTTTACAGTGCTTTGGTTCTCTGGGCAAGCCTCAAAGTAATTCTGAGCAGTCTAGGGATGGGTGAAGCCCTCTAGATACCATGCACCAGCTGGGAAAATCAGCTGTGCTTGTGTTCCACCAGAGGTCTATGTGTCTCAGTGCTTGGGAAAAAGAAATGCAGCAGGTGCCTTATTGTTTTGCCCTCCTCTCTAAGATTTACCCCTAGGCAAGAGATTTAGAATGCTCAGTCCTTTAATGCAATAACGCAATGGCTTTTTAAAACCTTTGATGTTTATCAGAGTAACTGCTACTCCTTATGCAGCCTCAGAGGCTGCTTGAAAGGGTTTATCTGACTTCCCAGTGCAGCTTTTTAGGAAGCATGGAGTACTTGGGTGGGAAGCTGGATGCTGAAAACCCCGTAGTGTGAAAGCTCCACCTGTGTCTCTTCAAATCTTGCCCTGAAGCTTGAGCTGCTGCAACTACTTTGAGGATTAAGCTTAGAACCTACTCTTTTCACTTTGTAAATGAATTCCATTTTTTAAAAGGCAGTTGTCTTTGGGTTTCATTTCTATTTGATAAAGTCTCACTAGCTCAGAGCAGAGCCTGACCTTAATGTCAAAGAGGTGTACAGCCTCAAAGAGTTATGGTTAAAGGGAAGGGACATAGGGATGTTTGGATAAAGGCACATGACAGCCATGAAAGAGGGACCAGTGTTGAAGCTTTGCAGGGTGCTAGGTAGACTACAGCATACTGCAGAAATGTATTCCCCTAGAATGCCAATTCACTTGTCCCCCATCTTACATTTGTTCCGCTGGTTCTTCCTGTCTAAGTGCAACACCTTACATTTGTCCCTATTGAAATTCATTTTGTTAGCTTGGGCCCAGTTCTCCAATCTGTTAAGGTCATATTGAATCCTGATTCTGTCGTTACTGGCACTGGTTGTCCCTCCCTTTTTGGTGTCAACTGCAATAGACTATTCAGTCGTCAGACACCTTCTCAATAAACAGGGCTCAATTTCCTCAAAAGCTGTTGAAAGTTGAATCCAACTCTTTACTGGTACAGGTGTCCCCACTCTTACGCACAGTCGACTGTGCATATGCATGGCACCAGGAAGGAAGGAAGGAAGGAAGGAAGGAAGGAAGGAAGGAAGGAAGTTTCAAACCAGGAAATGGCAAAAGATACTTGCGAAGTTTTCATGGCTCATGAGGCGCAAGAGGGCTTTGTTTTGGCTGCTCAGCCTCCCCGCTTAGCAGCTGACACGAATGGTAGCACAACTGCAGAAGCAGCCACTTTTCAGTGCATCCTCCGGCAGGTCCCAGAGCTTCACCTGTAGTTGAAGAGAGAGTTGTGTGGAGAGAGTGGGAGAGATCGCTGGAGAGCAGGGGGAAATAGCAATTTACAGGGTTTTTAGAGGGCGCTCCTCACTTATACAGTATTTGCTTATGTGCAGCGGCCTCCAGAATGTTACCACTCCTAAGTGTGTGTGTGTGATGCTTGTATTCAGACTTTGATCATGCCCTAATTGGTTTATCAGGGTTTGGAATGACAGTTAGGAACTGCTGTAATATTAAGGGAGAAGAGTTGGAGTAAATAATTTGCATAAGTAGATTTGTTATGCAATTACTAGGTTTTACAGAACATTGATGCATAAAATATTGGAAGTGAAAAAGAGAAACTACAGAGAAACTTGCTTGCCAGACAATTTTTAAAGTTAAATAATTCAGCTGTTTCAGATTTATTTTTAAAAAAAAGAATTTTCATTACCAGAAACACAAAAGGATGTCAGATACATTTCATAAAATATATTGTATTTTAGAAAGTGTTTTCTTCATAAGCAGGAGTCCCCCTTCCACATTTTCCACTAAAGTAGACAATAATATTTGGTGCTTGCTAACTTGCTTCTGGATTTGTATTTCTATGAGGGTTCAGTTATAAAAGGACTGTGCTGCCTTTTTCTTGCCCATTCATTTCCCCCTTTTGAGCTAAAGGAACTTAATTTCTTTCTTTCTTTCTTTTTTTGAAGAATTTAAGCTTGTGTGAATGCTATAATTTTAAAATATATATTTATTTTGAACTGAGATCCAGAGGCAAAACTGTACTGCATGCAGAGTATTAAATGTTTGCAGCTTCTCTCTCTTCTATATTGGATGAATGTGTACATTGCAAAAATGATAGGAAAATGCACCCACCTCCAAATAGTGCAATACTGTGGGTATCATTTTCCTTTGATTACCTACAGATGCAAGTCTGTTTCTATGTGTGTGAGGTTCTTGGTAACTCCCCCTCCTACAGCAGGACCACCCCGCCATCCAGTACCCTAGTCCACCCCATTTGGAATAGTTTCCTGATCTTTAGGAATGACTGGGAGGGGCAAAGGGGACTGCAGTACACAGGGGAAATCCTGGTCTGGGAACTTCCTTCCAAGTATAGTCGCCAAGATCCATTCTTATACACAAAAAGATCTCAGATAAATGGCCATTTATCTAAAATCCTCTCCCTGAAATATCTAGGCTTAAAATAATAATGCTATTTAATTATAATTCAGTGATCTTTAGAAAAGCAATTACATTTAAATTGTATATTCCTCGCCAGGTTCACATTCCTGTTCAGATGCTGTGGTTCAGTATTTTATGTGTTTATGGAAAGCTTCTGAGCAATGTACAGAATTCTTAGGGATTACTTTTGGCCTCTGTTAATGGCCAGGATACCAGGGACCCCTTGAAGGCTGCACCTTTCTGTCCCTGGGAGGAGAATCACAGCAAAGAGAAGACCACCCTGGCCACATCCACTGGCCAAAAAAGCAGCAGCTGTAATGAGCTTTATTTACCTCTCCCTGCCAGAAAGAACATTTGGCTTCAACTGTCAGCTGATTTGGAACATTTATCAGTCAGAGGGGAAAGTGGCTCCTGTCTTTGTGTGTGTGCACTGATCTCTGATGATGCAGTAATTTATATTCCATCCTTCCTCTAAGAAGCTGAAATCAGTAAGCATGGGGCTATTCGGTTCTTTGTCCTATAAAGAGCCTTGTAAAAGAAGTTGGGATAAGAGAGTGCTGCAGTCTTCCAAGCATTTATCATTTCTTTGCTTATTTTTCTTTGATATAGAAAGTCTTAATAAACTGTTCTTAGAAATGAAAAAGACAAAAGAGATTGCATCAGTCCTATGGTAATTTAGTGAGCGTCATTTGAACTTTGGCCTTTCTGGTTCAAATCCAGGACACTCAACTGCACCTTCCTGCTCTGCATCCTGGGAGCATGGCAACACAAGTGAAGAAACCATTCATAGTTATCCTTTTGGCAGTGAAAAATGTTGGGTGCCTCCTGCTTTCTTTGGAAGCTTTTTAAAAGTTGAAATGTGATTTAGAAGCCCCGGGATCAAACACCTGTTTTTAAAGTAGCTTAGCTGTCTTTGCATATTTACTTAATCTGTAAGATCCAGCTTGGAGTTTCCTAGCTCTTGGGAATTGACAAGGCTTTACTGTTAAAAGCATCTGAACTTTTCTTGCTCTTTTATTTTCTTCCCCTCCAGGCAAGAGGAGCAGACATCCCTGAGATTTCAGGAGAGCTACCATTGCGGACATGTGGCAGCACAGCTAGCATGAAAGTGAAGAATGTGAAAAAGTAAGCTGCTTTGTCTCATCATTGTCATTTTTGTAGCTTCTGGGCTCTCGGGGGTTGAGTCCAAGGTACTAGTCAATTTGTTACTGTTGTGCTTAAAAACAAACAAACAAATTCGTGTTATCCAAAGGCAACAGGAAATAGGTTCATATTAGCTGAGAGCCCACCCACACTTTCAGTGCTTCTTAACTTGTTACAGTTGAAAACTAGGAAAGAACAACAGGCGATTATGCACTTCCTCTCCCTTCTCCACAATTCCTTCAAGTAATCTTTTATTACCAGCTGTTTTGGAGTAATAATGACTGAACTGAATCCGACAATGTGACCTGGTGCTGCTAGTCTCTAACCATTGGGCCTTAGGGTCATGTACTCCCTTCCTCTCGCTAGTACTTTCTCTTAAGTGTCATTAACCATGGCTAATGGTTACATCTCCACAAACTTGAGTTAAAACTGCTTGTCTGCTTTTGTTTCTGTCTACTCAACCCTCTAGACTCAAGGTTCATATGGAGCAATAAACTAATTATGATCTTGTCAGATGATACATAACACTAAACTGTGGTTAGCATAAAGTATGGTTTGCCTCTTTCCTTCTGGTTTCTGACCAGCTTGCAACAGCAAACCCTGATTTATGTTTCAGGCATCAAAATAGGCCACAGATAAGCATTCTTTAATCTGTGTGGTATGACATGTTGTCTAAAATAAGCTTAAAATACCATTCTTATGTGTAAGAATGAAGTGGATCTATAACATTAATTCAGAAAAAAGATTTGCCTTTACTAACAGAAGTTGGGGGGGTATTTCTTCCAAGTTCCATGCTAACTATATCTTTGATTGTCCTCCTTTCCCTTGTTTTGTTCACTTGTTCCTCTGTTTTTCCTGCCTTAAGCAGAATGCAGGCCTGTATAATCTGCTAGCTGGATGTGTGCTTGACCCTTCTTTAGCTATAATGTTGATTTACGGTTCAGAGGGCTGTCCAACATAGATGGATTTATTCAGAACACCCATCTATCATCTGCTGATTCTCATAGAAAAGCTGATGACCCTATTTTCTAGTAGGGAGAAGCCAGATGCTAAATCTCATTTCCCTCTTAAATTCCCATGGGAAGAGTGAGTGGTGATCACAATCTTCTTGTTTCACAACCGGAATATTTGCTCTAGGAGGTAAAACCAGCTTCAGCACCTGCTTAAATATAGCCTCATTACACCAGAAAATTTATGCAGTTGGGATGCTTGAAAGGCACTTAGGATGCATAAGATTTAAACTAAACAAAGAATTTTTAAAAAATTCTCTTACCCCCCCCCCGCCCTCCCCCCCAGATCTACCAATCCTGGACTGATGGGCTGTGATTCCTTTCACAGGTAAAATTCTGGTTTCATTTGTTCTGATGGTATAAGGGCACCCATGTTGCTTGACTACCCCCTCTCCCATGGCATTTGAGGATGAACACCTTGTCCCTGCATCTTCCCTTTAGGCACTGGTGTTCAGTGGGTTGGAATGCACTGTCCTGTTAAAAGCCTGGGACAGATGAAACTTAACGATTTGCATTCCTTGTAGTCGTCTTTTCCTCACTGCTTTCTTGTGTCACATTGCCAGCACTCCCTGTTCTGTTTTACTTGGGATTATTAGGTATCCTAATAATACTTTTGGTATAACCTGTATCTAACTAAGGCAGTGAACTTTAATTGCTGTGACGTTCTACGTCTCATCTGTTACTTGTGTTTCAGGTTATCCTTTACCAAGGGCCACTTTCCAAAGATGGCAGAATGTGCACACTTCCATTATGAAAATGTAGACTTTGGCAATATACAGGTGAGTTTCCTGCCAATGGCATTTTTCTGTTAAACTGACATTAGTTAACTACATGCAGTTTGGCGAGCTCTATTATAAAGCATGTTATTATTAGGGAACATGTATGTTCACAGTCCACATGCTTTGAACGTTGTCTACGCCCACCCACTGGTGGTCTACTCTTACATCTTCTGACTGTTTTGCAACCTCCCTCCAACCTTCCTGCCTCTGTTTGTGCATTTCACATTCTCCCATTCTTCTTTGGATTGGGGCAATCCTGTTTTGAATCCTTATTGCTTCCACATATTTGAATGTGTGTGATCTTCTTTTTCCTAGTAATAATGGGGTGAGTGTGTGACTATTGGACTCTGCAGCACATTTAAAGTGCCCTTGTGTTTCTAATTGAAATCAGTTCTGTCACCTTTTTGAATAAGTGTTTACTGTTAAATGTAACTCAGGAATGTGCAACAAATAATCTAAATCTGAGTTTTTTATTCTACTCTCATTAAAGGTGACACGAATACTGAATCTTTCCACTGCATTAAACATATATTTCCACAGTAAAGCTATTATTGAAAGTGTTAAAATTGTGCATCCTGACTGATTAAATGGCTTGTATAAGGGAGTTGAATCACAGTCTTGAGACATAAAAGCAGTCTTCTGAATATTATCTGGCATTTCTGATAATGGATTTTTAATTGTGATCTTGCTCCTTGTTTAACAGCTTTTAAACACTTTCCTAGCTTTTAATAAACATAGCTTAAACAGGACTTTGGTTAAAAGCTTTGTTAAGTTCCCAATTACTCATTGTTCCTAATATTGCTAAAGCTAAACCAACCAATGAAGCTGAATCTAGATCAGGCTGGTCCCATGCGTGGTCCAAGGGCCACATGTGGCCCTCAAGACCCTTTTGGGCTTCCCTCAGCCACATTTGACACCTGCCTCCCAAGTCCTTGCACTGCCTTTTCAAAGCTGGGTAAGTGAGGCTCTGGGAAGGAGGTGTTAGGGCTCTGACAGGGTCCTAGAGTCCTCATGCCCCCTTCTTAAAGCCTAGTTAGCACTTTCCCAGTTGGGGGAAGGTGGTGGGAGAGTTCTAGGATAATACTAGGGCCCTGCTGGAGCCTCATGCTTGCTTTCCAAAGTCTGGCACATTGCTTAACTGACTTTGGGAAGACAGCACGAGGCTGAAAGGATTTGCTGTAACTGCCAATCAGTTGATCAGTAGTTACAGCAAGGCCTTTTGAAATCTGTTTCCAGGTGTGATTTATATTCAAACTGCACCTGCAAATCGGCTCCCCCCCCACCCTGCGACTGGCAGTCCAAATTACACCTGCCAATAGAAAACTTCAGTGGGCCTTACTCTCACTTCCAATCAGCTGATCAAAGGTGCTTGTTTCCCGCACCAGTCAGTTGATTGGCACTGAGAGCAAGTTCTGTGGACTGCCCTAGGGAGTTTCCCATGCAGCCGATCCCAGAGGACAGTGCCAAACAGCGGATCTGTGTTGTCAGTGAGCCCCACTTGCCGCAGAACAATCAGGAATGCACTTTAAGTTCCCAATTGTTCCTTTGAAGCCAGGTCTTTAGATGCCCCACACCTGACATCACATATGGCATCAAGTGTAGGGCAAGTGAGGCTGGTTTGGGAAAACAGCCTCTACTGGACCTAATTAAGCTCATGGGCTGGAGGTCCCCGACCACTGGTTTAGCTTGACATCTGAGTATAGCCAGTTGCATTGTTTCAGTGTTACTTTTAATTGTGGGTTGAAAATGGAAATTGTTTTATTAACTGATGGAGGGAAAAAGGCTATTGGTGTGTTGTTGTTTGCATGATTACTTACATTTGGGGTGCAACATCTGAATTTGAAGCAAGTCGGTAGGACTGAAATTACTTTTACAGACATGAATTCTTAGATGTTTTACATGTTTACAATTAAAAAGGTAAAGGTACCCCTGCCCTTATGGGCCAGTCGTGTCCGACTCTAGGGTTGTGCGCCCATCTCACTTAAGAGGCCGGGGCCAGCGCTGTCCGGAGACACTTCCGGGTCACGTGGCCAGCGTGACGAAGCTGCTCTGGCGAGCCAGCACCAGTGCAGCACACGGAAACGCCGTTTACCTTCCTGCTATAAAGCGGTACCTATTTATCTACTTGCACTTAAGGGTGCTTTCGAACTGCTAGGTGGGCGGGAGCTGGGACCGAAAGACGGGAGCTCACCCTGCCGCGGGGATTCAAACCGCCGACCATGCGATCGGCAAGCCCTAGGCACTGAGGTTTTACCCACAGCGCCACAATTAGTCACTAACAAAATATATAATGAAATATAGGGGACCCAAACAAAAAGAAGGGTATAGGTTAAATAATTGCTGCTCTTTCTTCTAAAATCAGGAATGATAACACTTGATGGATTTGGGTATTTTGTGCACGCCCTGAGATTCTGTTGGGTGAAGGGCAGCCTAGGAAAAAAGAGCGAATGAATGAATGAATGAATGCATAAAAATATTTTCCAGAAAATCAGACAACATGGTTCCTCCCCCACTCTGTTTGACATTCAAGTCTTGGTTTGCAACTGAAGGTATTTAAACAGCCCTCAGCAAATCAAGGTTTAAAATGTTGTTTCCATTAATAAAGTCATGAAGCATATGTATTCTATTTTAGTTTAATATTCTGAAATTAAAAGCTCTTTATTCGTGAAAAAATTACTGAACAGTAAGACTGCTTTGGGATTAAAAATTAGTTAGCTCTGCAGATCACAAAATTTACTGGAATACCATCCCTTCAGAAATAGGATGTGCTTTGCTGCTGTCAAGAGCAAGAATTCACCAGTGTATTGAGAAAGTAAATTATATTTATTATTGCATTAATCTTTCAAGACTGAGCTAGTGGATTTTACAGTGTGTGCCGAAAGGTCATTCTTCAAATGATAAACTTAAGTTTGCTCTATTGGTGAGTGTTTGTGTCATGGACTGGATGGACACAGAGGAGTGGTGGGCAAAACTGGCTGGAGAACCCCCAAGGGAAGAAGGCTCAGAGACTGAGGAGTGATGGTGGGACAATGATGGGTGGTCACAGGGAGAAGAGGGAGAAGACTGGGAAAAGGAGGTATCAGAAGCTGAAAGGGTAATAGGGCTTAGAAGGGAGACTCTGTGGCAGAGAGAAGCCAAGAATCGGAGGCAGAAGCCGGAGAAGATGGAGACCAAGAGGCATGGGTGTCTCCCTCTCCTGTTGCGACAAGCTCCCCTCCCCACTGACTCCCAGAACCTGGAAAGGAATGAAATGGGCGAAGCAAATACAGGTTGCACGCAGGTACAGTCTCCCGATTGCTTGCAGCTCCTCTCCTCCTGGGCAGCCTCCTGAGCACATTACAGTCTTGAGGCTACCATTGCATGGACTACAGTGGTCAGGCTATCCCTATACAGGAATGGCTGTGGTTGGTGAACCAAACAAAAGGCAGTTTTAGCCACTGAGGCTACCTGGGCCTTCAGAGAGCTCAAGAAGCAGGAGTAAAGATTGCACTCCCTCTGCCCTGGCCTCTATTCAATACACTATTTGATACACACAAACAGTGTGGTGCAGTAGACAAGAATATTCAACGGACGGGAGGTGGGCCTTATACAATTCCCTACTCAGCCCAAAACTGTTCAAGATTGGAATCAAGAGAAATGGTTAGACTCTGAATTCTAACACAATAACAGGAAATCTGGAATACCTCTGGCATACCTTCAAAAATGTCATTTTGGATTTACAGTATTCTAAGCAGTTGGTACTATCCAGTTATGCTGTATGATCAGACTGCCAGAGTCTTAATGTGTCTGGGGCTAGTGCTTGAATCCAAGGGTAGTACTGTACATGCTAAAATCCAACCATTTCTTGGGTGTTCCAAACAATTTGAGAACTCTCACTGTTACATGTTTCACTATAGGGAAACATTACATCAATAGTAACTGAAATCTGCAGATCGGATTATCAACAGTGTGTATCATAGCAAAGAACCAAGTATCTAATTCACATACTGACCGTCTCCAACCCCACTTAGCCTGCAACATCTGACAGTATTATAGCACAAGGTGGAGAAAGGCTGTGAATCCACTTATGGAGAAGACTAATTATCAGATCTGGCTGTAGGAAAATGGCTATTGCTTTTTGCCCTCTCTGGGCTAGAATTTTAATTATGGGTAATTAATATTTGAAACATTACGTATTTATTTGTAGCAAAAAAAGTGAGGCTTCACAGTTTTCATTTAACAATTCCTTACCAATACCCGTCTCTACAGGAGCTATTTTAAAAACAAAAAAACAAATTCATTGCATTTTTTAACACATAAACAGAAACTAAACAAACATAAAGGTATAACATCCCTGGGGAGGCAATACTAAATCTCGTATAATATATTCCATATTAATAAGAATACATATGTGAGGTGGCAGAAATGAGCAAAGGTATCTATAAAATCAAGGTAATATCTGAAGTAAAAAGCACCACCATGAGTTCTTCACATCACTTTTAGTTCAGATTCCTGCATTGCAGGGGGTAGGATTAGATGACCCTCGTGGTCCCTTCCAAATCTACAGTTTTATGATTTTATGATTTCAGTTTTTTAATTTATTTAAAATAATGTTTGTAACACTTTGCATTTTGCAGAAAATACCAAAGCAGCTCACATTATAAAACATAGAAAAGTCAATAAAAACAGTGGTTTGTATCCAGTGTCAGTGTGACTTCTCATTGAAGTTAATGAACAAGAGTTACTTAACTCCATTATTTTCAATAGGTAGAGTAGAACTTAGCTGGATACAACTCAGTGTATTGAAAACTACACTTTTACAGCAGAACCAACAACAGCTGGCCCAGAAGATTACCTATTTTCCTTTCCCATTTGCAAAACGGTTGTTGGTTATTGGCTTCTATGAACTTCTTAACTGTGGTGTGGAAGAACTATTCCCAAGCCGAGTTCCGAGTTCATTAATTGTGGTCAGCTGGGAGCCAGCATAGAAAGAACAATTTTGGACCCGTTCTGCAAAATGGGTCATTATAACTTAGAGCACATTTTAAAAGTGTTACAAAATCTAGAAGCAGGAAAGCAGAACAAAATATTGGCTGAAAACCTGAGAAGTTTGGAAAATATATTCTACATCAAAACAGTACTGAGCTGAAGTAAAGGCTTTTCTGGCATTGCTAATACCAATAATACACACATATAATGGGCAGTGCCAGGGATTCCGTGAATAATGGAATGGAATTTTTTGTGTAGCAATGCAACTCCAACCTCTGATCTGTTCCAATGGCCTGTTTTTATGCGGGTACAGATTCTTGCTTTCATACTCAGACTATACTGCCTGAAGGGCTAATTTGTGTCAACTGAGAGATCACATGTGTGAATATTCATTTTTACTCCTACGCCTGAGAGCACAGACAGAAGAAACAAAATGGTCCAGAACTGATCTTGGCACAATGCTATTTGCATTCCATTTCAATACATGCTTTAATAAATAATAATATTAAATAATATTTCAGTAGGGCTGAAATAATGTTGAATAATATTTCAGTAGGGCTGAAATAATGTTGAATAATATTTCAGTAGGGCTGAAAGCTTATTTGATTAATCAATCTATTTAGAACTTTAATCACAGATTAAGAGTGCACATCGGTTAGTTGGTCATACAGAGTCCTTTCATGCTCCAAGTAACGCCCTTGCTTGAGTAAAACAATGGCATTACTCTGGCAAAGGCAACTTTGCAACACACACACTATCTCCGTCTTTGTAGAAAATGTATTCAGTACTGCTGACACTGGGAACAAAGCTACATATAGCTTGCAACTCTGCCATGTGAGTGGTTTTATACACAAACACAATGTAAGACTACCACTACAACAACTTCTGAATTCTCTTAACTGCTACCACAATGCTCATTGTTATGACAGGTGTGGGTGGGTGGAGAAAGGTCTGTAATATGGAGGGACTCCAGCTAAACTTACTCCATGGTAATCTCAGTACAGTGGTACCTTGGGTTACATACGTTCAGGTTACATACGCTTCAAGTTACAGACTGCGCTAAGCCAGAAATATTACCTCGGGTTAAGAGCTTTGCTTCAGGATAAGAACAGAAATCGTGCAGCGGCGGTGCAGCAGCAGCAGGAGGCCCCATTAGCTAAAGTGGTGCTTCAGGTTAAGAACAGTTTCAGGTTAAGAACGGACCTCCAGAACGAATTAAGCTCTTAACCCGAGGTACCACTGTATCTGGTGTCAAAGGTACTGTGCCATCTCAACTATACTCTCTGTTGCTTCACATTTTCTTCCCTGCAGAAGTTAATGGGAGCCAGTGGGAACTATGCAAGCAACTGCTATCCGTGTGGTCCTGCCTACTCAGGTTTTGTTTCTTGGCCAGAATACAATATGAAGGCTGGGGACTCGTGTGTGTGTGTGTGTGTGTGTGTGTGTGTGTGTGTGTCTGTGTAAAACACGTGAAAATACCAAAGATGAAGCTCATGTTAGTTTCCAGAGATACAAACTCTGAATGTTTACAGTACTCTGAAGTATATAGAGGGCTGAATATTGTTATACAAGTTTTCATTCCAAAAAGTAATAAACAGATGCACTCTTGGTATAAATATACTGGTTTGTGAATTATAAGAGCACAGGTTTTTTTAAAATGGGGATGAGGTATGAGAGAAGGTTTTTATTTTTTACAAACGTATCTGAAATGGAACATTTTTCAATTCTGCATTTCAGGGACCAATTTTGTTATGAGGCTGATCTCCCTTAGCCTAACAGCAATAAAAGTGGAGTTGTTTGTATTCTCCAGAGACCCCGAGGCAAAGTGTTGACACCGCTTTGTCCATTTCACTTGACCTAAATTCTCTCATTCTTGTGAATGAAGTGAGAGTTTCTTCTGTAAAGAACCTCATATTGATCTTGCCCCCTGGCACTCAACACACAAAGCTCCATTTCA
This sequence comes from Podarcis filfolensis, assembly GCF_964270895.1. Classification (NCBI taxonomy): domain Eukaryota; kingdom Metazoa; phylum Chordata; class Lepidosauria; order Squamata; family Lacertidae; genus Podarcis; species Podarcis filfolensis. The sequence goes on along the minus strand of NC_139618.1, from coordinate 17,013,544 downwards.
TGAATTTGTCTAGGCTTATTTCTCCAAAAATGAAATGCAAGAGGCTTCTTTTGGTTAATTTTTGAGGACCCACTGTTAAGGACTAATCTGGCTGTTCTGAAACTGTGAAAAACTGCTTTTCCCAGGCTGATTTCTTAAGAGGAAGCTCAGAATTCAAGATGATAGCCAAGTCGATGTCTTGAACTAGTGCTTTTTGTTTCTTCGGCTGTATTGTAACTTGAGAGAAACAATCAACAACTGAGATGGCTTTAATACCTACAAAATCATTAGAATGTATTCTGAAAGTGTCCCACAACTCATGAAATCAATATCGCAGCCCATATAGTGCCATCAAAACACATTAAAATTTCAAAGTCTTCTGTAAAATGTCTGGCTTATACGACATTTGGCATTCTAAAGCACAGAGCTTTGTTTACTTGCATGAGTTTTTAGGCCTTTTGTATGAAATATATCCTAGACTAAACGTGAGAAAACAAAGGAGTTGAAATCCCCATTATGCATGGAAAGCTAAAGAGGCATGAGTAGTAAAAGCCTGAAGCATGTGCAACCTGTAATGAGTTTTCAGCTAAATAAACTGGTCTGTTTCTTCAAAAGGTACAGTTCTCTAAATGAATGGTTGACAAGGAGACATAATTCCTTTGTTGCTTCACCTACCTTTATTTTCATAGTTTTGAACAGATGTAGGCCTGGAAAGATGAGAACGTGATGTTAAAACACACAGTATCACATTATAGGGAAAAATATGCTTTTATTCATATCTGTTAAGCTTAGTGATAGACTGCTGGAAAACGGAACAGTTGTGTAACTCAAGAGAGAGACTCACTGTTGAAGCAGACAGTGGCTGAAAAAATGAGGAAATCCACACTTGATATTTCAGGAAAAGAACAGTAAAACTAGGCTGTTTAATTTCATGGACCTTATCCATCTTGCATGCTTACAAACTGAAATCCCTCTTCATTTTCTCACATGGACATTTTCTGTCTTTCTAGTGCCCTTATTACCCAAAATGAAGAGAGGCTCTCAGCTTGACTGATTTTAAATGGAATTTATTTTAAGTGACATTTTAACAGGAAGTCATTGTTGTGCTATTTTAAATTTTCTGTCTGTTCAAGCAGCTTTCTAGATGGAATAGTCCTCTCTCTCATATGCTGTTCTGGGGGTTCTGCTGATCCCTCCAATCATTTTTTTTTTTGGGGGGGGCACATGGAGTGAAGTCCCATTGCACAAGTCAACGCCCTTGGACAGGGCTTCTGCTGATGGGGTTCATTAAGATGGGATTCCCCTATGTTGTTTTTCAGGTATTGCATATTTCTAGCAATTAATGTGATCATGTGGTAATCACACAATGTTCTAAATCACTGAGAAAGCCATGACATCTGGAAGTTGTTGGCATCTGTCTGTCTCAAGAGGCAACGGAGTGTGCCTCAAACTGTTGCGTTATCAGCACCAAAGTGACCTCCTCGGAGCTCAGGCCTGGGCAGTGTGTACAGAGGTCCTGGGCTGCCCAGACAACAGGACCTCCATCCTGGCCTTGCTGAAGTGCAAAGGAAAGCTGATTTTCAAAGCAAAGCAGAGAAATACGCTTGGTGCCAGCTGGGCTGCAGGAGTTGCCAGAAGGACGCGTACAAGGCGTCATCCAACTTTCTTCTCTGGATTTGTGTAGAGTTTACTCCTTAAGCCTTATGTTCTTCTGAAGATATCTTGCAAGGCAGCAGAGGCTTAGGACCAGAGTTTCCTTCTCCCAGATGGATTACCTTCCGAGGTTGACGAGCCCCAGTTACCCCCACTTCCCTCTACAGCATGTGCAGATACCACCTTCTTGACTGTTGGACCCACTATCGGTCTTGTCCATTTGATCTGCCAGAGCCCGTCTTCATATGCAGGAGAAGTCCCTAATTCATTGTTGGTTTGATGCTCATCGGCTACCCTCACTTGGTTTAGCCAGCCACTCAAAGCCATTTCTATGGGTGTGGCCACTGTTGCATCCTGACAGCTTCTAAGAGCCACAGGTGAGAGCTGAGTGCAGGGTGGAGTACCAAATGTGGACAAAGTACCCCAGAAAGAGCATGGCATGTCCTTGCCCCCGATGTACTACCCCTCCCTTAATACCCCCTACACCCCAGGCTGCTTTCTCACAAAATGAATGATGTGAATAGTTCCTGCATATTTTGCCTTGTGTCCCTGATGCCAGAAGGGTTAGAGACTTGCTTTTTAAGCAAGAAAGTTGGGAATTCAGGCCAGCTAATGACGCAAATAGAAGCTGAATGGCTGGGCAGTGCAGCAGCCCCACTATTGTCTAAATCATGTTGTGGCATGGAAAAAATTCCTTACATGACAAACAGCTACTATCAAAATGCGCAGATGCACATTATCAATTTTTGCTACGTTTTTGATTATCAGTTTTGCCCTGCTCAGGTATAGCTGAGAAAATATATTGATGTATGATTCTGCATGTTGCAATAGTAGCACATACTATTTTTTGTAGTACACTGCCACCTAGTGTTTAGTGCCACAAAGATGTCCAATACAAAAAACTGCAGGTAGCAAAAAAGCAAACATAACATCATCCCAAAAGAACAGCTGTGCGATGTTTACTCCTTAGGAGTAACTGAAATGTTCCAGAATAGCAAGGAAGCATTTGTGTGCCCCAAAACTCTTATTCAGGTTAGGTGGCCCATAAAAATGGTGTGCAGGGGTAGAAGAGTGAGGGAATGTCATAAGGCATGCTTTTTAAAAAACAAACCTGAACCCAAAGTTCTGGTTGTAACAGTTTTAATATATAATCACAGGTTGTCTCCTGTACACTTATCTCAGTTTTATCTAATTAAGGTTCTAAATAAATTTCAGGTTCCACCAGCGAAGTACTGTGATGGAAGCATGGATGTTCTCCACTTGAAAAATTAAAGCCGGTTGCCCCCAGATTTAGATGTTAATAAGGACAGTTGGTGTGTTTGCTTAAGATCAGAGCAATTCTCTGTTGTGTTGTATTCACTGTTGTATCTGGGAATTTGAGGCTTGTGAGTGATAGAGAGAGATGCTTTTGCAGCTGTGTGTGCCCATATAACTGATGGTGTTTCCTGCTTGGCAGGGGGTTGGACTCGATGGCCCTTGTGGTCTCTTCCAACTCTATGATTCTATGATTCTATAACAATGCTAAGCTGCAGATTTTTAAAACACTTGTCTACAGCACTTTATCTCTTTACCTCCTGAGGGCTAAAATTTTATTCATTTAAAGTGACTCCTGAAACATGGTCTAACAGTACGCGATTTATATGAAAATTGCGAATGATGGCAGCTCTCAAAAACCAACTGCAACTTACTGAGAAGGTGAGGTATGAGGCTTGGGGAGCATGAGGAGTGTGGCACTCTTACTGAAGCTATTCTAGCTGTGGGTTCTGTTCCCTGAAACGCTGTTCTCCAAGCTGGCACCTTCCAAATTTTGGACTACAACTCATCAGCCCTGGCAAGCATGTGAAGGATGATGGATGTTGCTGTCTGAGTACAAGCTGTTGGAATGTGGGGAAGAGAGCTGATTTGTCTGATGAAGGAAATGTATCTGCCATCCAAAAAAGTGAGGCATTGCTTTGGTACCCACATCTGTTTCCAGCAGAATGCGAAGGTTGTTGCATTCTGTGGTTCTAGTGCCTGCAGGTCTAAGATGGCTGGGAGCAATGGGCAAGCAGGGGCAAGCCACTTTGAAAAATGGGTTAAAAAGCAGGGCATACATTTCATAAAACAAAGGCAGGCAGGCAAATGCTCCACCTGTATTCTCTAGCCAGCATTGACTGTTGAAAGATTTGATGGCATGTGTTCTTTAATAATGTAATCTGTAAATTTCTTTTAAATTTACTGTGGGTTTCTAGTTCCAAAATACACAGTAGGAAAGACTAAGGTCAGAAAGATTGCTTCTCATTTCCTTTTTACACTGATGAGTTACTACATACAAGTTAGAAGTTCCCAGCTCTCTTCTTTTGTTATCATACAGATGCTCCATCTTTTTGGTTTGTACTTAAGAAATTCATTTAGTTCCATTTCTGGCTAATTATATCCCTCTTTAACTCTCACGGCTGATTCTATTTGTGATCCTGACGTTGTCTCTGCTTACTGTGCAGCCCTTGGGTTTGAGTTTGGAGGCTTATGGAATTCTGACGGTGCAGCTTGAAGAACTGGTTTCCATGGTGATGAGAGAAGTAATTGACCTAAAGGAGACTCAAGAAAGTGCTTGCATGGATTGTGCTAGACCCTAGTGATGGAGGACTGCTGTCACTCTTAAGTGGGAGCCAACAGCCTGTTGGTTAGTTTGCTGAAAAGGGCTTTGGGAGCCTATTAAGCCTAAGAACTGCAGCTTATTTGGCAGTGGGAAGCAAAGCTAATGACCCCAAGCTGACCATTTTACAGATCACTGCCAAAGGAATAGCCTCCTAACCTGTATACTTCTGGCAAAAGAAACACTAGAGCTAAATTTCTCCCTCTGTGTGCTTATTGGGGTGGATGGGAAGTATTACCTGTAAAATAGCCGAAGGACATCACATAAGCATCATTATCATAGTGATTAGTCAGGCATGCCTCCTCTTTAATTCTACATTTTGTTTTGTGTTCATCATGTCTGCTCACCTGCATTTATTTTCTCTCTCTCAAGTCTTATGTTCTAGTCATTATTTGCTATTTTGCTCCCCAGCACAGGGGCCGTAATGTATTGGGGGAGTGGAAAGAGTTGATGTTGAGCTTGCATCATGGGCATATTTACATGGAGGTCCCATTCATTTGAACCTCCACGTGGTACACGTGGCCAGCGAAATTTGCATACTTTCACCAGCTAAAAAAGTCTAGTTTGGAGGCTTCAGTTTCTTCATCCATCTGCATGGCTGCAGTAAGTTCTGACACCATCACTGCCACGTATAAACCCTGCCTTTCAGTCAGATGACTTTCCAAAACAGATTGTAATTGTGATCATTCAAGATGATACAAGATGGAGGGGTACTAGGATGTGTTTGGTGTTTTTTTCCTGCCTCCTGGAGTTGGTGGCAATGTTTTTAAAACTGAGGGGAATTTCAAAAGCAGATTCATCCAGCTGAGGTGAATTGGAAATCTGAAAAGTACAAAAACATTCATGGGAGGAGAGGGAACATATCCTGCTGTTCTGGCAATGAAACTGCTGCAGCACAGTGTGGAAAAGAGCATATAGAAGAACATTTGAGTTCAGCCATTGTCTATCTCCATGTGTTCTCCCAGACTCTTTAAAATAGCTGTATCCATTATAGTTAGTGCTTTTAGATCTTCCCACTAAATTATTCCCTTTGTTGTTTTTAAATTTCTTTTAGGTACTCTGTGTTGGTTTTAACATGCTTTACTTATTTATAAGAGATGTGGGTGGCGCTGTGGTCTAAACCACAGAGCCTAGGGCTTGCTGATCGGAAGGTCGGCGGTTCAAATCCCTGCGACGGGGTGAGCTCCTGTTTCTCGGTCCCAGCTCCTGCCAACCTAGCAGTTAGAAAGCACATCAAAGTGCAAGTAAATAAATAGGTACCGCTCCGGCGGGAAGGTACCGGTAAATGGCGTTTCTGTGCGCTGCTCTTGTTTTTCCAGAAGTGGCTTAGTCATGCTGGCCACATGACCTGGAAAAACTGTCTGTGGACAAACGTCTGCTCCCCTGGCCAGTAAAGCGAGATGAGCGCCACAACCCCAGAGTCGTTTGCAACTGGACTTAACTGTCAGGGGTCCCTTTACCTTTATCTTTACTTATTTATAATTGCTTTTAGTATTTAAATCTTTTGAACTTAAGATTGTATTCTGTATTTTTAATAGTTTGTGACCTATCCAGAGAATTTGGTTAGATGGGCATTATGCAAGTGTAAAATACAATAAAAAGTAAGATGTGGTTTGTTGTCCTACTCATACTAGGACAGGATTTAGCAACATGTTGTAGTACTCTTGCTGACAATAAGGCATAGTTTGTGTCTTCCTGTATTGTCTGAACATAGTCATTGTGTGACACTTACTCATCTTTAAAATTAAATGAGATTCCAGTCACAGAAGTAAGATTTTTATTAAATGGACAGATTGATCATAGTTTTGTCTCATCAGAAGTTAGTCTGACTGTGTTCAGTGGGACTTATTCATAGGATTGTAGCTTCAGGCTACTAAGAGATCAGCTTTTCATATTTTGAAAAAAATGAATTGTACCCTTATTTGATATACTTTTATTTTTAAAGAAAAACTGCTTTTAGTAAAACCCACCACCAAGTGTGTATATATTAAGGTTACCAGACGTCCCCATTTCCAGGGGACAGTCCCCGGATTTACAAATCACTCCCCATACAAAATCAATTGAAGTTGAAAAGTGTCCCCAGATTCATTGAAAAAAATCTGGTAACCTTAGCGTATATAGGACTTTGTTTTGACTCTGTGCAGGCGAAAAGAACAGTTAATTATAGAAAGCAATAGCTGTACTAGGTTGTTTGAACTCTGAAAGTGGGAGGAACAGGGATTTCTCCCCACTGCTCTGAGGTTTTATTCTGAAATATTCTGGTTAGATTTGATGTGGCTAAAGTTAGGTTTGGTGCTGAAATGGCAGTTCTGAGTCATGCTAGTTTTGCAGGGAATAAAGGAATTTGCAATTAGAAGAGTAGCATAAAATATTTCAGAGTCTGAAGACATGTACGCTTACTGTTCTTAGATGTTGAGACTATCGCCTGTATAATACAGATATATGAAGGTGAATCCTATGTGCAGCATTCAAAACTCCCATTGTTCTAGGCACATTTTGCGACAGGGAATTTCATTTGCACAAGCAGTTTCTAAGTTTTGGGCACAGTACTGTGCCTAAGATTTCAGATTAAAACTGCAGAGTGGAAGGAAAGGAGGACCTTTTTCTGCCTCCCCACTTCCAGTTACTCTCTGAAGACTGGAGAAGAGACCCTCTTAAGAATATCATGGGGCTGGGCAGGGAAAGGACTAGATCATGGGGAAAATGAACATAATATTTTAGCTGCAGTTCATTCATTTCAGGTTTGTATTCTTGTTATAAAAAATCGCATCTGTACATTCCATTGTTGTGCCTATAACTTAGGTTTAAGGTGCCATTTAGCTCCTAGCTTTTATATCTCAGTTTCTAATACTGCCTATGTGTGCACCTGTATATGGAAATAATGTTCATCTTGTGATGAAAGTCACTGAATGTATCTGCTAACTGCAGAAATGATAAAACTATGTGAGTAGACTTCTGTAAATCACAATATTGTTTGGTTTTGAGCTCATTTTGCCATCCACAACTGCATGGGATAACATTCTCTGATGATGCGTAAGATAGAAGCATGATTTCATTGGAGTAAATTCTTGCAAAGACAGCACGGTAACCTAGCAACCACTTCAGAGCTGATTTAACTCTTTTGTGGGTATTGACACTGAAGTTCTGCTTACAGTTTCCTGATCAAGGGAAGTAATAGTCCCTTTCTATTCTGTCTTGCTCAGACCACACCTGGTCTGTCCAGGTGTGTCCAATTCTGGGCACCACAGTTTAAGAAGGATGTTGCACATGTGTGCAGCAGAGGTGATCAAGATGATCAAGGGTACAGAAACCAAGCCTAATGAGAAATAATTGAGGGAATTGGGTTTGTTTACCCTGATAAAGAGGAGACTTGAAATAGCTAAAGGGTTGTCGCATGGAAGATGCAGCAAGCTTGTTTTCTCCTGCTCCAAAAGCTAGGACCTGAAGCAATGGATTCAAGTTACAAGAAGGAGATGCCAGCTAAACATCAGGAAGAACCTTCTGACAGTAAGAAATGTTTGACAGTGGAACAGACTCTCACAAGAGGTGGTGGACTCTCCTTTCTTGGAAGTTTTAAAGCAGAGGTTGGATGACCATCTGTCATGTATGATTTAGTAGAGATTCTTGCATTTCAGGTAGGGGGTTGGACTAGATGACCCTCAGGATCCCTTCTGACCCCATAATTCTGTGATTTTGTGAAATCACATTTTTATTTCATTAGAAAAATACCTGATTCTAGTAATAGGGAGGAGGAAGACACCCCCCCTTATCCTTTTAGTAATGTTTGTTGAATTCTTGTTTTAGCTTGTGGATTTGTTATTGTGAGGTTATGAAAGAAGAGCAGTTAGCTGCATAGTTTTGTTACCTTTTGGGGGAGCTGAGGCATAATAGTCAAAGTAAACATCCTGGTGCTGCTACCATGTAAAAGAAAATAGTTGGAAAAAAAGCATATTTACTTTTCCTGATGAAAACCAGCAGCGGGACTTAGCAATAGTAATCAGTATTCCTGTGTAATACAGTGGCCAGAGCACCAGAATTCAGATTCACTAGTACCCTTGCTCCAGCCACTATATCTCAGGCGAACCTATTTTGTAGGGTGTTTGTGAGTGTAAAGTAGGATAAACCCATATAAGGCATAGTTGTCCATTATTTGATAACCGTCAGATAAGACCACTGCAATGTGGCATATATAAGGTGGTTGTGTGTTCTGTTTTATAGAGGATAGCCCTCTTATTTGAAGGGCTTTCTGTTTCAAGTCTTAATTTAGAGATCTCTAAGAAAGGGACGCGGGTGGTGCTGTGGGTTAAACCACAGAGCCTAGGACTTGCCGATCAGAGGGTCGGCGGTTCGAATCCCCGCGATGGGGTGAGCTCCCGTTGCTCGGTCCCTGCTCCTGCCAACCTAGCAGTTCAAAAGCACGTCAAAGTGCAAGTAGATAAATAGGTACCGCTCCGGTGGGAAGGTAAATAGCTTTTCTGTGTGCTGCTCTGGTTTGCCAGAAGCGGCTTAGTCATGCTGGCCACATGACCCAGAAGCTATACGCCGGCTCCCTCAGCCAATAAAGCAAGATGAGCGCCGCAACCCCAGAGTCGGTCACAACTGGACCTAATGGTCAGGGGTCCCTTTACCTTTACCTTTAAGAAAGGAGAGCAGTGGCTTTGAAGCTGCCCATTGGCAGTTTACATACAGGCAGCAATCTTGGGTGGAACATGGTTGTTTTTGACGATGGACACATGCATGCATAAACATGCCAAGCATATGCAAATGTTTTTGTTTTTTTTTAATATTTCTCAAAATATTTAGTTGGCCCCAAAATGGAATGGAGGTGTTGGACAACAAACGGACCATTTTAAGGAAAATATGCTGTCAATTTTGAAACTATACTGACACTTGGTCCTTTTTCAAGCACCGTTCAAGGTTTGGGTGCTTTTTTAAAAAAAGCCCTGTACGGCTTGCAACTTAGGTTCATGAGGGACTTTTCTCTAGCAAACTTGCCTGTCTACTGAGCTCCTTTTTTGGAGACCCTTCTCTGGATGCCCCACCCACTAAAGCTCTATGGGTGGAGATCGGGTAGAACAGAGGTAGCCAATGTGGTACCCTCTCGATGTTGTTAGACTCCTAACTCCCACCAGCCCCTTCCAGCATAGCCAGTGGTCAGGAATGATGGGAGATGGAGTCCAGCAACTTCTGGAGGGCACCACAATGGCTGCCAATGGGGCAAAGCATAGTGTGACACTCTGTTTTTGAAATGCTCTCCCCAGCGAGGCTTGCCTGACATCCTCTCTTAACCTGTACAGTACTCAGCAAACATCTTCTTAACTTTCCCTGTTGAAATGTAATGTGAACTGGTTTATTCTGCTGCAAAGATTGTTTTATAGATTTATATTCTACATTTTCTGCAAATTTAAAATGTTTTGTGCATTGTTTTAATACATTTGTGTTGTCCTAATAGTTTTTATTAATTAACTGTTCTGAAAATAATATTCTGAAAGGTGGGGTTGAATAGATAAGTCACCCTGTGTTTCTTGCAGAAAGCATAAGATAACATCTATGAGCTTACTACTGTTAGATGTAAGGACCTTTTTAGTGGTGGTGCACCCAATTCTGGGACTTGCACCTTAGTGAAATTAGTTTGCAGTCAAGTCTGGTATCTTTTTGGTGAGAAAATTTTAATGTTCTGAGTCTTCTTAGATCTGATTATTTAATGCAGTTCAGTGCTGATTTCTGTTGTATGCTTGTTTGTTTTATTGATGTAGATTCAAATTTCTCCAAAAGGGCATGCTAAAACCCTCCTTGATTGAAGTATGGAATAGAAATACTTTTTGAAATCGTTAATTGTAGTCCTAATGATTACAATTACATAACTGCTGATGACATATATTCCATCAAATTAAGGATCTAATTCTGCCTTGATGGGAAATAAATATTTGATTTTTAAAATGATGCCCTGGCTTGCATGTTGAATGATGTTACAGCTGTGGATTTTTCCCAATTTTCCTCTTCCTAATTTTTCCTTCCCAGCATTTTATGTTAATCTAATTATGTGATCCTAACAAATCTTTTCTATGAACTGACACTGCAGTCTTAGCACATTTGAGTAATGCTGTGCACGGACCTGTTTCTGGCAGCAATTTGTATTTCAACAGCAGAAAAACTTGCCCTTCACATTTTATTAGTTTCTCTTCCAGAAATCTGTGAAGCATGCAGCAGCAGTGCTTGATTTTTGGATAGATGTTAAGAAGCTGAATATTGGCCTGAATTGCACTCTCTCTAGCACTTATGACTTCAAGGGGATTTCACTGGTTTGTAAGATCAGGCAGAGTAAAATCAGTAGAAAAGCAGCAGGAATTGGAAACCAAACGGAGTGAGATGATGCTTTATTGCAGACGTCTGATGGCAACTCCCTGTCACTTTTTTGCATTCTTAGTTGTAGCAGCCAGCCCAATGCCTAACTTGAACACTATCCTTGCATGCGTTCCCTCCCGCCGTTGTTTCTCTTGGCACTTGTTAAGCTCCCTGCTTCGTCTTGTGGGACCTTTCCAGAGAGAGAGAGAGAGAGAGAGAGAGAGAGAGAACGAACGAAAGGAACAGCACTGATTTCTCTTCAGCACAAATTGAGCATGAAATGGGCAGTGTGGAAAAGGCTAACAGGGCTACCGAGGGAGATTTCTGTCCCTATTCATAGGCACATTCATCCACAGGAACATTAGAATCAGGAAGAGGGGCGACCAAGCAGAATGCGAGGATTTTAATTTGATTTTTGCTACGCTGGCATTTCCGTGTCTCAGAGCTGATGCCTTGCCTGGAAGGTTTTTTCAATTAGCTGCTGGGAAACTAAGGACAGCCTTGGAACTCTTAGGCCTTGGATACGGATTCCAGCCATGGAAAGAATCGATCATTTGTAGCAAGAGTAAGTGTAGTCTGTATGGGCAGGGGCTGCTCTTAAAGGATCTTTTTATTTTTATTTTTGCAGTATGTAAGGGCTTAACTGCACAAACAGCTGGGGAAGCATTTTGAGAGTGGCAACATTTAAATGTGGTTATTAAGTAAATATGTGCATTTTATTAACCTCTGTATCTGCAGTTTTGAAATGTAACCAATGTATTAAAATAAGTTATAAAAAATATTAAGTAATTTAACAAAAGAATTTCAGCACTTCATACACCCTCAAATATTGTTTTTCATCTTCATATATTTCAAGGAAATAAGAGCAGTTGAATTTTTTTAAAGTAGAAATTTAGAATTTGTAACATAAATTTAATTTGCAGTGGTGTTGATAACTGCATGTACCTACATTTGAGATTGAGTTTCATTCAACTAACATCTACTCAGAAGTAGGCCTGTTTAAATTAATGGATCTACATTAGTCACCTGTCTTAATTTCAGTGAGTCTACTCTGAGCATGACTAGCATTTATGATGTACTAGCCTTGATCCTGACTCCCATATATATGTGAAAGTGCTGCTACTGGTTATGGCAGTGAAAATGTACACACACACGGTATGTGCTAGAAGCAGGCCGGAAGGACACCTTGATGCGTGTCTTCCATTGAAAATTAGTTTGTAAAAATCCTGATGCATGGTAGATTATGCTCTAAAGAAGTGAATTTATTAGAGAGTGAAAAGGCCTGCTGGTGCTATCTCTTAGTAGCAGACTTACTTCTTTCTGTGGGTCTTCCTAGTACCTCTTAGAAGGTTCATTGTATAAATCATGTGGATTTGAAGGCTAAAGGTTTGACAGCATAGAGGTTATTGCACATATTATATATCTGAGTAGTTATTAAAACCATTTCCAGAGATGCTCTGCAGAGCAACACAGTGATAAAAAGCTCACTTCTTTGGTTCTATTGTGGTCAAAACCTTTTCTAATATATTGTCTAAATCTTCCTATTGTCTTTCCTTATTGGAACTTGCATTTACTATCATTAATAAATTTTAAGAAAAGTTATGCCTTAGATATGTTTCAGCAGTAATTAAGTTTTAACTGCCCACTCCCACCTCTTGCCCTGTTTCTTTGAGCTATTTTTCACCCAACTTTTAAGACTGCTTTTCCAGTACAAACTTAGATATATATTCATTTCTACAGAGGAGAAATAAATATGGTGAAAATAGGGGTGTGATGTGCTATAGTCATGATGTCAACAGGTGAAGCTCATGTCTGTAAAACCGCAGGAGAACCCTTCCTGGGTTTCAAGAAATATGCTGCTTCTGATGTTTGCTGTTGTTTCCAAACTCTGCAAATAGTAATTTGCTCAAGCCACAGTCTTTTAACAACCCAGGATACTGATATTCTGGCTTGTTAAGCTGTGATTTGAACAAACCACTATTTGCAAACACAGCAACTAAACATAGTTTGCTCCTTAGTGCAAAAGAAACTTTTAACTCAGAAGGCCCATAGCTTAGTGGTAGGGAACATGCTTTTCATGTAAAAGATCCTAGGTTTAGTCTGGCATCTCCAGGTAGGACTGAAAAGAGTCCTGCTAGAGAAGTTGCAAGTCAGTGTTGGAAAAACCAAACTAGGTGGAACAATATTCTGATTTGGTAAAAGGCAGCTCCCTACTTCCTGAACCTCATTCCTTCATGAGTTTAATGCTGGCTTATGTGTCATAATAAACACCCATGGTTTCTGCCTGAACCGGGCCTCTGAATCCAGATAAAATAGTGCCCAAAATCTGCTCAACTGAGAGAGATTCATACAGTGATAGCACAAAATTTGATTAGAGAGAAGAGATTATTTGAAATTGTTTCCACTGCTTGCTTATATATGTAGCACTGAAAATGTTTTTGCTTAATTGTCCTGGAGACCTTGATGAGTGTTCAATCTCATTTCATCCTCTTTTTGTTGGTTTTTGGTTGCTTGCTGCTTATGCCACTACCACTCATTCACAAACAACACATTGAATTCCGGAACAAATGTACACATGCTGTCCTAAAAATGCATTGTAAATAAGTATGAGATTCATGAACTTTCTGGATGATAAAGCACTTTAAGGCTGTGAGATCCTGAGCATGTTTGCTTGGATGGCACCTCTGCAACAGAAGGGATTTTATTCCATGGAGATAGGTTTAGAACTGAAGTATAAACAATGTAGTAAATAGCCTTAGAAAACTGAATAAAATGTCCTTTTTTGAATTATTATAGAGCTCTTTAAACAAAATTCTGTATATAACTGCTTTCATATCGAATCTATTTCATGCTTTATTCATTACATATTGCGTTGAATAACAAAATTGCAATGCATTCCCATGCAAGGCTGTCTGCTCAGAAAGAGGCACTGTTGTTGTGTTTGTAAGTAGCATTAGGACTTACTTTCAGGCAATTGTGTGTAAGACTGCAGCCTTAGTTTTTCTTTTGGCACTTCACTGCTTTCTTTGTTTTGATCAGAACATCTGATATTAGATAGTATGTTAATCTTATGAAAGCAATTGCTCTACTACAGCCACAGTTCATTTAGTATTGTCAGCAATTGGACAATTTTTCATGAAAATAAATTGGTCACTTGCACCCCCCTGCTTGTGAAAATGGGATGACCCATTTTCTCAATTGAGGAAAAGGGGATTATATAATCCACTGATCTGTAGGAAGAGGATAGTTTAAGTGACATCTGTAGGCCTGAGCATCATGAATTCTTTTCAGGAGAAATTGGGATGTATTGGCAGAAAGTGGTATGTAATCGGTGTTCATGAAACATTTTTAATTCATGATGCTGTTTGAACAATGATATGCATAAATCATTTCAGCTAAATCAGTGGGATTTACTTTAAGTAGATGTATTTAGGGTCAGTGGCCACTAGCCATGATGGCTCTGTTCTACCTCCACTGTTGAAGGCAGAATGCCTCTGAATACCTGTAGGAATCACAAGTGAGGAGAACACTGTTCTGTTTGGGCCCTGCTTGTGGGCTTTTTCAGGGACAAATGTTGGCCATTGTGAGAACATTATGCTGGATTAGATGGGCCTTTGGCCTGATCAAGCAGGATTCCTCATAAATTCTTGCGCTCCTAACGCAAACAGAGATACTCATGTGACTTTGGAAGGGCCATGACTGTTCCTAGGTATGAAGAATGGTTTTGGAACTGACCCTTAGTTAATGAAGTAGATCTCAAACATTAAAATGTTTTATTCTCCCTCTATTCTCTCCCCCCCCCCCCAATATAAAATACTGGATTATATGCAGCCATCATGCCAGCTGCAAGTTTTTGTTTGGCTTGCAGAGTAGCAAGCTGAGACTTCTCCATTTTGGAAAACTTTAAAAAGTTTCTAGTTTCCATGATACAATTATATGTTTATTGCCAGGTAAAGCATAAGCTTTTCCATTTACTGTCAAAGTGTGGCTGACTATAGTTCAATACAACTTTTTATTCTTCTTTCCGTCATTTTTCCTGTATGTTTCTGCTAGCAATTAATGCTTACTGAAGGCAAGTGGCTAAAGCAGTTAGGAGTAGCTTTGTTATTTCATTTTAGTGGTCGGGCTCAGCCGTAGGCAGAAATTTGAAGTGAGTAGGGAGCCATGCGTGCCATGGAGTTGAAGACAAAAAGAGCACTCCTGGAATTAGAGACAAAGAACAAGCAGGAACCAGAGTCCAGGAGGAGCAGTCAGGACAATGCCAGAAATCAGAAATGAAGGACAACTAGAGGATACACAGGAACGCACCGGAGCTCTGGAAGGAGTTGTCGCTCAGGCTTCACTGAAACTGGAAAGTCTTTTAGAGTCCTTACAGTTCAGAACGGTCCATTGACCAGCCTGAGGCCGCCTCACAGTTCTGTGGCTCCAGTTCAGACCCCAGCAGCTCCTGACACCTGGCTGTGTGAGTTTAGAGTATCTTGTTTTAGTTTCTCGGTCTTTTCTAGGTTGTTGCATTAGTACAAGGTTAGCTAACATAGTGGCCTCCATATATTGTTGGGCTTCACATTATCCCTGGTCATGCTGGCTGGGGCTGATGGGAGTTACTGCCCTCCAGATGTTGCTGGGATGTTGACCAGCCCTATGTTAGGAATGATTGCACACTGTGAATTCAGAAGGGTGGGGGAATGAGAGGTCTTAAAAATATGGTTGACACAGGGAGGGGCCTAGTCCAGTGTGCCTTGTATTGTCATTATAATCGTCCACGACTGAGATGTCCTATATTATGGAATGTTTACTCACAGTCTTTGCTAATCAATGCTATATTTTCATTTTTATAGTCTGTTTTTGGCCTGCTTAAGTTCCATACAGTGCACTTTTCATATATTTTGTGCAGCATTGTTGTTTTTGAATAGATGGTACAAACCCAGGACAGTAGGATATGTTCCAAATGGGCTCTGAATTCCCTTTTAAAATAAATTAAAAGTCTGGCAAAGATGTTTTTTGGCTGTGATCTATTTTTCATTTCTTTATGAAATATATAGCTAATGGTATACACAACTAATAGTGGAATAGTTAATGTTCAGGAAATTCTGTCTAGTCAAGGGAGGATACTTTACTGAGGCTGAGCACCTGTTTGCTCATGGAAGCAAGTCCCACCAATTGGGTGAATTTTCAAGGTGAAGCCTGGCAACTTTGTCTACTCAAGAATAATTTGAGATTATATAGCTCTCTTCGGGGATGCTTGCTATAGAGTGTTTATTGCCTTTTTATTTTGATAAATTTCTGCTATAAAATATCATGTGACCGTAAATTTCTCCAATTTCATTAAAATTTAGACATCTTTTATTTAGAGACTGCTTGAGCATCTTAAAATATAATGAAGTGGTTAGTTACAACAAGATCCCCATAAATATTCATAGCAGATTGTGTGAATGCCTCTCTGAACATGAATTTTGCAATATTTGGTGACTGGGGATTTAATATTTTGTGTTGAACTCTCTGAATTGTCTTACTGGCGTACTGTGCTGAGCTTTTAAAAGTTTGGTGTAGAAAATAAACAGTATATACAAACATTTATGTTCTAGGGAATGTGAAATATTTTGTCTGATAAAAAGTACAAGTTTAAATTCCTTGATCTACAAAACATCATAGAGCAAGATGCACCTGAACTTCCTTCTTTTTGTACGCTTCTTGTTAATTAACCTGGTCTCTCTCTCTATCCTCTCTCCCCCCCCCCCCCCAATTGCTGCTTGGAGTAGCTTTCGCTCCCAGAGGAACAGAATGAAGTAACAAGGAATGGTTGTGAATCCAAGGAACTAGTTTATCTTGTACAGATCTCTTGTCAGGTAAGCAATAAGACTTTTCTTTACCTTCCCCATGACTTTTATGAAACACTGCATGTACTATATGATATTCTGCTGTCCTGCTTTTTCACATTTCCACTCTTTGTTGTGGGGTAAGAGGAATACTGAAGATTTAATCAGGAGAAATGCTGAGATTTTAATGAGAAATGTAAACTTCTGCTATATCTGTTGCAACAATATTTATCCTGGAATTGCAGTCTCATGCGTATATGTGTCCTTGTGTCTCTGTAGCGATTGCACATGTAGTGAGGTTATTTGTATTCCTAAACTAACCAATGAAATGATGGTTCAGGATTTAGCATTCAGTTGTCAGAATATTGTGGTTCATTTCCTAATTTTTGAAACTTGTTCATTGAGCAAAGCTACTCAGTGGACCGAAGCAGGGCGTAAAAATGTCAGAAATTGAAGATGGCAGATGACCCTTAATATAAACTATTGAAGCATTTGTTTCTATGCCTGGCAAATAACTTTTGAGGATCAAAATGAAAATGTGGATTAACCATTTGTTGATTCTCTCTTACTTGCCTAGTGCCATATCCTGTGGAATCTGTTAGGCTGTACCCAAGGTTGTCACCTTGAAAAACCTGGGCAGTTATCCTATCTGCATGAGGTGCAGGTGTTTCAACTAAATACCAGTCGTTGAGTGCGTAGGTCATATTTTTCATCTGTAGAGTTGAACAAAGCAGAATGCTGTTACTAATCATTCTAAGACACAAGGTTTTGAGAGGATAGCACACACGTGAAACATTTTATTTTGCAGCTATTCAGTCTGTAAATTAGGGAGTCGTGGGAACAGAGGTGAACAACCTGCATGAAGACAAAGATTAGGCAGAGACCAGACAGCCTTTCCTCAAAGTGAAAAGCAGGACTAGACTCTGCATGTTACACTACAAAGTGAAGCATCCTTAGTTCTCTGGATCAACTAAGAATCCACAATGATTATCCTGGGCATGATAGTTGGCACACATACTGTACATGATCAGCAATGATCCTGCTCAGTGGTGTCAAGTTCAGCAGGGAGCAGTTGATGTGCCTTCAGCTCCAGTTTTCTGTCTAGCAGACTCTGCAGTTCAGGAGCTGTGTCCACATGTTAAGATTTATGCTCATTTAAACCAACAGAGAAATGTCTGGATTATTTGGCTTGTGCTTGGTACCATGTTAAGACACGTGGGGCCATCAGAGGACTACAGCAGCCTGGGCAACCCATGCAGCCAATTTTTGTGGATGCTTTAGTGCAAGGGTTCCCAATTTTATTGTATTGTAATATGAGTTCTATGGAATTCAAACTGTAATACAATGAAGTACAATATATACAATTACAATACATGCAGTGTCTAGCACAACACATATTTCCTGTGTTCCCAACTCTGTTCTACAAAGTCTCATGGCCTGTGTAAATGTGCCCAGGCAATTGCTTTTCAATCAGTCATCAACATCGGGTCAAAAAAGTTGGAACAGCTATGAAAGGAAATTAATATGGGATAATCACCATAAATGACAACAGATATTGGGCTTGCTGCAGTAGTTTTTGAAGCGTTCTAAGATGAAATAAGCCATTGGAATGGTGTAATAGTTTTGATTGCATCCAGAAGCTAGCTTGTTAGCTTGGCCCAAATCTATATACTTTTCAGTAGTTTTAGCTCTTTAGGAGCATTTTGCTGCAAATGAAAGTAGCATTGTGGAAAGCAAAAGAAATGAGTCATCCCAGCACTGCTGTTTAGAACTCCTGGACTGGAAAACCTGTTACATTCCCTTCACTGAGTAGCCTGTTGAAAGTACTTTAGTTTGTCAACTCAATCTGCAGCAGATAATCAGACAAAAAACTTTCAAGCACTGCTACTTTAATGTGGCCAGCTCAAACTCTGCCTGACTTGGCAGAATCCCGTTAAACATGTTACAGTCTGGAAATGTTTATTTTGGAAGGAGGGGGTGTTGTTGTGCATAATAAGTTTTTATGACATGGTTTTTCCTTGGTGTTAAATATTGTTTTACAGGTAATTGAGGAATTGCTTGAGTCAAGTGAGAGAGTGCTGGGGAGCTTATCAGTGTCTCCTCTCCAACCCCACTAATTTCTGCTTCTCCTCACTCCACCCCCACCTCACCTGATGGTTACTGGTCAGATGCCAAATCCCATGGTCAAATCAGTGTGAGGACTCCCTTTTCAGTTGCTTCTTTCCTCCCTTGGTGAGAGGAATAGGACAAAGAGCATATAAACCAGAAGCCTATTTCTGATCTCTTCCCAGATACAGTCCCTGGTGGACAAATATATCTGAATTCTGCTTTGGTAGACTGAATTGGGGTGGAAATATAGATAATTGTGTGTGTGTGTGTGTGTGTGTGTGTGTGTGTGTGTGTGTGTGTGTGTAAGTGGCCAAAGATGAATGGAAAGGCCATTTCTGCTAAGTAAATTTGGGAATCCAATCACCTGGAGGTAAATTCTTCCAGCAGTTAATTGACTAGCAAATTATACTACAGTTGCCCTAAATACACTTTCTCCATATCCTTTTCAATTTCCTCACAGATGAAACTGTGGTGTGTGGGTGTGGAGGTGGATGTGGACAAAGCATCACCAGCACTTTCTCTTTCATGTAATTCATATTTTGTTTGCAGTCACTACATATGTCAGGTGTAGGCAAACTCAGCGCTCCAGATGTTTTGGGTTGGTCAGGGATTATGGGAGTTGTAGTCCCAAAACATCTGGAGGGCCGAGTTTGCCTATGCCTGACATATGTTAAACCCCTCTTTAGCTTAGAGAAGTCCAGGTTAGACTCTACCATTATATTTAATCTCCTTGGTTTTGTCTTTAGTGCTCCGAGTTATGTGTTAGGCTATGTTGCCATTATTATTTCACCTTTCTTCACTTAGCTTTGTGAACACTTACGCAGTGTTCCTTAAGGGAAGTCTGTAGCTTGACATTTTTACACCAAGCACACCCAGTTTCTTCTGATAATTGCAGCATTTGCTTATTGTTGTAAACCATAGTTTATGGTTTACCATGAACATGCAGATGGTCCCCGTATCACTCCTACCTTAGTGCAAACAGGAACAGCAAGCCATAATCCTTAGTTTGATGCTATGTTCCAAGCAAACCATGACATTAAGTCAATGTTCTTGACTTAACAATTTTTGTTTGAACAGAACAGATATCTGTCCTCAGTTTAGACATAATACTAAACTTGTGCTAGAGGTGGAGTGACACAGGAGCAATTTCCATTTTAACAGTAAACTGTGGTTTAAAATGAAGTGCTAATTCAAGCAATATGACTTTCAGGATATATTTTTTGAAAAAAGATGTGTTCATATGAGAAGAGCTGTTCCTCATTTAGTATTAATACAGCAGTTCAATAACATTGAAGCAATGAGTATATATACTCTTTTGACACATGCAGTGCTCCATGTCAAGTGAAACTTGAGACAAACATTCTGGGTTCAGCTGGCAACTCAATACTATTAATCCCCCAAAAGTAGTAGAATTAAAAAAAACACACCTGCAATTTTATTTTTTATAATACAAATATATCAAAATGGCAGTGAGCCAGCATAGCATAGTTGATCCATTTCTGCCAACATCTATACTAAGGAGTCATTGTATGGGGGGGTGGGGGGTGGAGGCAGTTGTTAACATGAAAAATCCATTTTTATTTTCAAAAACCTGGAGTGCTGCTGGAAAACATACTGTATTCCATGGGATGGACAGCTGTGCAAAAAGCAGAAACATGGCAAGATTGGGTTGGCTCCCAAGTAGGTTGGTTTGACTGCAGTGAAATCTAGCACACTTATCTGGATTCAGCCATTGTGTGTTAAAAAGTTTTTACACAGTTGTACTACCAAAGCCAAACACCATTCGATTGCATTGTAACTATTAAGTTTAATTTAAATATATGGTGGCTTTAGCTTGGCCACACACATGCACTCACAGAGCATTTGTATCCCAATTTCAGCTGAAAAGGCTTCTAGAGCAGTTTACATACAATAAATTAAATCAAGACTTGCCTACAGGCTCACAATCTAAAAGACATGACATGAAAGGAAAAAGGGGTGGGGAGGGAAAAGGGGGTAATGGTTCTACCTCCCATGACCACTGTTGCCCAATAAATGACATGTTATTATAATTAGATATGGCACTTGACTGTGCTGCAGGAGATCATCTTGACATTTTGTAGCAAGTTTTTAATATGCTCCTGTAATATCCCTCTTGTTTTCAGAAAAAAGAAAATGTTATTTTAAAAAGGCTTGAGGAAGATATTTCTACAAAGAATAATTCTCTCCATGTTTGATTTTTTGATATTTGTTTGTTTGTTTGTTTATTATGAAAGGACATGCATTTCAATAACTTACAAGAATGTGTGGTGTCATGCACACTTTCTCCTTAGTTTGTTCTGAAAGCCTTTCTGAAACAGAATTTGATTAATTCTTGCTTCCATATATGCTGGTACAGTGGCGTAGCGTGGGGGGTGCAGGGGGGGCCGGCCGCACCGGGCGCAACATCTGGGGTTAGGGCAAATCCACGGGTTAGGGGGCGCAAATCCACGGGTTAGGGGGCACAAATCCACGGGTTAGGGGGCGCAAACTACTTGCCTTGCCCCGGGTGCTGACAACCCACGCTACGCCACTGTGCTGGTATATCAAAATGCAAGTATTAACTCCTGTCAAATAGCTCTTGTATCATTTTGTTTTATCACCTTTGGCTGATCTACTAGTCTCAACCTTACTTGGATGGAGATATTCATAAGATTTATATTACCTTGCTGTGCATTCATTAGTGACTTGAAGATGGCAACCTGTTTGTTGCTTGTCATTATCATCACACCCATCAGTAAAATGAAGTTAAAGTATTAGAAATGAAGACACCATAGGACCTTGAAGGGCATTAGAGAAAGAACTGCAATGGTGCAGTTAAATGTAGAATCATATGAGCATGCTTCCCTGTAATGGATAGGTTCAGATGGATAGCAGTTAATTCCAGTTCATTGTGTGTCTAGAGAGAAGTTTCAATTAAACCAATTAGCTTATATCCAAATGTATTTCATTTAAATATGAAGGGAAATTGGAAATCTCTGTTGAAATCTAAGAGGACAAGCTATCAATTAGGGCTGCAGTGAATGACTTAGCTTGGCAGGATTTCTGATTGTCCATGTAGACCTCCTTTATGGAGCAAGGCTGCATTCAGCCACAGCTTGAAAATACATTGGCTCCTCAGCTAGAGCCAAATGTTAACATAGTGGCTACAGCTGAGCTGTAGAGCTACCTCTGCTATGAACTGTGTAGGTGGCCTTAAACAAGCTATGGCTGTCCTCTGCAATGTGGATAGCCCTGTCCATGAAGTGGTTTGAACACTCTAAAGCACCTTGATATTTAAGTGACCTAATTAGGTGTTTTTATGCTGCACTAAGTGTCAATTTAGTACAAGTTAACCACATTCTCTCCTGGTTTCTTTTCCTTTTCCTTTTGGAGCAAAACAAGTCATGGATCTCTGTTTTAAACTAAATGCTAAGCAAAGGACTATGGTTTTTTTCCTTCTGCTTGCAAGCCTAGAGCAAATGGGTGCAGTTAGCTCATACATGTAAAGTCATGGTTTATGGCTGGGCCTGTGTATGGCTGCAGTGAAAAAGGCAAATTAAGAAAGGGACTGGAATTTTGCCTAGCCGATAACAACATGAAACAAGTGTGGCAAGGAACTGCAACATCTCACCAACTACAAGGGCAATATGAGGAACACTGTTAAGGCCAATGATTTGTTGGCAGAGGAGCTGAACATCTTCTTCGCCCGCTATGAGGTAAAAAGATCGGGTATCTTAGCTCCTGCCTGCCAGCCTACAAACCCTCAGCCACTTTTTCTATATGACCATCAAGTGAAAGCTGCATTGAGGGCGGTGAATCCCAGTAAAGCTGCTGGTCCAGATGGGGTGCTGGGGATAGTAGTAAAAAACTGTGCTGATCAACTAGCAGGGGTCCTAACAAGGATTTTTAACATCTCTCTGCAAACGGCTTGTGTTCCATCATGTTTGAAAGCAGCCACCATTGTCCCAGTCCCAAAGAAAACAGCAACTAAGTGCCTAAATGACTACAGACCTATTGCATTAACATTTGTAGTGATGAAATGCTTCGAGAGATTGGTCCTTCAACACCTTAGGACATGTTTTCCACCGGATTTTGATAAACATCAGTTCGCCTATAGGAGAAATAGATCAACAGATGATGCCATAGC
The DNA here is from genome assembly GCF_964270895.1 of Podarcis filfolensis. Taxonomy (NCBI): domain Eukaryota; kingdom Metazoa; phylum Chordata; class Lepidosauria; order Squamata; family Lacertidae; genus Podarcis; species Podarcis filfolensis. The sequence continues at coordinate 16,990,860 of NC_139618.1, read as the reverse complement.
TACAGCCTTTTACCTTGCAGCGAGTCATCTGGAGAGACCGGGGAATTATGTTAGAATGTTGTTTATTGATTATAGCTCGGCTTTTAATGCCATCCTTCCGGACATTCTTATCAAAAAGCTGATGGAACTAGACCTTTCTTCTACCATCTGTGACTGGATTAAATAATTTCTGAGGGATCAGACACAAACAGTGAGGATTGGGCCTGTTACATCTACCTCCCTGAAGCTCAGCACTGGCACCCCACAGGGATGTGTGCTGAATCCCTACCTGTACTCGTTGTATACATATGACTGTATTTCATCTGATCCATCCACTGCAATTATTAAGTTTGCAGATGATACTACCATAATGGGTCTAATTACAGGTGGAGATGAATCAGCGTACAGGGGGGAGGTTCAAAAAGTATCTACATGGTTCTTAGACAATAACTTGCACCTAAATATTAGCAAGACAAAGTAGATGGTGTTGGACTTTCAGAGGAAGAGAGGGGAACTAGCCTCGTTGTATATCGGGGGGGGGGGGGTTGTGTGGAGAGAGTTTATTCCTTTAAATTCTCAGGGTCTTGCAAAAGAACAACGTTAAACAACAATTGATGACCTCCTTCTACCAGTCCATAATAGAAAGTGTCCTCTCATATTGTATCACAGTGTGGTATGTTGACTTGACAGCCACAGACAGAAAGTCTTTACAGAGGGTGGTGAACACAGCACAGGATATCATGGGCTGTTCCCTGAGCCCGCTAGATGACATCACAAGGGATTGTTGCCTTAGGAGAGCGAGAAAAATTCTCAGGGACGATTCACACCCTGTCCAGCACCCCTTTAATCTTCTACCCTTGGGCAGGAGATATAGAAGTATAATCAGTTGTACCAACAGGCTAAAAAACAGTTTCTACTCTGGGAATCTCTGAGCAGAACCCTCCCTGCCCTTTCTGCAGTAAATTCACCTGAGTCAGGCCATGCCATCATAAAAAGTTATTCACTTACAAGGAAGGTGGAAGATTTATTGCTTAATGCCAACCTCTCAAGACTTTAGGGCCACACATGGACAGTGCAGTAAACCTGCTAGTCAGGAATGTGACATCTGCATATCCAGCAGGCCAGTTGCAGCTCTGCCACTGCATCTTTTTTCAGTGACCTTGAGTTGGCCTGTTTGCCACCCTGAAACTGAGTCATGCCAGTAGTCAAATAAAGTTGTTGTTGGCATTGATGTATTATGAGTAATTGTAGGATATCTAGGTGAAAGGTGCTATTATACCACTAAGTGACACATTTGGCACATAATGCATTCATGGAGATAGGCTAAGTGCATTAATTTATGCTGTTAGCTGGTTCAGTAGTTATCTTCAAAGAGCCGCATATTCATTTGCTTCATACTTTTCATTGGTTGGCTGTTAAATATTTCACCACTTAGTGTTAGGGGTGCTAAAATATTGCTGCCTCCTACAGATTTATGCTAGGTTATTGCACTCAATTTTCTAACATTCAGAAATCATCACTAGTCCCAGAGTCTCCTCTTATTTCTCCTTGCTTTCTGTGACCTTTTGCTCTTATCATATATTTTACATGGGATGTGACGGAGAGTGAATTGTTTAAATTACAAGCTGTAAAGAGAGATGGGAATCTAATAAAGTGTTGAGAGAAGAAGCAAATCCCTTTTCAAATGGCAAGAGACTTAGGCTGTATATTTTTCAGCCTGCCATTCAGATACAGATTTAATCAAGGAAAACAGAAGAACATTGCAGCTGGATGCTGAAAACTCTTTATTATTCTTGTGTTACTTGTTTATATGCTCTTGTTCCTCTTCAGCTTCGTAAAATAATTTCTCTGGGCAAACACAGTGGTCAGATACTTATCTAATACATGGATATAGCTTGCAAGAAGTACTTAGTGAGACTGAATTGTGGGGAGAAAAGCAACCTGATTTCAGCCATGCACACACAACTGTTTTACTACCGTTGTGTATTGTTGTGTTGTTGAGTCTTAATGTTACACAGCCAATACTTTTTGGAAAGTTTTTATATGCTCTCTGGTTGAATGAATGGTTTATTGGCATTTTATGTATCAGTATACACCAGATAAGATAAAGGGACCCCTGACCATTAGGTCCAGTCGTGACTGACTCTGGGGTTGCGGCGCTCATCTCGCTTTATTGGCCAAGGGAGCCGGCATACAGCTTCCGGGTCATGTGGCCAGCATGACTAAGCCGCTTCTGGTGAACCAGAGCAGCGCACGGAAACGCCATTTACCTTCCCGCTGGAGCGGTACCTATTTATCTACTTGCACTTTGACGTGCTTTCAAACTGCTAGGTTGGCAGGAGCAGGGACCGAGCAACAGGAGCTCACCCCGTCGCGGGGATTCAAACCACCAATCTTCTGATCGGCAAGTCCTAGGCTCTGTGGTTTAACCCACAGCGCCACCCACGTCCCTCTACACCAGATACTTATATATAAATACTTGAATAAAGAGTAATTGGTGCAGAAAAGAAGTGTTTGAGAGGTTTTGCTTCAGATATCCTATTACAGCCCCCCCCCCCAAGGGATGTAGAAATTGAACTGCCTAGAACTTGAAATTAATAATGTTGAACCTTTCATTGTGATGCTGTAATCTTCAAGGGAAACTTGGACCACTTGTAAATGTATGCTGTTATCAAGCTGACATTTGAATTACAGAATGCTGTCCTAAACTTGCACAATTCCCCTGGTTCTAATGCCATAATCTTCAAGGAAGATATTCACTGCATTGTCTTTTTTCACTTTTGTTGCTTCATTTGATGATATTGGGGTTGAGCACCAACTTTCATTCCAATGTCTCAGTAGTCAAAGAAGATATCACAGTGTGCTGTATCTGTTTGAAAACAGATGCAGGATTTGAGCTGATATTCAAATATGAATGTTGATTTGTGTCCTGGACGTATGTATCAAATTGCTTTCTGATACTTGACTTTAAGATCATAAAAATGAGCCTCAGAAAAAGCAAATTTGGCAAAATACATTCATCCCTATAATAATTAGGGAATATTCTATTTGCTATCATAACATATGTTTCATTTGCTCTTAAAGGCATGCAAACTGGTAGATTCTGACTCAGGTTTCAATAATGATTTCATTTCATCCTTTTCAAGCTCTACCTGATTTTAGTTCTACATTCTCCTGAAACCAAATGCCAGATCAAAGCCTTAGTCTTTATGTGTTTTGCAGAATATATTTGGATTTATATGCTTTCAAGAGGTAGAAATAAATTTGTGGCACAGTCAATGGCAGAGCACCTTCTAAAAGGGCCTTATCTTGAAGATAAGGCCCGAGATGCCTACCTGCAACTTTGGGGAGATTCCATTCCTTGGAACTGGCATTATAGGGCCAGATGGAACAGTGGTTTCTGTGTGTGTGGATTCAGAAATGTGTGAAGTAACACTAGGAACATACCAAGTTCATTTTGTATTAGGGCATTCGGCAGTTTCCACATAGGCTAAAATTTGAAAGGAAAAAGAAAACCTCATGGGTTTAAACTCTCATTTGCTTAGGAGAGTTGACAGCACGGCAGAGGCATTTGCCTTGGGTTTCTTCTAGAAGTGCCGTTTCTTGCTAAAGGGAATTGGAAGCAAAAACAACACCTGAGTACTCTGTTCCTTCTTCCGCAGGGCAAGAGCTGGATTGTGAAGCGCAGCTATGAAGATTTCAGAGTGCTTGATAAGCATCTTCACCTGTGTATTTATGACCGGCGCTTCTCCCAGCTCTCGGAGCTACCCCGCTCCGATGCTTTGAAGGACAGCCCAGAGGTAAAATATTATGATTGTCACTAGCTAAGGAAGCTGCGGGCAGGCAGGAGCATGTTGCCTTTTTATTATGCCTTTTTATTATCTATTATTATTCTTAATTGCCTTTTAACATGAAAATTTTATTGTTATCTAAACTATATGGGGAAGCTCTTAGTTGTAACTATGGGAGCAGTTCATTGCTTTCAAACAAGAAGAAAGAGCTCAGATAAGAGGTAGGCAAATTATTAAAATCTACAACCATGCTTTTTTCAGCAGAAAGAGAGGGTTGTGCTGCCTATTAGAGTTTAATTCATTTTCAATGTTCAATATTTCTCTAAACATTTACTATAAGAAATGAACAGAAAAAGGAGTGTTCTTTTACAGGAAAACTTAACTGTTAGGCATGGGGAATATCCCCACTTTTTCTTAAAGATATGTGATGGTCTGGATTACAAACTATTTTGAAATTTATGAAGTTCTGGTGTTTTTTTTTTTTTTTTTTAAATTAAACCCTGTACGCAATCTCTTTCAAAAAAAATGTGTGTTCTTAAGATATGCCAAGTATAAGGGCAATAAAAAGTGTTGCCTCTCCAAGTGCAACTTCACAACTGTATGTCTTTGTTAGCATATTTTTCAGAATAATTAATTCAGTATAGAATCATAGGAACACCGAGGGTCATCTAGTCCAACTCCCTGCTATGCAGGAATCTCAGCCAATGCATCCATGACACACGGCGATCCAACCTCTGCTTAAAAACTTCAAGGAAGGAGAGTCCACCACCTCTTGTTCAACTCCACTGTCGAACAACCCATACTATCAGAAAGTTCTCTTTTTTCTTAAGGCCATTTAAGAGATAGTATTTTATTACTCCTTGCGACAATTCAGAAAAATACGTTCAAATTACTTGTTATCTGATGTTACAAAGGGCATTCCAGTTACAAGAAAACAGGAGCCTCATGCTTTGCTCAGCAATTCTCAGGTCTGCACGTAAAACGAAAAGCAAATCAATCCACATAATCCCTAGCAGGAACCCCCACTGAGCCATACTTGATGTGCCAACGGGAAAAGCATGGGTTGTACTGGAGATATACTCTTCTTTTTTTGGCAGATGAAATTCATGGCAAATGGAAGGTATCTAAGGTATCTAGTGAGAAGACGTCTCTCATCTGGTAACATTTTTAGGTTATAAGGCGTAGCAGTTATTATTTATGTCTCTAGTTCCCTGGTTCACAGAATCCTAGGAGGCAGGAAAATATTTTTATGCTTTCTCCAGCAAATTGTTGGCTTCGACTGGCTCATCTTGAAGTCTGAAACTTGGATACTCTGCATCAGCAGAATTATACTGTTCCTTCCTCACTCTCTGCAGCTTGTCACCCAGATGCTGATGGCTTACCTGTCACGACTCTCATCCATTGCTGGAAACAAGATTAACTGTGGTCCTGCCCTCACCTGGATGGAGGTACTGTAGGGTATATGACATTGTGTTGCATAATGTGCCTGGGTTTTTGCTAGCTTGTCAGATGCTTTGTATTACAACCTTGCAAATTGCAAATGGAGCACAAGTATAAAATGTTACAAAGCTAGAAGTTGCTGCTTATAGCAATTTCCTCTATTCTAGTAGCGTTGCAGAGGGCCATATAAGATTAAAATCAAAGAAGCAGATATTCTAGAAGGATTAAGCCCCCACCACTGAATTGTTTTATAATATATGAAGCATGATACACTGACTTTTTTTTAAAAAAAAAATGGATTTGGGCAATATAAAGGGTACAACTCTAGGGAAAGGAGGGTTCCGTAAATGCCTGTGGAATGCCTGTATCTTTTGCACTCCCTGTTAGTGTGGTGGTATTGCCAAATAAAATTTATTTATTTATTTACTTACATATTTATAAACTGCCTCACTGCGAGAGACTATGGAAGTGGTACATAACAAGATAACATGAGAGATTTGAAAAGAGACAAACTCTAGAAATAATGGGGGGGCGGGCGGGGGGAGGTCTACCATTGTACAGCTAATATTCCACAGCAGACTGCTTCATCGTTCAGGGAAAACGTTTCTAAACAAAAACATTTTCATTAGCTGCCTAAACATGAAGATGTTAGGCACCTGCCTAATTTCGGCTGGGGCCTGATTCCAGGCTGCTTCTGCAACTCTAAAAGCACAATTTCTAGTACCAGCTACCGTATTTTTCGCTGTGTAAGATGCAGTTTTCCCCTCCTAAAAAGTAAGGGGAAATGTGTGTGCGTCTTATGGAGCGAATGCAGGCGGGAGGCTCTGCTCAGCGATCCCTTTAAAAAGTCGCGTGGAGCATGTGTGCGGCTCTTTGGGGCTTTTCCCCGAGGAGGGAGTCCCTCCTCTGAGAGTCCACTTGCCTGACAGGAATGAAAGAGTGAGGCAATCCCTTAGGTAGCCTGGTCTCAAGCAGAACCTGGAATTGCCCTGAGGAACAGAATTAAGAATTTCCTTTATTCTATTCATTTGAATAGGTACAGCAACTTGTAAATGGCAAACATTGATTAACTTGTTATTTAGGTTTGTTCCCGAGCAGCGCCCTGAAGGCCATGATGCTAGGAGTGTGTGGAACATTGGGGACAAAAACGCACTTTGGGGGTGATGTTTCACAACTCCCGTATCCCTGCTTAACTCTGTTGTTGCCTCTTTGAAACTGTTTCTTTGCCTAATATGAATAATATGTATTTTTTTCTTTAGAATCGAGGGAGGTCTTCTTCCAAATTAGGGATCATGTGCATAGCTGTCAACCTTTCCCTTTTCTTGCGAGGAATCCTATTCAGAATAAGGGAATTTCCCTTAAAAAAAGGGAAATGTTGACAGCTATGATCATGTGGGCAACATGGGTCATATTGTGCCACAGGTGGTCAGACTTGGCAACATGTCAGCATCACAAAGCCAAATCAAAGTGAGGGTGGTAGCACTGCTGTCACTCTGAATAGGCTTCTTGATGATTCAGTGTAGTCAGTCAGATTTGACTATATGATGTCACAAAACCAAATCAAATTCAGCCTTGGTTCGTGGCCTCAATTCTGATTGAGTGAGCGTTTTTTAGCACATTTCAGTTTCCACCCCTAAAAAAAATATCACCCTGGGCCCTAAATAGAAGTACTGTAATCCTCTGTTTGCACTGAATGTGTACTCAGCAAAAAGCTGCAACCCCCAACATGCTGATGATGCCTACTTGGTACGCATATGATAACATGTTTTATCACATTCTTATTTTGTGCATTTTTAGTTGTACACCTAAAATTCCTGGCACTGTGTTACGAGAGTGAAACAAATTCATAAGCAAGATAATGACACCTTTTAAATCAACAGCACTTTTGCTATTATCAGGCTGGGGCGGATATACACATAGGTCATACACCAAGGTTGTAATATGTGAGCAGTAGAGAGAACTATCAGTAGAAAGGCTGGAATGACCCCCCCAAGCCATTAATAAAAGTTCTTATGAACAGCCTTTCCATACTACCGTAAAATCTGCCAGCCTGTTACTAAACTGCCTTTGTTGTCAAGAAGGGTTATTCAGATGTTTATTAAAACATGTTGTGGTAAAAGAAAAAGGTGCACAAGTTCAATATTTTTATTGCTATATGAGGAGGCCTATCCTTTAGGAAATGGTGTGATTTAACTTCCATTCCGTTGTCTCAGTATTCAAGGGAGTTATCTCAATGTATTGCATTTTCCTCCCATTTTAGAAAACAGATGCAGGCATCAAGCTAGTATTCATTTTTTAAATGTTGGTTGTGCCAAATGGCACTGTAATATATCAGTGTTAGCTGTTACAGTGTGGCTAAGGAATATGAACAGGGAGTTGAAACTGGTTAGCAGAGCCTAGTGAAGTGGAGACCTGGTTATACAGTAATGTGCTAATGCTGCAATAAAACAATGATGCACAATTCCATTTCCTGTTTAATAGGTGAAAAGGAAACCTGTACTTTAGAAACCTGTTCGTGCTTATATTGCCTCTAATGTACTTCTTTTTACAAGGAACTCTTCAAGCTCTGTTGTGTCTGTCAACCAACATGAACCCCACCTCCCTCCATGCACACAGTGACAGAACCAGTCTACAAAGCCACATGTTCTCAGCTGCTTCACAGTCTATGGTGTATTTTCTTACAGATTGACAACAAGGGGAATCACCTTCTAGTCCACGAGGAATCATCCATTAATGTCCCTGCTATTGCGGCTGCCCATGTTATTAAAAGATACATTGCTCAGGCAGCAGATGAACTTTCCTTTGAGGTAAGCAATGAACAGATATGTATTCCTTATCAAATGCAGCAGGAAGAACTTAGCCTAGGACTGCTTGTGCAGTTATTTAATAAGGATTTTTGGGCATGTTAAATGTGTTCTGGAAGTAAGAATGAACATATTAAATCAGTCATATATTCAATAATAATATTTTTGCACATCCTCTAGCCAACATTCTAAAAATTCAATACTGAGGAGTCCAGCAGCATTTATCTTTGCATATATAACATAACCTGAAAAATGTTTCCCCTGTGGTTTTGTGTCCCATGCTCATTAAACAATATGTCTGCTAAGAAAATGGGCATTGAGAACAGATTTGTATAAGTACTTTCCCCGTGTTTAGGCATGAAAATAAGTGACCCATTTTCACCCCTCTTCCTTCCAAAGAAGCTTATTGTGCTCAGTTTAGAGCTTCTTTTAAACCCTGGACACAAGCCTCACACTGGCAGCTGGGCTGAGTATTTGAATGAAAATATTCCCCTGACTGCTTTTGAAAACTTGATCCTTTTTAGCTAATGCCCATTGGGTGCTCTGCGTATGTTCTGATTGCTTGCTTGCCTGTGCTGCTATCATCTGTTATGCTCTGAGGCAGTATTCTTCAGAATCTTAAGGAATGTACAAACAGCTGTTCATTGGATGTTTCAAAACATCGCCTTTCCATTTGTAGTATCTGGGGAAATGCATAATAAATTGGATATTATTTTCCCAGTTAAGATATATGCACACTATTAGAAATTAACGGTTTAACCGCTGATGCCATCATCACAATAGTAACCAATCTTGGTACAATTCAAAGGAACATTCAATGTCCTGCCATTAAAATCAGTTTTCATTTATCAGCCTGTCTCAAATTGAAACTAGTGCAAATGTAATGTTAAGATATGAGCAGCAGAATTGCATGCCCTCTCTCCGATGCAAGTTTACCTGCCACCACTCTGAAACCTGGTGTTGCATCAGCAGTAAGGGTGCCAAGGTTTCCTTGAACCAGGATTTGCAGGCCAACTATTAAAACAATGAATCCAGAGCTAAAGTGGTACCTCAGGTTAAGAACAGTTTCAGGTTAAGAATGGACCTCCAGAACAAATTAAGTTCTTAACCCAAGGTACCACTATAATAGGAAATCAAAGCAACAGATTCTTGTTAAAAGTTTGGATAATGCCCCGTATCCCAGGCTTCTGTTGCCATATCTAATCATAGCATCTTCCTGTGTGAGAGACAGATTACATGACTAAACATATCATACAGTAAGATATTGTCAGTGCAACTCTGATAAATATCAAATTTCTTTGCGGCCAAAACATAGCTTAGGGATGTGGGTGGCACTGTGGTGTAAACCACTGAGCCTTGGGCTTGCCGATCGGAAGGTCAGCGGTTTGAATCCCTGCGACAGGGTGAGCTCCCGTTGTTCGGTCCCAGCTCCTGCCAACCTAGCAGTTCAAAAGCACATCAAAGTGCAAGTAGATAAATACGTACCGTCTGGGCGGGAAAGTAAATGGTGTTTCCATGTGCTGCTTTGGTTTTGTCAGAAGCAGCTTAGTCATGCTGGCCACATGACCCGGAAAAACTGTCTGAGGACAAATGCCGGCTCCCTTGGCCAATAAAGCGAGATGAGTGCTGCAACCCCAGAGTCGTTCGCGACTGGACTTAACTGTCAGGGGTCCTTTACGTTTAAAACTTGGCTTATAGAATTGGAATCATAGAATTGTAGAGTTGGAAGGGACCCTGAAGGTCATCTAGACCAACCCCCTGCAATGCAAGAATCTCAACACATTGACCTCAATCCAATTTGAAACCATACCGAACCCTGCTTCACGTTGCAAATGTGCTGGCAGTTTTATGGCTGCACCACTTGGTACAAACCCATCTGAAGCACTTTGGGTGGCCCACAGATTCCTATTAAATTCCTGAAATGCTTGGCTTTCATTTTTTAAAAAAAATGCATGCCTCCTGGTGGCAGAGATAAGCTTAAAAAGATGAGTGCGGTGTGTCTGAAAGGCTCAAAGGGCAAATAATAAGAACCTCACATGCATAGATGAAGTCTTGCTGGTGTCATTTGCAAGCACTCAGTGACTCGAGCAAACTACTTTAAATGTTTTATGTTAGACAAGTCATCTCAAAGGAATACTTAAATGCCTTCTCTCATCTTTCCATCCCGCTGATGTAACATCACATTTCTTTAATGCATTGTTAACTTTAACTTGGAGGAGCATATCACACTGAACCCCATGGTGGGTGGGGGGCAGCACTGGTGCTGGGCAGAGGAGATAATACATAAGTGAGTACTGGTTGTTCATTTTTTAAAAAGTTCATTTGTTCAAATTTTCTTCCCACATTTGTTCATGATTCTGAGGTGTATTCCTCCTCAGTTTGCATTTTAATCAGAACAGCTTTGGGCCTTTTAACTACTACTAAATGCATCACCCTTGCAAATATGTTAAAATGTGCATTGTATGGCATTGATGATGCATTAGCTCATATTTTGTAAATGTTGATGCCATAGATAGGCAGAGACTGGTACTTTATGTTCACAATGGTAATTTTTTAAAATAGTCCTATAGAAACTGTACTTTTATTAACAAAATGTTTTTCAAAATAAAGTAAGAAAATTATGCTGTGCATTTCTAGGTGGGAGACATTGTGTCAGTCATCGACATGCCTCCAAAAGAATTGACCACTTGGTGGAGGGGAAAGCATGGATTTCAGGTACACTCAGCTGTTAGATTAGTTAATATTTCAGAAGCTATTGGATGCATTTTGTCAAATTATTACCGATAATAATAGACTGTTATCTAATGCAATTATAGTGCACTGTTTCCCAAATCTGGGATACACTATAAAGATTTGAAAACGTTCCTTGGAATCCTGAGCAAAATATGGACACTACAATGCTAGATATGAGGCGAGCTGGACCCTCAAAGTATCCCTAATATAAATAGGTACCATGATGCCCCCTTTTTTCTAAAACTGTCTGGCTGTAGACAAGAGAAGTGTCATACATTCAAAGAGGATTGGAACTGGCAGGGTACCCTGCCTCTGCAAAGCCTAGAGAAGAATTTCGACTCAATTCTTGGGATTGAGTTGAGGCTGTCATTTGAACTGGATTGGGCAGAGATGTCAAAAGATTGCTCATAGGAGTGGACTCCTTTGGCTTTAATAGTTTTGCAGAAATGAGAATGTATAGACAGGTACATTTTCTGCTGCTACTACTTTGGGAAGAGTTGCACTTAAAATCCCCACATTCTTTGCAGTTGTACGGCATAATCGAGGAAACCGACTCCTTGTTTCTGTTGCTGTTTGGGAGTGGAAATGAGGCTGGGGAAATTACCTGAGCTGCCCACCGTTTCTTTCCATTTCCCTTTCCCCTTTTCTTTAGCCTGAGTTTGCTTCAGTGGCGTAGCGTGGGGGGTGCAGGGGGGGCCGGCCGCACTGGGCGCAACATCTGGGGGGGCGCTCGCACTCGCAGCTCTCTGTCCCTACCTGGCTCACTCACTCTCTCTCACTGCAGTGCTGGCTGTGCGAATCCGATCCGAGCCGCCGGGTCGCCTCCCACTGTGGAGGGGGGGTGCCAGGCGTGCGGTGCGGTGCGGTGCGGTGCAGAGAGAGAGTGAGGGACTCAAGTGCTAAAATCCACGGATTAGGGGGCGCAAATTACTTGCCTTGCCCCGGGTGCTGACAACCCACGCTACGCCCCTGGTTTGCTTGCTTGCTTTTCTTTGTCAGACTAGCTTTATTGAAGAGGCAGATAAACTACTGTTAAAATAAGCACCAGGCTGGACTTGTGGGGCAACTGCCTCTCTGTTTCAGCATGCACTTGCCCCATTCAAATATAAAGCAGGGCTGGGTGGGAGGTCTGCCCTTTATGCAAAAGGATGCAGGGGGACAGAAGTGAAACCTACTCCTTGCCCTTTCCCTAGTGTGCTGATTTTAAGTAGCCCTCCCACACCCAGCAGAGCCCAGTTGTGATACCAGAAGATACAGCAAAGTGAGGTGAGGGAGGGGTGGGATTTGCTTCCCTCTGATGCTCATTATTGTGTAAACCCTCTTTATATGTGGATGGAGCAGACATGTGGTTGCCCCACATGGCAAATTTGACCCTATAGAGCAGGGGTCAGCAAACTTTTTCAGCAGGGGGCCGGTCCACTGTCCCTCAGACCTTGTGGGGGGCTGCACTATATATTTTTTGGGGGGGTGAACGAATTTCTATGCCCCACAAATAACCCAGAGATGCATTTTAAATAAAAGCACACATTCTACTCATGTAAAAACATGCTGATTCCTGGACCGTCTGCGGGCCGGATTTAGAAGGCGATTGGGCTGGATCCGGCCCCCGAGCCTTAGTTTGCCTACCCATGCTATAGAGACAGAAGTCATAAGCCCTGTCATGGATACTAGTTTGCCAGCCAGCAATTGTATGGTGCTCTTTCAAGAATGGTAACACATGTACTAAACCATCACTATGTCCAGTTTGTTTGTTTATTTCACACATACCATATAGAAACAAGGTGCTTTTTTAAAAAACACCTCTGTGAATACTATGGAATGCACAAATATAGTTTCGGCTTGAGTGTTTTAGTGTGAAAGTGTGTTGTGTAGAAGGAAAGGGATTAAGGCCATTAAAGGCAAAATAGCAGAACTGATCAGTGGTGACATGCAGCCCCAAGGACCATCAAGAAGGGAAATTAGAAGTGTTATGAAAGACCTTAAAATAGAATGTACATAGACAGCAGTAGTACTGAGCAAGGCAGAAAGCAAAATTAAGAAGGTAACGGATATAAATTAGACAGAATGTATTAAGTGCCAGGAATAGTCTAAACCAGTCCATGACAGTAAGCATCATGCTGGATCTTATTTAATTTTGCTATTACTAGTCAGAGATTAAGACATTTGTCATTTTTATGCCCAGTGTTTGCAAGACTGGTTTTCTCTTGTACATTGAAGGAGGAAGCAGTTATCATTCTAAGTACAGAAGGCTTATAGTACACTTGTGTGTCATGGTTGCGCTTCAATGTGTTTTTTCACAATATGGGTTGTGTTTTGATCATATATACAGAGCTGCTGCAACCATATGCCAAGCATTTAGGTGTTTGTTTTTTGCTGTTGAGAACACTGGCCAAAAAGCAGCTAATCCAGATTGAGGCAACTGTGAATATAAGATTTGAGTTCAGAGCTATAAAATTAAAAGACATTTTCCTGGTCCTGGTGAGTGGTTTATGACAAGGGTGTGCACAGACCTAAGATAAGGATTTCTTTCAATCATTTTGAACCCTCTGGCTCAGATTAGTTAGACAAAAAAAAAGTCTTAACATTATAGCCCCATATTCTGAAATAAGCTGTGTGGAAAACTTATTTAAGTCTGTTCCTTTAAGTGCATTCGCACATTGTAAAATGCAATGAGAAAAAGAAACACCAACTTGGCTGGCAAAGGATGAATGGAGCAGATTATCCCTCTGCCACCTTGTTCACTCACCTGCATGTAATTCCTGGTCACCTGTGTTTGTTTTATGTGGTTTAATTTTTTTATGGTGGCAAAAAGTTGCATTTGTGACTAGCCCGAGAAATACAGTATTTGCCTAGTTGTTATAAAAAGAAAAGAAGAAAGTTAGAATAAACCACTTTCTTTACACTTGGTGAACTAGCCTTCTAAGAACCATCTCTTAATTGTATGTGTTTGGACCGTAAGTATATCCAGAAAGCATGTAACGGGAGCATAGTGAGCAACATGAATTTAAAAAGCAGTTATATTTTATAACAAAGAATATAATCTACAGGATTACGCCTGAATTGTTTAAATATTGTGGTGTTGTGCAAATATCCCCTTTTACTGCAAAGCTATTAGAACATGACTTTACGTGTGATTCTATTCTTAAATATGCTGCAGACGTGAATTTCCATCTGTCTCTCTTTGTCACAGGTTGGATTCTTTCCTAGTGAATGTGTTGAGCTAATTAATGACAAAGTTCCTCAGTCTATGACCAATTCTGTGCCAAAACCAGGTATGTGTGTATTATATTTTAAACAAATGCATATAATGTGACAGAATGTTGATGTTAAATCCTTTCTACAGTGTCTCACTGCATTCACTCAAATATTTATTCCACTGATGTGTTCTTTCATATTTATTGATCACCCATTCAAAACTATTTCAGTGTATGCATTCCATGATACAAGTATGTTTCAGTGTACCCTTTCTGCTATTTCACAGTTTTGATTTATTTTCTCAGTGGTTTGATTTTAATATTAGTATATGTTTTGTAAGATTTCTGCATTTTGTATAACTGCTGCTAGACAGTTAGTGTGGTGGTTAGTGTACTGTAGTCTTTCTTCTGTTCGTGTACATTTTCTGTCAGTGTTTATTTCTTGCCATATAAAAAAGATCCCTTCAGCCTGGATTCTAATGATGCTTGGCTTTGCAATTTAAGCCAAACTAACCTATGATGCACCTGCTTTACCCTCTGCTTCATCCCATCTACTTGCTGATTGATAGTGGAGTTTCTTTGTTTATTTCTGTGGATTTATGCTCTCTAATTTAAAACTTATTTCCAATCTTAAAACATCAATAAAAACAAGAAAATCTCTCTCTCTCTATATATATATATATTTAAAAACCATGTGTAAAAATAAGCCATGCACCCTCCTCTAAAGTATCTGCTCTAGATTTATATAGTTTTAAGAGTACTTTGGAGTTGGAATGTTTTGTCTTTTACAAATATGTGAAAATAGATTAGTGCCTTAGGCTTACCACTTGGAATAATTCACTTTTAATGATGACCTGTCTTATATGCACGGTATTGATGTATCCCAAAGGATTAGATTATTCAAAGATATTACAAAACCAAATTACCGGTAAATTTATCCATTGCTTTACAAAGAAATCCTTGGTGGGTAAATTTAGTATACCTCCTTCCATCTTTTGATCCAGTTCCTGGGGCCCTCTTTCCTACATGTTTTCTATAGAAATTGATTATTCCACTTTGTGCGCAAAATATTTGAGGCTTATTTTGCAATTGTGGTAACAGTTGTTCAGAAATCTTGACATGCCAAGTGGTTTTAGAGTTCAAAAATTAATTGAATTTTTAGCTGGATAGATGTGGGATTGCATGTTCTTCCGTTATAGACAGACCCACATCATACATTTAAAGCATGTTCAATACACATTTAAAGCACATGATTCCCCCCCCCCCCCAGAATTCTGGGAAATGTAGTTTATTAAGGGTGCTGAGAATTATGGCTCTGCGAGGGGAAAACTACAATTCCAAGGATGCTTTGGGGAGTCACCTGCTTTAAATACGCATTTGATATGATTTAAATGGAAGGTGTGGATCTGCTCAAAAAGTATTGAAAGTTAATAACTATCTTAAGAGTAGCATAAAATTTATTAATTTCTAAGAAAAAGTTACTGGTATTCAGAAAGAGGCCAAAACTCCTTGTTACATATTGGCTTTGAAATACACTTAAAGTTCTAACTCTGTTGTTCCTAAAATGAAAGCCCAGCATTAGGCCAGATCCTTTCCTATATAAATGCTGATTTAGTAATCACTGTGTTATGTTTTAATATGGATTCCATTTTTTGTCAAGTGAGCTTCTGTTTTGCTTTTAGTTTCCTTCATTTTTAAGATACCTAAAGAAATACTGTTTTTGAAAATTATATGTATGAATAAAATTAGGCGCAAGTAGCACGATCATGCTATGAAACAGGGATAGAAACCATGTGGACCTCCAAATGTTGTTGGACTCCAGTTTTCATCCTCCCCAGACATCATAGCCAGTGGTCAGAGATGATGGCAGTTGTAGTTCCACAGCATCTGGAGGGTCACAAGGTCCCCACCCCTGCTATAAAGGGACAGTCTCCTCCACCTGCTACTGTTCATCTCCCTCCCACCCCACCGAGAAGGGGCGGGGTGTCTGCTAGCTATGATGGGTGATGCTACTATAAAGTTGCTACTAGCCTTGATGGCTGTGCCCTGCCTCTAGTGTTGAAGACAGCATGCCTTTGAAATTTCAGTTGCTGGGAATCATGAGTGTGCAGAGCATTGCCGCACTTAGGTCCTGCCATGTATAGCATTTCCTGGGAACATGCAGTAAAAGAAAGGTGTGCCTGCATGATGTGCAACCCTGGATCCCAGCTGCTGTCCTTCATTTTTATGGATGTGATATTTTTTTTAAAAAAAAAGAGATAGAAATCGTAGTAGTAATAATAATAATGAAAAAAACAACTGTAGCGGGTACAGAGGTCACGGTTTATTCCTGTCATAAAACTCCTGGAAAGAAAGGTGTCCTTCTGTGCTCTCCCCGCCCCCACCCCAATATTGCAGGCAGGACTGCAAATCTAGTTAATCTTGCTGACAGTGCCAAATTTATTCCTTATAGGAAGTGTCTGTCATGCTTTCTATCTGTATGGCTCTAAAGTGGTAAGGGAAATACAAATACTGCTCTTTTAATGCAACTTGCATTGCTTGCCAGAACAGTATGTGTTCCTTTATGATGTATAATTCCATTACTAGTGGTGTGGGGAATAAGGACGGGGAAGGCGTTTCTGTCCTCCTCAGCTTGCCCAGTCTGTAGTTTTGTACAAATAGGTGTCGTCTTTTTTCTTGATCTCTTCTATTCCTTTTCCATATTTATTTTGTCTTTCGTAGCACATATTATCCACTTTGTATGAACGCTCTACATGTGTTCTTATTAACACCAAGCATGTTGCTCATCTCATTCTACATCTGCCTTGTATGTTGTCTGGGACGTGTTTTTAATATGACTGATTTTAGAATATTCCTTGATCTTCGTATAGTTGAGGGATTCTAATAATACCATACTAACAAAGTTACAAGGTGCACCTTGGAGTTCCTTGTACAGAAAAGGAGAGGTTCCTTCAAGCTTTTTCAAACGTTTTGTACATTCCATGTTGGTGTGATAGTACTTGAATAAAGTATTGATTCGAATTAATCCTTGCAGTGCATAGTTAAATGCTAATATCTCATTGCATCTGATAAAGTAGCATTTTGTCTACCAAAGGTAATGAATTTGGTATTTTTATGTGTGTTTGTTCATATATGTGTTTGTGCGTCGGTATTAATTGATATAAATTAAAATTGGTTTGCTAAGGTTGCTTACAGAGATTTTTTTCCAAGATGGTTGGACTTGACAGCCACTTGGAATCATGGCACAACCTGGCTTTTCTGCTGTAATTAGATGGTTGTCCTCAGCTCCCTGTATGGCATTACCATACAAATGCCCCCATGTACTGGTTAAAAAGTTAATTCCTAGACATGAACAGCTGAACATGAAGGGCTGGCTGACATATTCAGCAATTTCAAACTGCCCCCATGAAGCAAATAGTTGAATCAGTCCATAAGCAAATATTTTAATTTAGCTGACTGCTATTGTTGTGTTGTCATTGGGAAGGGTTGGGGGTGCAGGGCACTGGGCTAGAACTAAGAACTCTGGTTTCCTTCCTGGCTCAATATGACCACCTGTCACTACATAATCCTACATTTATATTTTCATTCCTGAAAACCAGCAGACATGTATATGCCTTCCTTTCTGATAGACAAAAGGAAGCAGGGCGGGGAAATTCAAAGTGTACTCGATACAAACAAACATGGTAGTCTCTCTTGCAGGGTGCTTTGTACTGTCAACTCCTGAAAAACCTCTGTCACCTCGTAGGTTTTCTTTAGCCTGTCTCTCTGTATGATTTTAGTTCTAAAAGAAGCTCCTGTGAAATCCTTGAGGCCACTTCCCCCTCAAATGTTAGGGGTATTACGTTGAAGTGAAATTGGATGCTGGACAGTTCATGTGAGGGTTTAAATGGACAATGTCACACTGGTTAAATGTGCTCTAAGTTGCAATAAAATCAGTAGGATATTTTTTCTGGATTAGGAATTGTTACTAACATACATCTGAAACAGAATGTCTAAGCTCTGTGTGTATTTAATTTATTTTAAAATATATTTTTTTACTGGACTCTTTAAGAGGCGTTTAAATAATCATAAAGCAATATTGCAATATAAACCCATTATGGATTAATTAAAAACATGAACCTATTGAAGCACCACTTTTGTAACCTCTATAGGAACGGAACCACTTTAACACAGTGACTCCACTCCCACCGTGTGCAGTTGGTCCAGAAGGATGCTGTAGTTAATGGTATAGAGAAATGCAGAGGGCTATGTATGGGGTAATCATGAGCTGTAGGATAATCAAGAGGGTCTTACTCCCCCCCCCCCCTTTTGATGAAGACCATCAACCAGAAGGTTGACCAAGGCAGTTCTAATCCTGAACCCCACCTGGAAGCCAGATCAAAATCATGTTGTTTTGTTTCATCCAGGGCTCTTGGAACTGTACAACCAGTCAGATGCACCACTTTCACCAGGAAAGGGAGGTTTTGTGTAGGTTTATAATCCCCAAAAATCACTCATCTGTCATGCCCAATTTGTGGTTGTTCAAACCATGTGGCAATTGTGGCAAACTAAGTGGCAATTTTCACTTTCATTGTGTTTCCCCCCTCCATTTGGCAATGTCTCAAGAAAGAAATGCACAAACAGAAATAAATAAAAGCATCTGTGTTGGCTTCAGTTTCACTAAATCTGGTTTGGTGGGGGAAAGAGTCAAGTGGGCAGATGGCTGAACTTGTTTATAAATGCAATGAAATTTTTGGAATGTTTAGCATCGACTATTTCTTTGTTTGGAAATGTTGCACTTGAAGTTGTTGGAATGATCATCATCACATCACTTAATTCTTCCGTTTAGAAGCCCAGGATATACATCCATTTTGTTGATTCACTCCCAATTTAGTGCTGTACCATATGAAGTCCCATTTGATTTCAGAAAAGATTTGGACAACTATGGCATTTTAAGTGACTCACTCTTATTTATTTTCTTTCTTAATTAAATTTCTGCACCATCCTTCATCTGTGGATCACAGGGCAGTTTACAATATGGCAACACAAAAGTCCTCCTGAGGGGATTAGAAAGGAAAGATTGTGTGTGGGCCCCTCCAGTCTTTTAAAATGAAAATGTCCTGTTTTTATAATGGCTGTTCGTTTTAATAATTAATTTTCTTTTGAATTGTACTTTCTCAGTCTCCCCTGCCCATGGAGCCCGTCCAGCGTCCTGGAGCTACTTCCCCCCTTGTACGTTTCCATTTATTTCATTTTTCTCTATCTCATCGCCTTTAGTATTATTCAGCTGAATCGTTATCTGTTTGGGAGATGTGCAGAGACATCAGAGTGGGATTTATTGCTTTTATTTTTCCACAGAATGCCTTTAAAATTTTGAAGTGTAAAATAAATGTGGGTTGGAGTGTGAAGGACAGAAATATTAACAACAATCACTCTTCTTTTTCTCCAAATTCTCAGAATAAATCTCAGATTGTTAGGGTAGTCAGCTGTAATCTCATTTGGAGTCCATGCAATCAGTATCTGTGAAATTATATCCCAGAATCAGAGATACAGGATCTCAAAAGGGTTTGCTTTGAAAATTTGCTATATTGTCATGTACATTTTCTGAATGTTTTTTTTTAAAAAAGGCTCTATAACTAAACTATGTAATAGCTTAATGCCAGGTTTTTCAAACAGCTGTTTTTGGACTACAACTCCCATCATCCCTAGCTAGCAGGACCAGCGGTCAAGGATGATGAGAAACAGCTGGAGACTCAAATTTTGGAAACCCTAGTTTAGTGTATTCTGTAATAAGAATTTTGTTTTGGTTTCACAATCTTCATAATGGAGAGTGAAAGCATCTGTCTCAGCCTCTTTCCCTGTAGTAATGTTTGATTGCAGTGGAGAGGCAGTGGTGGTCGAGAATTGCACAGGCATATTTCAAGGCCTTTTTCACAGTGTAACTTCTGCCACCGTGAAGGAATTGATTTCATCATAATTCATTTTTGTTAAATGCTTTAGAAAAACAGTCTTACAATATTTATAATATTAATTACTTTCATCAGAGGCTGTAGCGATAGCGGAAGACCATAATCTTGTCCTAGACTTTGGTCCAGGGTCCTGTCAGCAGGCCAGATCCTGACCTCCATCAACTTCTGGAGGCCATTTTAACTCCATCCACTTGTCAATTGCCTAAATTCAGATGAAGCCCTTCCTTTTGCCTGTACAATTTGAAATTAAACCACATGGGCAAAAAGACCACAGCCAGTCTTTTGCAAGGGTAGAAATCACAAAGAGGAAGTACCGTATTTTTTGCACCATAACACTCACTTTTTTCCTCCTAAAAAGTAAGGGGAAATGTCTGTGTGTGTTATGGAGGGAATGCCTACGGGTGGCATGCCTACGGATTTTCCTCCTCTAAAAACTACGTGCGTGTTATGGTCGGGTGCGTGTTATAGAGCGAAAAATACGGTATCACAGGAGACAGATTGGCAATGTGCTCATGTTTTCAGCAGAACTATGGAGTAGGAGAGCCCTTTTCCTCTGCCACTATTGGTAATTATAACAGAGCTGCTCTGCAACAGGGTGGATCTGTGTTGTGGTATTGAGGTTAAAGTGTGGGCATGCATGCACACTCCCTTTCAGTGGCTGGCCTCATCAGTGATAGGGAATATGAAGTAGCTCTTCATCAAACTGAACATGTCAGTATGGACTTTCTTGAAATCTCTTAGTTGTGGTGAAAGAGGGGAAGACATGGGCTATTTCTCTATGCCATGTAGCTCAATTGCATTATGGGGGCGGGGAGCTTTTAATAGGGTGTGAGGGACCTTTAATCCTCCAGATGCTGTTCAGCTATAATGCCCACCTTATCTGGTAATTGACCATGGCTTCAGGGGCTGATGGGAGTTTTAGTTCAGCAATATCTGAGGGGCAAAGGGTTCCCCACACCTGGCCTCAACCTTCAGCCTATATTACTTCCTTCCTTGGTGTCAATAGATAACAGCACTGCTGCCTGTCAGTTATTCAGTCAAATGTGAAAAATCATTTTTGTAAGTTACTTTTTTAAAAGGAAGTGTCCAGGAGGTAACTTATAGTACTTCCGCACAACAATTTAAACATTGTGGTTTTCCTTATTTTTGGCAACCATAGATCCTAGATCTGTGACTAGGATCACAATTGTTGGATTGGTGTGTGGTTGCCACACTTTGACTCCATAGCATTGGGCATTCACAAATATATTTGTGTGCCAAAGTGGATATACTCCACCACAACTCTGGTTGGGTGCATTAGGTAGGGTTGTAGCTGTACTTTTAAAACATGTATTAAAGCACTCATTTTCTGTAACATGCAGAGAACTCATTCTCTGTAACATAATCTTAGATCCTTTTGGCCATGGGAATTGATGCATCTGAATTCATCTGTTGTGGGTGCACTTCTTACATCTAAGCAATAAAAAGGCCATGGACATTTTCCCCATAAAGGAAAGGCCTGGCAGATGTTGGTCAGAGTCAGATTAATGACTTGGTGGCATTTACTGTAGTTAGAGGTAGATAGTAAGTTCTGACCAAGGGTCTCATTTCTGTTTTACGTGCATATATGTAGAAACAATTCAAACCAATTTTATTCTGGAGCTTAAAATAAGCAGCAGAGATTTGAAGCTATTCTATGCTATTAGTATCTTGCAAATCAAGTTGCTATTGACCAGCATGTTAAAATTTATTTTTTTGTCCTTTCTTGCCTCATCCCACCCCCCAAACCACATGCAGATTTGGAGATGGATAGTGTAAAGCCAGGTTCAGCATGTGTTTCAGAGCCTCTGAACTATTCCCAGCTGAGCTCAGGTAGAGCATGTTGCAGTCAACTGTAGACTCTTAAGTGTACTAACCCTGAGTCTAACATTGTGTGTTCTAGCAATAATACCTATTAATGGATATAGATTTGGTGTTAGAAGATAGACTATAGTTCTAGTTATGTCTGGACACTTGTTATCTATAAGTTGGGGAAAGAGCCTAACATCCAGGTGATGGTGTAATGTTTCTCTTGGCAGGTGCCATGGAAATCAGGCAGTTCACTAGTCATTTTCCGCGCGCCCCACCCCCACCCGAATGGATTCATAGGCTCTATGAATCCTGCAAATTTGGGTGTCTCTGTGTGTTTGTGAACCTTGAATTATACTTAGCTGCTGTTTCCTTGAGGTGTGGTTATAAATAAGGTGTGTGTGTGTAAAATGTGGTGTATATACACACAAATACAAATGTGTATGAACACATACCAAAGTAGATATGTTGCCTGCCACTGGAAACTTTGTCTCAGGACTGAGGAGAAGACAGAGGGAGGGGAAAGAAGAGAGAAGAAATATTGTTGAATCTCTGTAGTTTAGCAGCAGCTCAAATGACCATATTATGTACACAGCTGCAAAGCTATAAGTAGAAACTGCTGTTGCTATAGTTGTCTTGACTACATTGCAAGAATCTCCAAAGAAGAAGATGTATTGGAATAAAATTATGCAAAACACAGTTATGTGACTAATCTTTGCTATATTAAAATAGCTTTTTAGAGCCATTCATTTAGACACTTTTTAGTGCAGCTCATGCTGTTTGTTTATAATTTGGGAAGCTATAGGGTAGCTGTAGACATATGAAGCCTTGTATTTATTTTGATATATTCTGCTTGTAAGATAACAGCCATTAATCTGAGTCCTATTTAAGGGCCTAAGTGAAATTAGAAGTTACCTTCTAAATGTCAGAATCAATTTCTCTGATTTGACATTAAAGATGTCCTTTTCGGGATCTACTCAGCTCCTTCTCTCCACTTTGCTTTGGACCAAAGCAACATACCAGGCTATTGTGCAGGAACCCCACAGTGGTATCCAACAACTTCTCTCAGTACAAGCTGCTCACCCCAAAGAGCAGGAGTAAGCTCTGGCCACATGATGCTCTGTGGAAAGGAGTGGGAGACGTTGGCCTAAAACAGCAGCGAGCAAGAGAGATGAAGCATTTAACGCAGCCTTCCCCAAGCTAGTGCCCTCCAGATGTTTTGGATTACAACTCCCATCAGCTCCATGTGCTGGCTGGGGCTGATGGGAGTTGTAGTTTAAAAGATCTGAACACTAGGTTGCAGAGGGTGATTTTAACTCATCACAACTAACAGTAAAGATCTTTTTTTACCAGGACAACCTTTTACCCAAGTAAGTAAAACAGAAAGTTGGTGGCTGAGAGGGTAAATCAGGGCTATTCTACTTTATTAGTATTTTCATTAATAAATCACTTCTTGGTTTGTAAAGTAATTTACAATTTGGTTACAATTTCGGTCTGGTTCATCATTGTTGCAAAGCTCTGGCAAGGTCAATAGATGGAGAACTGAAGTTGAGAGAGGGTGATTTAGTCAATACAGACACCCTTGATGAGCATGGATCTGGACCTGTTTCCCAGTACCATGTTTTAAAATAATGCTGAGCTATACTGAGGTCCAGCGCCGAGGGCCTTCTGCGGTTCCCTCACTGTGAGAAATGAGGTTACAGGGAACCAGGCAGAGGGCCTTCTTGGTAGTGGCACCCGCCCTGTGGAACACCCTCCCATCAGATGTCAAGGAAATAAACAACTACCTGACTTAGAAAACATCTGAAGGCAGCCCTGTTTTGGGAAGTTTTTAATGTTTGATGTATTTGTTGTGTTTTTAATATTCTATTGGGAGCTGTCCAGAGTGGCTGGGGAAACCCAGCCAGATGGGTGGGGTATGACTAATGATAATAAATAATTCTTCTTCTTCTTCTTCTTCTTCTTCTTCTTCTTCTTCTTCTTCTTCTTCTTCTTCTTCAACAACAACTCTGTTATCTTACAGACACTTTTGAGCATTATCCTGTGTGATCTATAAAATCTAAGCTGATTGTTTTTAAACAAAGCAAAAATATACTCACAGCTCAACTTTTCACACACAACCTTTGTTTACTGGTAGACATATTTCTTTAAGCAATTAAATTGTCACACCTTGCAGGCGTTCATTTAGGCCTCTTTTCTCCTGCATTGCTTGAAGTGCTGATATCATCCTCTTCTTTTTCACATTTGCTCATTAATTACTTTAACAGCAGTGCTTTGAAGATATAGTCTAAGGTATTTAGCAAGTAACAGATGCTAGGCATCATTACCTTCATTATTGGCACAACTAAGAGAGTCTGTGTATATAACAGGATTTCTGCCCTTGGTGCTGAACTCTGGAGTCAGTGTTGAACTTCAGGATGTTAACTGTGATGTCACAACAATAATCCTTTTCCAACTACTCACCCCAGGTGAGCAAGTAGTTAATTGTGTAGCCCTAAACTATCACAATCACAGAATAGAAGTCATATAATCCCAGTCTCCACGCAAATCCATTCTGCAATCCCCACAATTTGCCAAAAGATTGTTTTAACCCTGAAAACAGTGTGGTGATAGAGAACTGCACATAGACAAAACTGGGCAAAACTGTGTTGACGTCCCTGTTCAGTCCCAGCGCTTATTGGCTAATTGTGAGTGAGCCACTGCCTTTCAGCATAACTTCTCACACAGGGATGCTGTGAGAAGCTCATCATAAGAAAAACCATGACTTATGAATTGTCCCAGAAAACTAAGTTGTAATGAAACATTGTAAATATTTAAGTTTCAGAACCGTAATTCTTCTGATCCCCTTCAATCTCAGATCTATTTAAGGCATGGAGGGGGTGAGAAGGAAGGCTTTCAATGTTTGAATTAATTACACAAATGGTCAACATATTTCCAAGCTGTCAACATAAAATGGTGCCAAATCAAATTAAGCATGGTACACAGTCAATTTGTATTCACCATACATTCATATAAATGAACATGACAGCAACAAATGAGGTTCTAAATGCAAAAACCTACAGTCCCATAATGTAAAAAGACAGAGTGTGTGTGTATAATGGTGGACCAAGGCTGGATTAAAACGAGGCACACTGAAATATATGTTTCTCAGGTGCACAGAAGACCATCATTCTACAAATAATGTGCACAAATAATCACTGTTTATAGCAATATATTTTTCACATTTACAGATCTGAACTTTTTCTCATTTGGTGGGTGGGTGTTTGTTTTATCCAGAATAATAATTGGTGTTCTTGAAATCTTTTTTCCATGTAATCTCATTTATTAAAAGTGTATAATGACAGAGCAATCTTAAATGGGGTGGTGGTAGAAGTAAAATAGTAGATTGAAACCAATTGGGCATGGGGATTAAATACACAAATTTCAAGCTGGTGCTGAAGGAACAAAATGGCTTTGGATTCTGAGGATCCAAGGTTGGCTCTGCCCTGCCTGCGCGCGCGCGCACACACACACACACACACACTCCAATCTCGTCTCCTTTCAGGGTTCCTGCTGAACCACAGAGTTGAAAATTGGGTAACGGGGAAAGCGTTAGTAGTCTGTCCTTCAGTCATTCAATGCTACAAGTGTCATATGCTTCCCTTTAAACCAAGGGTCAGCGAACTTTTTCAGCAGGGGGCCGGTCCACTGTCCCTCAGACCTTGGGGGGGGGGAATGCCCAACAAATAACCCAGAGATGCATTTTAAATAAAAGCACATATTCTACTCATGTTAAAACACCAGGCAGGCCCCACAAATAACCCAGAGATGCATTTTAAACAAAAGGACACATTCTACTCATGTAAAATCACGCAGATTCCTGGACCTTCCACGGACTGGATTTAGAAGGCGATTGGGCCAGATCTGGCCCCCGGGCCTTAGTTTGCCTACCCATGCTTTAAACAAAACACTGAGAAATAGAATTACGTGTCTGGAAGCAGTTGGAGAATGGATGACGGCTAACAGATTGAGGTTGACAAGACAGAAGTACCGTTTTGGGGGACAGGAGCAGGTGGGTATGGAGGACTCGCTGGTCCTGAATGGGGTAACTGTGCCTCTGAAGGACCAGGTGTGCAGCCTAGGAGTCATTTTGGACTCACAGCAGGTCAATTCTGTATCCAGGGCAGCCGTCTACCAGCTCCATCTGATATGCAGGCTGATACCCTACCTGCCTCACCAGAGTGGTGCATGCTCTGGTTATCTCCCGCTTGGACTACTGCAATGCGCTCTATGTGGGGCTACCTTTGAAGGTGACCCAGAAACTACAACTAATCCAGAATGTGGGAGCTAGACTGGTGACTGGGAGTGGCTGCCAAGACCACATAACACTGGTCCTGAAAGACCTATATTGGCCCCCAGTACGTTTCTGGGCACAGTTCAAAGTGTTGGTGCTGACCTTTAAAGCCCTAAATGGTCTCGGCCCAGTGTACCTGAAGGAGTGTCTCCACCCCCATCGTTCTGAGGTCTAGCGCCGAGGGCCTTCTGGCGGTTACCTCACTGCGAGAAGTGACATTACAGGGAACCAGGCAGAGGGCCTTCTCAGTAGTGGCGCCCACCCTGTGGAATGCCCTCCCAGCAGATGGCAAAGAAATAAATATCTGACTTTTAGAAGGCACCTGATGGCAGCCCTGTTTAGGGAAGCTTTTAATATTTGATGAATTATGGTATTTTAATATTTTGCTGGAAGCAGCCTAGAGTGGCTGGGGAAACCCAGCAAGATGTGTGGGGTATAAATAATAAGTTACTATTATTACTATTATTACATGTAGCGTTTAGTTTGGCTTTGAGCTTCACAGCTGAGGAGGGATTTGAACCCATGTCTCACTGTCTCAACCTTTGCTAACTTGATGTGCTGATTGGACTTGTACTCCAAAACATCTATAGTGCACCAGGTTGGCAAAGACTGTTCTGTCTAGTACACAAGACATTTTCATTAACTTTGAGGAATTGAATTTGCATAGTGGTTGCATACATGGTAGGCTGCAGACTTGCAAGTGGCATGCTACCTAACTTTAAGAAATGCCTACATAGCCTGAGGCGAAAACAGCATTGCCTATGACTGGGTTATTTATATAAATGGTCATTAGAAGGTGGTATAATTAGAGAGTTTAAGCAAAACAGATCGTTCTTGTTAAATAAATCCAAATTCTTATTCCACACAATAGTAGATATATTTCACACTTAATGAATTGAAGTTCATATTCTTCTTTAATAACATCACTTTTAATCGTCTGCAAATTTTTGCATAGCTTAACAGTTGCTGTTCTATGTATGTGTCTGTTTTAGCAAGAGTTAACTGCCAAGCAGTATTTACAGTGAACATGTCCAAACAGCTGGACGGCTATTTCATGGGACTCCAGGAAATTCCAGATGTCCTTTGTCTTGTGCAGAGAGACCGTGCTAGGGTTGTTTAAAACCATTTGGAATTGATCTAGTTATATATACTAGATCTATTTATTGGCACCCCCAAAACAAGTTAACACTAGTTAAATCCATTAACCTTGATCAATTTTCCAAGTAGCTTAAACAGAGTGGTATTAAGATACGAAAATCATTTGTGGATTAAAAAAAATCCTTTTACTGCTCATCATGAGGGGGAGGGGAGAGAGGAAGAGAATGTCACATCTGTGCCAGTTATACTGAAACGAGGGGGATGTCCAGAATCCTGAGAAACTTGCATTTGAAAGTAGCAAAGCAATTCCGTCTGTTTTGCTGCGCTCCCTCCCCCACAAAGCTATATGGACAGAAATTATTTCACTCCAACTCCCTAGTGTGGTCGATGCATTTGAGCTGCCATATGTGGTTGAGTCATCCTCTTTAATTGTCTCCTCCCCCTTCCTGTTGATTCATTTGGTTTATTGCTGGACTAGGAATGTTGTCCAGTTCACAGGTTATTACTCCACATTGAGCTTTCCAAGGAAGAAAAAGATGTGTAACAGTACGAGAGATCCTCAGCTTCTCCGGGTCTGAGAGTCACCTGAGCAGAGGAATGGCTCTGTGGGGTGGAGCTAGACTTGTGTAGCTTGTTTCACAAGGGTGAGATCTTTGGGAGGAGCTTCCTCCTAGATTGCAGGCAGAGCCGGAGAGAGTCACAGGGAGGTGCTGAGCTCACCTCTAGATGCATTGGTAGCCAGGAGGGGCAGCCAGAGACTCTGAACTGGAGGAGGAAAGGAAAGCTGAGCTGAAGAAGAATATCGCTCCTTCTGAGTGTTTTCAGTGAAGAAATTCCTCCATACCGACTGACCTTTCAGTCTGCCTGCTATAATCCTCTGAGGCTGGAATGCTGTGCTGAGCTGATTAGAGAATTCCACTGCACAGCGATAGACTAGCCTCGCCAGGTAGTGGGGCTGATCTTTTCGTTCCTGGCCTGCAACAGTGGAGGAAAAAGGTAAGGCTGTACCTCTGGTTTGCCTTGTTTCTTCTGTTTTCATGAATATGGGGATACATCTGTACATTTTCTTAATTCATTTAGTGTCTTTAGCCAACATGGATGTAATGCAATGTTTGAGGCATTTGTTTTAACACCAGCACGGATTTGAAGTATCCCTCTCCTCTGATAAACAGTTACAGGATACTTGGGGAGAGGTTATTTCCTAATTTGCTCCAGGGGTACAGTCAAGTGTGCCAACCTGATCTGGTCAGCCAAGCTTCAAGAACTACGGAAGAATGAAGTAGTTTGTTTTATGGGCAGCAGCTGTTTCAACATACTGATCCAAATCTCTCCCCCCCCCCCCCGTTACATGGGTGGGTGGGAGTAAAAACCTGTTACTCAAGACTAGTGAATGACGCTTTGTCGTGTGGGACCATAAATGTTGTATCTAGACAAACTAGTTTTCTTGTTGTTTGACAAGCAGTCAGGGTTGTTGGATCTGTGCCCTGGAGCCGTTTGCCTGACTCTGAGGCTTTTTCTGTGACTCGATAAAACCTTTTTAAGAAGTTCTTTTTCCTGACCTGTATTAATTATAGAGATTGTGATAATTGTTCTCCTTTCAAAAATGTCTGGCCTTGGGTCTGTGTTAAGCATGTGCTCTTATTAATTCTATAGCGGTAAAACAAAGCTTTCTTAGAGTAGACATGAGCTCATAGCAAACCACTAGAGAAGCAATGGATACTGGAAACTGCTTTAGCAGGCATACAAAGTGTGTTTAAAGGCTTATGGTAAAAACCCACAAAAGGGAAAACTTTACCACTTCATTCTCCCACGCTTTCCTTGATTTGTCTCCATTATTGGGAATTCAGAAATCTCCGTTCAGGGGCTTCCTTTCTCCAGTTGAGTCAGCATCTTTTATCAGTTGCTGCCTAAACACAGGGGAATGCTTGAATATCAAATCACTATGTTCCAGATCAGTAGCATTTCCCTGTGAAATGTAGATTGAAAGGAGATCAATCATCATTGAATGGAAGCATTCCTATAGCCACTTAGTCCAAGGGCTTATATTTCAGCTGATTCAGCAGTGAACCCCTCTACACATCACATCCTCTTCTTAGGTAGCTAGAGGGCAAAACCTATCATATAGCTTTGACATAATTCTGTATTTTGGACCCACCTGTTGGCCCCACCCATAACTGTGGGGCCAACAGGTGGGGGAAAGCCATCTTTTTCACCCTGCTGCACTGTCTACAGGCTAGCAAGCCAGTTCACCTCCAAGGCTTTTTGCAGCCTCTGCTGTTTGAGGACTAAACTAATCTCTTTGGTCAGTTGCTGCTTTTTAAACAAATTTATTTGTAATTGTGTCTGGGTCTGATAAAAGTGCCCACAGGTGAGTAGAACCTTAAACGTAAATTTACGAGGCCATAATAAGACCCCTGCCAGGCCTAATTTGGCCTGAGCTCTGGAGGGTCCTCATGCCTGTTTTAGGGAAACCATGAAACTGGTTTGGTTGTCGAAACTCATAGTTTAGATAAAATTATGCATGAAAACTGAAGTGAGCATTTCCAATCTCATGGCCATGTGGGGATGGGAAGAAGGAGCACATGAACCCCAAGGTTCATGCCTGTAGCAATAAATCATAGTTTAGCACAGTTTTCCCCAGCTTGCTGCCCTCAATATGTTTAGTCCCAACCCACATGGCCAATGGAGGTGTCCAGGTTGCAGAAGGCAAGGTTTAGCATGACCTGTGAAACAGTCCTGCAGGGCTGTGTTGCTCTCTATGTCCTTTTTCCATTGTTGTTCCAGATATCCTTTTGCCCCTGCCCTTGCTTTTTGCTTTTGGGAGCCAAGTAAATTACGTGAAGGAAACCTATGTGAAAATGCAGTACATTTTGTCCCATTGGTGGCAAATTCATTTCTTAGGCACAGACCTGCTTATGTCTCCATACAAGCAAGAACAGACAATTTTATAATATTGAGGTTGCCATGGAAATATGCCACACACACGACCATGCTTTTGTTTAGCATGCTGATCAAATTTAATTAACGGCAGAGGAACCGGTACACCTTCAGTCTCCAATTGCAGTTTCTCAAGACCAAACCCCACTCCCAAGCCATTTTGTAGGAAGCCCTGTGCAGAACAGATCCCCGCTGGCAGATCTTTCCTGCTCAGTTTGTGCAGACTTTGGATTCTAACATTTTTCATGGCGATTCTTCTATGGTGTTGGAATTGGTTGTAGGGTGCACAGTAATAATAAAGATGATACAGTGGTACCTCGGATTACAGATGCTTCAGGTTACAGATGCTTCAGGTTACAGACTCCGCTAACCCAGAAATAGTACCTCAGGTTAAGAACTTTGCTTCAGGATGAGAACAGAAATCGTGCGGCGGCGGCGTGGCGGCAGCAGGAGGCCCCATTAGCTAAAGTGGTACCTTAGATTAAGAACAGTTTCAGGTTAAGAACGGACCTCCAGAACGAATTAAGTTCTTAACCCGAGGTTAAGAACCCTGTATAGGGAAGTGCTGCTCATCACAATAATGAACTTCTGGAATTCAGTTTCACAAGGTTTGGTAATGGCTTTAAACCGAGGAAAGGTTTTAGATGAAGATTTGATAGCTTCAGGGAGGTAGCTATTATTTCAAACAAGTAAATGCAAGCTCCAGGTTCAGTGTTGGTATACCTCTAAATGTTGACTGCTGAGGATAAAGAGTTGGGGAGGGCTGTTTTCTACATAACCCAGTTTGTTTGCTCCTTCTAAACCAGGGTGGTCTAACCTCTCAGACCAAGTGGGCTGCAAAAGTACTTCAACACAGAACCCGCAGGCCACACACTGAATTAAATTTCCATAGCGTAAATTAAAGTGTTTGCAATATATTACTTAATATACACAATATATATATATATATATATATATATATATATATATATATATATATGCACGCTATTAATAGATTTAATATATTTATTTAAGAAATTGAGGTAGCTCAGTTGGTTAGAGCACAATACTGATAATGTCAAGGTTGCAGGTTCGATCCCTGATATCCCAGCTGCATATTCCTGCACCACGGAGGGTTAGACTAGATGATCCTCAGGATCATTTCCAACTTTCTAGTTTTATGATTTATTTAACAATATTTAGATACAAACACATGTATACATTTTTGTTAATAACACAGACATTGAGTCCCTGTCAGGATAAAAAAGCAGGGTATAGAGGAAGAAGAAGAAGAATTTTAGAACTATGTACATCACCTTGGGCTCCTTGGAGGAAACAGTGTGATATAAATGCAATTAATAAATTTCAAATAAAACATAATTAAAACATAGGGAGAGCACACACACATTCCAAAGGCACTTCGGGGGGGCACTTGAGTTTAGTTGCAATGCACACTGGGAGTTGTAGTTCTAGCACCCTGATGAGATTCCTGTGGGGCTTCCAATAGCCGCCAAGGCAAATGTCTTCATTCACCGCACCTTGCGCTGTGGCTGCTGACATGCAGCAGTTTCCAGCTGCGCGTCAAACATACACGGGACTCACCTCTGTTGCCGCAGCCACCACCATTGTGCCTAGCACCGACGAGAAAGAAAAACTAATGATAAGCACCAAAGCCTCACCATGACCTTGAATTCAAGTCATCATGCTCTTGTTGAGAGTCAGCCCCCCCCCCCCGCTCCTCAGACCTTAGCCAATCGCAGCTTGCCTCTGCCTATACAGGGGCCGTCCTCTCTTTGCACCCTGTCAGCCTGGCATCAACCAATTGAGAGACAGGATTTCCTCTGCAGCACTGCCCCCACACAGCCAGTGTTATGCTTTTCACTTGGATTCGTAGAAGGAGCATAGAGATACAATGGAAGAGAATGGCTGTTGCCACTAGTGACGCTATTTTGATACTTAACAGGGCTACCAAAAAGGACCACTCTGTTCTAAGCATGAACAGGTAAGGAAACATCAGGAAAAAGGAATAAAGTGCTGTCTGAATGCAGACCTCAGATTCAATAGTTTTGTTTCAGATCCCAACCTAATGTGGTGTAGTGGCCAGAGTTTTTAGCCTGTGTCCCAGGTTCAAACCCCACCTCAGCCCTGAAGCTCACTGGGCCTGTCACTATCTCTCATCCTTGTTTACCTCGCAGGCTGGACATGAGGATAAAGAAAACTGCCCACACCTTCAGCTTTGTGGAAGATGGGATATAAATGTACTAAAGTATAGTCTTAACTCAGATAATTTAAAAATTCAAAATGTTTCATGCAGCTGTGCTTAGTGAATTGGTCTATATTGATCTCGAAGATGATTCTACACTTGATTTGTATTCGAATTTAATTCATTGAATTAACTAATTCGTGTATTTAATTAAAAAAATCAAGCTGTTTCACTTTGACAGATGTTTTCTTGCCTCTGCTTATGGCTGATTGTAGAAATGACCTAGAGAGGGTTTTTGTAAAACATTTAAGAGAGAAGTAGAGCCTCTTCTTAAGGATACTTGCCCTTTTACTGTATTACCTCCTGGCAGACTTTGCCTGCCAATCAATATATTGATGGCTCTCTGTTTTAGCTCAGTGCTCATTTGTAATGGAAATGACTTCATTGTTGATCCAAGGCTCCAACCAGCTTTTTCTGAGCAACTGAGACATTGAGTGGCATGCTTGCTTGGGCATGTTTCATTAAATACTGATGCAATCTTCCTGGGATAGCTCAGTCAGTAGAGCATAAGACTCTTTATCTCAGCTTTGTGGGTTCAAGCCCCACGTTGGACAAAAGATTCCTGGATTGCAGGGGGTTGGACTAGATGACCCTCGTGGTCTCTTCCAATTCTACAAGTCTATGATTCTATTTCCAAAGTACGATTGACAGTAGAACAACACTGCTTTACTGCTAGATGAAGCATTCAGCTCTTCTTAATCAGATACTAGAGATCCGGTGCAGATGGAATGTTAGATTATCAAGCTACAAAATAACTCAGTGAGAAGGCCTAATTAAACTTGATTATAACATGTAGCCGAAAACTGCTACTAAGATAAGAGAGACTAGGACTTGATTACTCCCCTGCATGCGCAGTGGGATGGACATAGAACTCTAGTGAGAATTAGGAAATACCTGTTATGTACTTAAATTCAGTTTACAATCATGCTCCCTGAAACACCTTTCTGTATAACTCTTCGGTATTTTTGTTTGGCTCTCTCGCATCATCTCAAAATCTGCCCCTTTTAAAGTGCTGTCATATATTAATAGTATCTTGCTTTGAAGTGATACCGTTTTTATATTTTAAAAAAATGAAAATAGAAATCTCGTGTATTTGACAACATGGCCTTGCTAGCACAACACAGCAATGACTTCCCAAGACTACAGAGGTCATCTTGCTCCACCCCTTTCTTTTTTGCTCCTGCACCACACTGCACTAATCCAAGGTTTGGCCTAGCATCATATCTGAACCTGGGCTTATGGTTAAGTTCTTGAGCTGTAGCCAAGAACAAACCTTTTAACAGGGTGATATTACAAGCAGTAATATTCATACAAGTCAGTATGAATATAATAATAATTTATTATTTATACCCAGCCCATCTGGCTGAGTTTCCCCAGCCACTTGGGCCTATACTTGCTTTGTTTCCTCTAGCTTAAACTATGGCAGTATTATGCCTTTATATCAACAGCAGTCAAGTTGCTGTACCCAGCGTGCCGCAAGAGAATTGGATGTAGCTCACAATTTCTTCTTGCTGCTGCTTCTATAAAAAAAAGGACTGTAATAGGAAAGAAGGCTGACCAGAGCTGCCAAGCTCCTATCAGAAATCCTAGATGTTATCTACTTGGACCAAAAATGGTTGAAGGGCACAATATTGTTTATGTTTGTTGCTATGTTGTGTATTTTTGTGCTTTTATATTGTAAACTGCCCTGTGATCCTCAGATTAAGGGCAGCATAAATAAAATAAAATAATTAAAATAAATAATAATAAATAATAACTCCCAAGTCTACTGTATTAATATGTGACTGCATAATAATATTTTTTATTAAACAGGCATATTAAGATGGGTCAAAGAAAACTCTATTGTGAAATAAGTTGTCATGTAAACAAACATTTCTCCTCCGCGCTCCATTTATTTATTTAGTTTCCTGTCACTCGCCCAGAGTTGCAATCATGTAAGTAAATCATGAGTAAGCTGCAAGTCTACTGTATGTCAACACTTATATGTTAGTCATGACTGAAACTGCACATGCCTATCAATACAAAGCTGGGCATCTGGCAGAGGGAAAAGATTTAAAATGCATTACATGGCTAATCCTGTTCTTCTGTCAGGTGCTGACCTCAGCGTTGACAGACGTGTAGCTTCAGTCATGATTGACACATGCTGTGTGGAATTATAAGGGCACAGTTTCTGTGTATGGTGTAAATTCTCTGGCTCAAGAACAAAATATGTTTCATGGTGAGAGAATTCACACCATGCTTAGGAACAGGTACATTACAACATGCTCATTCTCTGTGCTGGGCGCACAGTTCAGCACCCTGAATTCTCTGCTGTAAATGTGTTCAGAGTAAACTTCCAGTCCTTAGCTCTGGAGCCAGACCTGAGTTGGTAGAATTTGCAATGGCCATGGGATGGGACATCAGTTCCTTGCATTGCTGGTTAAGCCTCAACTAGCAGAAGCAAATAACTTGGGGGAGGGGGTGGATATTGTTTTGTTTTATTTTTGTTTTAACTATTTATTTTAGCCTTTTATCCTGTATTTTTATCTTGTGAACTGCCCTGAGTTCTCCAGATGAAGGGTGGTATATAAATTAATAAATAAATAATGATAAAAAATAAGTTAAATTGCTTAATTAGAATAACTTACAGTCAGTATAAAATTCAAATTTTTCTGGTACAAAATGGTAACATACCCACAGCCTCTGTTAACAGTTGACTGTTCATATTTAGCTATTTATGGCCCTCTTTCCCTTTAAATCAGTCACTAGAATTTCACCCACCCACCCACTTAGAGCAAAGGCTAGAACAAAGTAATACTTTGAATCCTCTTCTTGTTTCTCCTGTGACTTTGCTCCTAAACAGACTATCAGCTTAAATCCCTGCAGTTGCACATGTTCTAGTTTTTGACCTTAGCATAACATTTTCCTCACAGCAGGGGGGTAAAATCACCCGTTAACAGGAAAAGCAACCAATATGCTGGCCGTGAGCTGGGAATGTGGGTCATTCTGCATGTGGAAAGATTTTCTTTCCTAGGCTACTAATCCTGTGTTAGCAATCCGACTGCCATCAGGAGTCCAAACCAGGGACGGACACGTTTTAAATGCCTTTTTAATCAATAGTGGTATGGTGTAGGTGACTTTATTCATCTGTGAACTCTTGTGAAATTGTTACTAGATCCTAAAAGTGGATTGAAAAGGCAAGCTTGTCCCCATGTGCTTCATGGAGCTTTTAGTTGCTGTATGTTTTTGAAAGATGTGTGAATACATTTTCACAGGAACTTAACCCCTGAGAATGCCAAAAGGGGAGACATATTCTACCACTACACAACAGCCACCCTGTCCTGCGTCCATCCATCCCAGAGAATGGAGAGGTGGGAGGAAAATGTGGCTTCAAAAATCAGAGAAGAGCAACAGTGGCAGCCACACTCCCAGCACCCATGGCAACACACCAGTGCCCGCCCGCCCTAGTCAGCATGGTGTTGTTGTAAAAATGACATGGCATGAAGTTGTGGAAATTACATGGCCAGAAATGGGAGGCCCCAGTCCACCCATGCTAACAGGAAGGCATCATCACATCCCACACACAACCTGCCAGTTACAACGATTCCACAACACCTTCCACGGTGTAAGATACTGTGGTACAGACAGGAAGAGACCAGCAGCCAGGAGCTCTAGGCAGATGTTTGGTTTCCCTTATGCCATACATTTCTCACAAAGTACGATGTGTGTGTGAAGGAAGGAGAGGACATATAGCACAGCACCCAAACATCTCCCTTGGGGCAGGGGATCATGACCCACTATGGGAAGAAAACCCACCATTGGCCCATATTTGCCAATCGCTTGTAGCAAAGAAACAGCAAAATTAGAGCCTTATTGAATAGCATCAGGGATGGAGTGAGTTCTGGAAGTAAAATAGATGTGTATGGGCTTGTCAGGGTTTCTGCCCCTTTGACCATCAAATAGTGGGCAGCAAAAGCGGCAGATGGATTTGCCCCTCTAGGCTACGCACCCATTCTATGCACACAGGCATCAACTGTTAGATATGGAGCTTGACAGGAGTGGTAACCCTACAGAGGAACATTTGTGGTGTGTTTTGGTCACTGCTACTGGCCATAGGGTGGGTCTCCCTTGTGGTGTGCACACAACTGTGCAGAGCAAAAGGGAGGGAGGGAGAATCAGTTGTCAGAAGTTGGAACTCATCTTCCCTGGATGTAGGAGCAGAATAGGTGTGAGGAACGGGGAGAGGAGAATGATTGCTGCTACTTGAGTGCTCTGTCCATGGTTGGGGCTCAACCTCCCCACCCCATCCTGGAGTGGGGAAGAAATTGCAGTGACCAATGAGATGTTTAGACCTTCCTGCATAGGACTGTAGTGGAACTCTTATGCCCCTTTGCCCTGCTCTGTGCACCCTGACTGTGATTCAGTAAGGGAAAAGCACTCATGCATGTTTGACCAGAAGTGGCAGAGGTTGAAGTGGAATCCCTGGCCTGGATCAGCAGAGAACTTATCTGCATGTGGGGAAGACTGCTCCCAGCTGATGGCGGAGAAGGTTTAAGTACAGTTGAGGCAAGACACAGATTTCACATGCAGCTGGTTGGGGGAGGAAATATGGGAGACACTTTGTAGCCGGACTTCCTCCTCCCTTCACCGACCTGCATAGAGTACTCTGCTGTTGCCTCCCTATTGTAGGAATGTTGTAGGATCTGTGGTTGCCAGGTCATCTTTACAACATGTCATCTTCATGACCTCATTGCAACATCACCATGTTAGATGAGTGGTCAGGTGTCTGGAGACCTGAGGCAGGCTACCTGTGAGGGTTCTAGGAACAGCAGTGTCAGCAAAATGCTATTTCCATGTGTCTTTAGCTGGCAGGCTGTTTTGTGCACTGGTTCCCTCCTCAGAGACCTCTTGTATGTTCTTAGTACATGACGTTAGGCCAGAGTGATTCAGCCATGTACCCTTTTCTCTGAGTTATAGGTCCCTTGTTGTGGAGTTATATCCAAGTGTTGGTGTGCTGTGGTTGGCTGCAGACTAATGGCAAATCCAGTTCTTGGTCATGGCAACATGGGCGGGGCGGTTGGGGCAAGAGATGGGAGGCAGTGCCTTTTGTTCCATTTTAATTTTTCTATTAAATTGAAAGGGAGAATTTCCCTTACGCAAGCTTTGTGTTTGATACAGAGTTCCACTGTGTTTGGGATCTGAGGATACATAGGACTTCAACTTAAGTCTACTCCTTTGTCCTGTCCAATCTCATTTTGGATGCTACTCCAGCAGGGTCATGGTGGTGCAGCAGGCACACCATCAGCACAGCTGCACAGGTGTATCTTGCATGACACCAATATACCATGTTCTGTCAGTGTAGTGGTGCTTCTCAGGGGTAGCCAACATGGTTCTATCAGCTACTGTTGGATTCCCATCAGCCCAAGTCAGCCAGGGGTGATCGGAGAGTTCAACAATATCTGGAGAGCATTGCATTGGCTACGCCTACTGCACTCCCTCAGCTAGTGTATCTCGAGTACTGGATTGCACCCTTGCTATTATCTAGAATACTGTGTTTTAGGATATATTACCTATAGAGGCTATTATGAGTTTGGATATTACTTTTCAGACTGAAATATAAAATTAGTGAACTGGATTCTAGTCCACAACAGCACAT
This sequence comes from Podarcis filfolensis, assembly GCF_964270895.1. Classification (NCBI taxonomy): domain Eukaryota; kingdom Metazoa; phylum Chordata; class Lepidosauria; order Squamata; family Lacertidae; genus Podarcis; species Podarcis filfolensis. The sequence goes on along the minus strand of NC_139618.1, from coordinate 16,952,899 downwards.
GCCATAATAAATTTGTTTAGCCACACAACTCTAGTTGTTTTTGCTTAGTCCTTGGTATCTTCCCTTTCAATTTAAATATATCAGGGTGGGAAAAACTTAAGCTCCAGCCCAGCACCATTAGTAGAGTCACTTTCTCCTGGTTGGCAACCTAGGAGTACCAGACAATCATCCTCTGCTCCCCTTGAAAATAGATTAGGAGACACAGCAGCCAAATCTGAGAAGCACAAATACTAAGACACTTAACTGGAACTGAATATTTTTTTGGGGTGGGGAGGAGAGAGAGAGAGAGAGAGATGTTTTCAAGCTTTTCTGAAGTGATGGTGGGAGTATCTCGCTGTTTCTTTCCTTTTAATCTTTGTCAGGTTCATAAAATACCTAGGCAAAAGGTAATGTTTGTAGTCAGCCAGCTAGCACAAAAATGTTGCCGATTAGCACCTTGACTGCAGCCAAGGTCTGATGTACTTGGGACCCAGTGTGATGGGTTGCTGTAAATCTCTGCTGTAAAACATAACAGCATTTGACACACAAAAAAGCTGCAGTGTGTGTTTTGAACTCGGGTAAGTTTTGGAGTGATACTCTCATTGTAATAACCTTCAGCATATTTTTCTTTTCATCTGTTCTGTATTAAATTATTGTTTCATAGTATTGTCATAATGCATATATGTTGAAATGCTGTATTATAGTGGCCTGTCATATAAGTATCATTGCTTTGGAATTGTCGGCACCCAACAGTTTTGGATCCCCAGTTAGTTGCCTAATATTGGAAAGTCCTGGCAGGTATATATTATCTTGCCACTTGAAATAAAGAAACCATGGCTATTTCCTCACAAGAGTATTTTATCTTGCTGTGCTTTGATTGTCACCAACCTCTCTTTTCTTTTCTCTTCTTTTCTTTTCTGTTCTGTTAACGAGATGGTAGACTTGCCCCTATCTTAAGGCCTGATAGCCAGTACTAGTGCTTTATAGCTTCCTGAGACTGAAAAGGCTGGAAATAAAGGAAGTCCTTTTGCAACTGGCTTCAAGTTGTGGCTTTTATTTGAAGAGAATGTCTCTAGAGAATTGCTTGCAAACAAAAGCAATTTAGTAAGAGTGAGCAGGCATCTTTTGTAAGACACTGCTTAGCTTTTCCTTTTTAGCTCAAAGAAGAAGTTAAAATGGAACAGTTTTGCCCTGTTCACCGATTGAAATTAATGCTAAGTTTATTCACCTTTTGGCATAGGGCCATTTCCTTCTCATCAAGGGGTAATTGCTACGTGTATGAATCTCAATTGCATTGTCTCTAATTCAATGGAACTTGGAAAACACAACTAAGAACTTGTACTCCCTTTTACATTAAAGGTCAAGAAGAGCATCACAGTCTTTACAGTGGGAGAGACTTGGGCGTTTTATGCTTCTTTCTTTGTTTTTGACACTTGCTATTTGCCTGGCCATATGAACATGGAGTTTGTATTGGCTAATAGGTTGTAGAAACATTTGTGGAATCATTTAATGCTTCTCAAGGTGGTAATCAATAAACTGGAGTCATTAACTACTGGTGTAATAGCAGTTGCAATTATGTACTCCTATTTCCTGGTCACTCGGTGTATTTTGTTTTCGATAACATTCTTCCATTCACTACTGTCACTACTGACTGATGGTAATTTAGATGCCCACGGTTGTACCAACAGTGCAATCACTGTTGTCCAAAGTAGTGCTGTATTTATTCAAAAATTGAATTCCATTATTTCATGTTCAGTATTTGAACCTTTCATTACAAAAAGAAGCCAAACAAGTTTAGCAATAAACTTAATAAAACAAATACAATAAAATCAAATATGAAACAATATTAAAAATTGTCCATAAATAAAAATGCTGTTAATAACTGATAAAAAGGATTAAAAATAACTATTCGGTTAATAAGCATAATACATAATTCACACTTTCTCTGCAGTAGAAACATGTCAATAAGCAAGAAAATAATAAAATGCATGACACATACTTGAGTTAACAGTGCAATATGCCAATAATATTAGAGTCACTGTTAAAGCAAACACTACCATCCCAGAATGAATAGGAACCCAAAGGGGACTGTTGTGAAACACTTAACCAGTGTCTGAAAAGGCCAAAAAGTCAAATTTTTAGACATTCTGAATACTCAGAGACTCTACTAGGTCCAAGATGACCAAACTCTCAGAACTGAATATGCCTCTCTCTCACTTGGAGGTCTAAATGGAGCACTTGTGAAAGGCTAGATGGCAACTTGTCAGGGATTCTGTAGCAGGGATTCCTACATTCCTGAGGGTTGAACTAGATGACCCATTGGGGTCCCTTCTAACTCTGAAATTCTGTGATGGCATCCTTCTGTAACAGTACAAGAAGCTGAGAGCAAGTATGCCTCTTAAAGAAAATTCTTCTCAATAGGTTATAACAGAACCTTGGGAAGCTTTATCGTTTTGTGATCTTATTCATTTCCCCCTATTCATGTGCCTTTTGTTATGCTAATTTGGGGCCCTGGCTAGATGTTGTGCTCCTTCCTCCAGTCTCAAGTTTAGAGTTCTTACTTAGCTGATGTGACATCCTGCTTAGCAACATTTAAAACATGTATAAAGAAAACATGTATAAAACATGTGTAAAGGCAGACCAACACTTGGCAGTGACTAGACTGGCCAGAGAACTATGCTATGGCAGGGCACAGGGTACAGGAGTGAGTTTCCTTCCTCTCTGAAATGCTTGTTCCCTTTTCTCACCTGTCAGGGTCCCACCACTGATCTGTTCATAAGCAATTGACATGAAAGGATTAGCCCTGCAAGCATGGCGTGAAATGAAACCATAAGGAAACATATGGGCTGCATTACCCATTCCTTCCTTTCCTCTTCTCCTCACTAGACTGAAAGCTACGAAATACCAAGCACAAGCAGACTGCTGAGATGGGGAGAGCATAACAATTAAAACTATTGTCCTACTATATCTTAACTCTGTCTTCCATTACAGATTTTGATTTCCCTGAATCACTTATATAAGGGAAGAGGGAGGACGCTGTTGCAGAAACTGATCAGATATGTGCATGGTAGTAATAGGGGTTGCTTTTGAAAAGAATGAACTGTGGTTCAGTGAAATAATGTATTATACATCTTCCTTCCTGTCTATCTGGCCACAAAATGAGATTTTCCCTTCAATTTTACAGTGTCAAAAAAACACGGCAAGCTTATTACTTTCCTGCGCACATTCATGAAGTCTCGGCCAACAAAACAGAAACTGAAGCAACGTGGGATCTTAAAAGAGAGGGTATTTGGCTGCGACCTTGGAGAACATCTTCTCAACTCTGGTCATGATGGTAAGTAAGAAGAATGTTATGCTTTGGCTCAAGAGTGTCCTACAATGCGAATTCTAAAAGAACAATTTGGATCTCACCAGCATTACTTTTCTTTGAGTCATTACAATGCTCCACCTATAGCACCTGCCTCTTCATTCTTCTTAAGAAAGTGCAGTCCAAGATTTCCATGCAGTTGAGACATAATATTTGTCCTGCCTTGGCACCCAGCACTTCTGTAATATCACAGTTTGATGTGTTACATAGAGTATATGAGAGTGATTTTATTATTTTGACATCAGTCAGAGATTATTCACAGAAGCAGGTTGTCCTCATGATGATGATTTAAGAAAGAATCAGGCCAATCATTTTTCCCAGGAGTTAAGGGCATCTGAACGGTAGCCAAGGATAAAATGTCGCCTCCCTGATGCATTGTTATTGCTGTTTTAATTTTTCAAGAAAAATATTTGGAATAAATAATAATCTGGGCAACTGAATGACATCACACATCAAAGTCCATCTTGTTATATCTTCCAACTTTTGCTTAAGAGGTGATGGCAAAGGGGCAAAAATCTGAGTTTGCTGTAGCTGTACTTTGACATAAGAATGGATAAGAAGACTAGAGCCACAGACAGCTAGAATTAAAGGCTCAACAGGGACCAAAAGGTTATCAGATCCAAATTGCTGTACTGTGGCAGAATCCTTCCTTCCCGGAGCAGAGTTTGAGAAGAGTTTGTGCAGTTCTTCACTCAGCAACTTGCCTTGGGGTAACTTGATTATCCCAGGCGGGTAAACACATAATTCATTGCACCTCTCTTATAAATCCAGGTGCATATTGAAGTACTATACTCTGTAATGAAATTGATAGGTGTCAGTTCTGCCTGAGACTGGACAATCTGTTAATAATCCACATTTGGTCTGTTAACAGTCCAAACATTTTCAAAACATTTGAGTGTGTACTGCTCTAGTTATACTGACTTCAGCCTGCAGAGAAAGGTTCAGGAGAAGAAGCATTGTGTATTGCTGCTTCTTGGGTGTTTTCTGTAGTGTCTTGATGGTGCTTCTGTTCTTTATGGCTTCTTCCTTTCAGAAGCTAAGCACTTCAGTGTAAAATCACCCAGTTAAAGATTACATCATCCATTGAAACATGTGCTTTGCCTCAGTCCTGAGTATTAATAATATTTGTGTCAATACTTATACAATTAGCATGTTACATTGCTGCTTGGTGATCTCATACCCCTGGGAGCTTTGCAGTGTATTTGCAGTTCCTTGGGCTTTTCTTGTAACTCATTACCTGCTTGCATTTCAGTTTGTGTTTCAAGTGCTTAATTGGATGAAGACCTACACCATGACAGGCACTAAAATTTGCCAAGATATTTTTTGCTGAACCTTAAATGGCAGGGCACAGTTTGTAGCCTTGCATAAATTTTGCACTTTTGTTTTTTCCCTTGACACTGTGTCAGAATCCAGGACATGAGTCATATGTTTCCCAAAGTTTCTATTGGAAAGATGATAGTTCACATGTATCAAATTGATTTGGGTGGGCATGGGTGCAATGTTGTAATGTCAGCATTGATTATATAACACCAGGAAACCCAAGCAACTCTAGGAGAAAGCATGCACAGAGCCGCAATGTTCTAGGATTGGTAGTGAGACTGGATGATCCTAGGAGCAAATGAAATGCAGCATGACAAATGTGCTTGTCTGAAAGCGCCCTTGTGAATTATTACTTGAATTTTGGAGCTTCATTTGTAGAGGAAGAAAATGAGTCAATTCAGAACTCTGCAAAAGTGAGAGGGAACTGGATTTTAGGACACCATGGGCAGAATTTCAGGCCAGGCTATTGCTTATTCTGAGAGAGCTCCTGTATATTACTCTCATATACCCTGTTCGTAACAGTTATTTTCACTTTAATGGATTATTGAAGACTTGAATACTGTAGTAAGAAGGATTGCTGAGATTATCTTCTAAACTGCACCATGTTGGCTTGGTAGCTGCCTCTTTGTCATTCTGTGAAATGCCATGTAAATGGAGATTTGGCTGCCCAAACTATTTAGGTAGCTATAGCCAAACAGAAAGACGCAGCTCCACTTTTCCTTTCTACCCACTCTGCACGTAGCATTGTAACAAATAATTGTGGAGTTAAAAGTGCCACCTAGATCAAGATAGGCAGTCAATGGATTGGATTCAAATGCTGTCCAGATTGCCCAAAACATCACCATCACAGAGCAAACAGCTTAAAGTAACTGAGGCAACATGTTGGGATGTGGCTGTTTGGGGAGGCAGGCCGCTCTGGGAGTGATCGTGTCAAAGGTGCAGTGTCTTCACATAAGCGCAGGATCATTGCACTATAGCACGACATGCCACTGGCTGGGAAACTCAGGCTGTAACATATCAAATGTGGGTGGAATCTACAAGGGTGCCATGAAATGCCTATGGCACAGTCTTCATGTAATTTTGTCTCAGGCTGGAAATTATGTAGGGAGAACAAGAACTTCAGTAGACTTGGGTTATTAAATACCAGCTTTGCTTTCCATCTAACAACTTGGTGATTAAGCTGGGCATTAGTTGTTTCCTTGAATCATATTGATCAATATTTATTTGAAATAGTTGCAGTATTTTGGTTTCTTTAGCTTTGAACATCATTTCCCTACCCTGTGCTGAATAAACACTTGGAAACAAACCAAGACTCCTTGAGGAGTAGCGGTTCGTCATTCAGCTGGGGTTACCAATTTGTTCTGCTTTGCTGCCACCTGCCATGCTTGGTGGTTTTATAGTGTGCAACCTCTGTCAGCATATTGTAGCCCCTGACTAGGTTGGGGTCTCTTTACTTTCCCCTTGTTGGTAGCTGGTGTTGGCAGCAGCTCACCTCAGAATTACTTCTTCCATTGGCCTAGTTAAACAGCGCTTTGCCCAAAAGAAACTGGTGAGAATTTTTTAGCATCACCTACAAATGGAAAGCAGCTTCACTGTTTACTGCTTTGTGTTGTGATAATAATTCTGTATTGCATCATCTCTGTGCATGTTCATTGGCTCCCATTGGGAATTATATGTGATGCTTTCTTTTCTATTCTGAAATTAATAGGAATTGTTGATATATGTTTTTAGTAAGCACAGAGGACAAAAGGCTCTTGTTCTTTAATTTACTTTAAACATTTACCTGCTTATGCCCCTTTCCCCCTATTTATGTAAAACAACTGCAAAAACAGCTTCACAGCATATGGAAAAGTGTGTTGTTAATGACCCAGAAGAAAACTATTAATTGGGTAATTCTTTATTCTGTGAAAGGAAGGCATTATGCGGTTCAAAGCCCATATGCATGCAGTTGTGATAAGGTAAATTTAAGCAATGTATTAGGAAGATTTAAGCAATGTTAAAGGCTTGTCTTCAAAAGATATACAGTCTGTATTTACAAAGCATTCCAGTCTTTGAATGGATTTTACTTATACTAATATTATTTCTGTTACAATTTAGAAGCCTTAAATATACATGGCATAGTGGTAATTCACTGAGTCATTTTGGATTTTACAAACTCATTTCAGCTTTTTCTCTTACAAGATATAATGACATGGAATCCATAATGTTGCTCTTGCCAGTGATTGCTATAGTTACCTACACCGTTCTTCTTTTAAAACAGTGTGCATTTTAATTCTAAAGGGGGTGGGGCAATCTCTATTAAGCAATAAACCTCTTAGATTTTGTTCTGGTAGAAACTGATGCAGCAGCATGGAGTAAGATCTAGAGCAGGTTAAAGATGATCTAAAACCATTTGAAATCATTTGAATGGTAATGTGCCCATTTTTAAGTGTCCTAGATTTTGGTAAACTGAAGCCACCGTTCTCATGGTGTTAATAACTATGCAGGGCAACTGCCCTAAAACTGCTTTTCTTGCCTTCAAAATCCTTACCTAATTTACTATGAAATTAATCTGACAGATTTCAGTCCAGCTCTAGTTGTTGCATATTTACTTGTACCTTGAGTTTTAATTCTTTTTGGCTCTTTCCTGAGCCTGAATACAGGACCCAGCATTCCAAACTTTTTTTAAAAAAAAAATACAGCAAGGAGCTATGATGTCCAAATTATTAAATTTTGTCCTAAAGTATATGTTCATTATAGCATTGGGTTTTCTTGAGATGCTACTGCTTTGGGAATGCTTTTTACTACTGCTTACTGTGAATGCGGGACACAGGTGGCACTGTGGGTTAAACCACAGAGCCTAGGGCTTGCCGATCAGAAGGTTGGCGGTTCGAATCCCCACGACGGGGTGAGCTCCCGTTGCTCAGTCCCTGCTCCTGCCAACCTAGCAGTTCAAAAGCATGTCAAAGTGCAAGTAGATAAATAGGTACCACTCCGGCGAGAAGGTAAACAGCGTTTCCGTGTGCTGCTCTGGTTTGCCAGAAGCGGCTTAGTCATGCTGGCCACATGACCCGGAAGCTGTACGCTGGCTCCCTCAGCCAATAAAGCGAGATGAGCACCGCAACCCCAGAGTCGGCCATGACTGGACCTAATGGTCAGGGGTCCTTTTACCTTTACTGTGAAGTTCATTACAGCAAATGAATACGAATCAATACTCATAAGACAACAGCATAGATAGTGTCTTCTACACTAGGATGGCAGGATGTTCATGAAACACCAGCTGGAGGTGACATTTTGGAACAGCATAGAATTTAAACATAACATTCCCTGAAGATGACATAGGCAGTTTTATTCACATAAACACTTTTAATATCAAGCTTCTGAAATTAAACTGATTAAGTCTGGGAACTAACAGAAAGAATAGGATGATATTTCATTGTAAACATAAAAAAATGCAATACCTGAGTGATAAAATAGAAGCGGCTGTGATATTCATCAGCTTTGTGTGAAAATACAGGTTAAGTACAGAGCACAGTCCAAATAAAGTTGACTATTTTAAGTCCTTTTACTCAAGAGCAGTGTTTCTGGCTATCCACACTTCTGCCTTTTTCTTTTTCTTTTTTTACATGGACTTAGATACAAAATGTACTACTACACCTTGCTTTACAGTGATTGTTCCAGTTTTCTAGTGATGATTTAACTTTATGCCGGTGCATGGAATTCAGCTGAGTGGCAGCATTTCAGTATGGCATGGTCCATTAACTGGCCAAATGGCCCTGGCTTGGACATTGTGAAAATGACACTGTTTCAACAGAACTTGGTGGGCAGCCTTGGTCTCCCAGGCTGAACAAATAATTCTTATTCCAGCAATAGACTGAGAACCCCTGGACTCTTAAAATGCAAGAGGCATATCAGTCTCAAAAACAGAGGAGGGAATCTGATCTGAGTAAACTGAAATATTCAGTGTGAGCAGCTAGTTTGCTATTTGGAACATGTTCCTAGGCAGCAGCTGTGCAGTTCAATTTATTTATTTATTTCATAAAATTTGTGAACTGATTGTGAAAAACCTAAAATAAAAAAACCTCAAAGCCATTTACAAAAAGATAAAACAAGAAAAAAAATACAAGAAATACTTTTAAACACACAAAAAGATAAAATACTAAAACAGAATAAAATTCACACCAGCTTTCTAAGCATCTGGATAGGCTTGTCTAAACAAGAATGTTTTCAGCAAGTGCCAAAAAGAATATAGGGAAGGCTCATGCTTGATATCAGTAGGCAGGGAGTTCCAAAGTGTAGTTGCTGCTACATTAAACAATGGATTTCTTACAAATGTGGAATGGGTATTATGTGGCACCTGTAGTAGTGTCAGCTCCACTGATCAGAGCAGTGAAGTGGGCACATGCGGAGTAAGGCGATTATGTAGGTAAACTGGTTCTAAGTTGTTAAAGGCTTTATAAACTAATAGTAACACCTTGAACTTGTTGCAGTAGCAGTCAGTGCAGCTCTCTGAGCACAGGTGTGATATGCTGACAACGCCTCATCCTTTCAACAATGATGCTGCAGCATTCTGCACTAACTGCAGCTTCTGGATCATGCACAAGGGAAGCCCCACAAACAGTGATTGCAGTATCTAATAGAAGCTTATTATCCCCTTGGGTTGACCTTCAGGAAGTAGACATGGCCGTGGGTTAACTGGGTTGTTCTCATCTCCATTGGAAGCTCAGTGCATTGGGCCAAACCTAGTGGAGCTGTAGCTGGGTTGTGGCAATCCCTTTCACTTGTGCTTGCAAAGCAGTGGAGCTGTCGGGTGAAGTAAAAAGTGACCTGTCACCACAATTTCAGCTTTTTCAGACCAGGGAACAACTGAACTGAATGTTTTATTGGAAAGTGCCAAGCCACATGGCCCACTTACGATTGTTCATTGCCTTCCTGGTGTTTCCTCCTTTGGCCAGAGCTTGGAGGGTGCCACACAGTCTTTATCCACACCTGACACTATTTACATCCAGGGCCCAGGGCCCATTTCACGCTCAAGTTCCACAATGTGGTGAAATGAAGCAAAATCTCTGAAACCTCCAGGGATATTTTTGATGCTTAGACATTACATTCCTCTTGCAGCTTAATGGAGAGGACTGTTGTCTCCTTAATTCTTCTTTATTCCTTAATTTCCACTTCTATTTCTAGAAATAGGAACAGTCATTTTGGCATCAGAAAGAAAACACAAACGGATTGCTTTATCTCTCTGCAGGAGATGTTTGTGGTGCTCAGCATCCCACAGGCTCACCATGTTTAAATTTATCAAGGTTTCTGTAGACAGGGATGTATCTGGGAAACACTGATGGCATGTTGCCTAGAAACCGAAGAACTGAAAATAGTAATCCAGGCCTCTGGCTTGATTTGAGCTCTGTTAATTGTGCTTCCATGTATTTCTGTGTATGTAACAAAAATGCTTATGCTTTGTAATCAGTCTGAAGACTACAGATGTCATTCTGTCAGCATCAGGCTATCAGCATAGTGATCTAATTTAGACTTTCTGTTACCTGGGTATCATGATAAGACCAGGATAAGATCATGAAATGACATGACATCTGGCAGCTCTCCCCCATTTATTGGAATGTAAAAGGAAACACAGAACAACAGATTAAAAGTGATCATGCTTTTGCCCTTCCTTTGTCTTACATCTTTGCCATCTTAATCTGCTGGAAGGCTTCCATGTTCTCTACATGCCATTTAAAATCAAGGATATTGTATTGTGTTTTTGAGTTCTGAAAGTCACCTTAAGGGTTGTGCTGTAGAGGAATAAGCCCTATTAATAAGCAAATAGACTAAAATGGGGTCTTTTGGAAAGTTTGGTTGGACTAGATGACCCCGTGGTCCCTTCCATCTCCACAATTGTATGATTGCAATCAAGAGCATGAATTTTTGGGGGAGCATTCAATTAAATTGTTTCACCAGAGGAAGCCAGCACAATATTTTCCATTATTGCAATAGGACTCCCCCCGCCTGCATTCCCCAACTCTGTACCAGAGGGTCGGCAGAACCCCCAGAACAGCAAGCGGGAGAGGGGGTGGAAAGGGGAGATTAGTAAACCAGGAAGCAGAAATTGTTGCACTTATGGAACAATCTCTTAGCGCTTCATTGAATACAACCCTCAATCTCATACTTCGTTGGTTTGGACACATGGCCCATTTGGAAGTTTCATGTAGACAAAAAACAGTTCCCTATACAGTCATATCTTGGTTGTCGAACGCCCTGGAACTTGGACGTTTTGGCTCCCGAACACTGCAAACCCAGAAGTGATGGTTTCAGTTTGCGAACGTTCTTTTGGAACCCGAATGTCTGACAGGGCTTCCACAGCTTCTGATTGGCTGCAGGAGCTTCCTCAGCTAATCAGAAGCCACAATTTGGTTTCTTTACATTTTGGAAGTCAAATGGATTTCTGGAATGGATTCCATTTGACTTCCAAGGTACGATTGTAGTTAACTGAACAAGGAAGCCTCTTGCAAAGGTTGCCTCATCCTTTGGTACAAAGCAAAGGATGTATGATAGATGTCTCACTTGGGAGCTCACTGGGTCAGACAAACTTGATGGAGAGATCAGTGCCAAAGGGCATTACAGTGGTACCTCGGGTTACAAACGCTTCGGGTTACAAACACTTCAGGTTACAAACTCCGCTAATCCAGAAGTAGTACCTCGGGTTGCGAACTTTGCCCCAGGATGAGAACGGAAATTGTGTGCTGGCGGCGTGGCAGCAGCGGGAGACCCCATTAGTGAAAGCACACCTCAGGTTAAGAACGGTTTCAGGTTAAGAACGGACCTCCGGAACGAATTAAGTTTGTAACCCAAGGTACCACTGTACTTGGGTTTAAAGACCAACATGTGAAGCGTAGACTACGACCCTTTACACATACACTATTATATAAGTTTGTAATATGTGCAGTTACATTTGTCAGTCCAGGATTGGACTTTAATTACTTGTGAGAATCCATAGACTCAAACTGATCATGCCTGATCATCCTTCTTAGAGATGGGCAGGGTGGGGAGAGAACCCAAATAGAAAACAAGAAAAGTAGGGAGACTTAAATGAACAAAAGCCTACTTAGTCATAAGCATCAGTCAAGCATATTTGTGGATATCTTATTTTTTGTTAGGGAGCCCAGTACAACCCAGTTAAAACATGATTGGGATAAACCTGTTTTGAAGAATTTTGGAGTTGGCCATTTCTGGCACAGCTGAATGTTGACAAGGTCCTCTTATCCATTGTGACAATTAAACTAAAGAATTAGCTGTCAACTAGTGGTACCTGGAGGGCAAATGAGGCTGTTGTATCCATTGTCAGTTCAATGTTAATTCCCATTCTTGCATGGCGAATGAGCCAGTGAATTGAACATATTGCAGTGACTGCACCCCATCACCCTGTCCCCTTTCTGTTTTCTGCTTTGGCTTGATGTTAAATGTCACAGTAGGGTGCTCCTGAAATTTAATTATGACAAATACAGCACTACCACGCTGTTCGTTTATAAGGCTAGGAAACCCTGGGGGGGCAAGAGGCCTGGATGCCTGCTGAGGTCGTTCTCTGTGACAAGGTGCTTCAATTAGGCAGTGCAGGCAGGTGTTCTTGGCGGTGCCAGGGACCGGGGGGGGGGGGACTTGTGCTATGCGTGGCTTCATTTTTTGTACAGTGCCTCAGCCTCCTGTTAAAGGAGAATTATAGGAGCTAAACAGAAAAGCGAAAGTGTTTATTATTTGTGTTCAATCCTTTAAATTCAGCTCCTAATATGTTGGTCAATCTTATAACTCCAAACTGTTTCCTATCCTATCCTGTCTCTGTTTTATGTCAGACCTTAAAGTAAGGTAAAGGTACCCCTGCCCGTATGGGCCAGTCTTGACAGACTCTAGGGTTGTGCACTCATCTCACTCTAGAGGCCGGGAGCTAGTGCTATCCGCAGACACTTCCGGGTCACGTGGCCAGCGTGACGAAGCTGCTCTGGCGAACCAGCACCAGAGCAGCACACGGAAACGCCGTTTACCTTCCCGCTATAAAGCGGTACCTATTTATCTACTTGCACTTAAGGGTGCTTTCGAACTGCTAGGTGGGCAGGAGCTGGGACCGGACAATGGGAGCTCACCCCGCCGCGGGGATTCGAACCGCCGTCCATGCGATCGGCAAGTCCTAGGCGCTGAGGTTTTACCCACAGCGCCACCTACGTCCCTTGTGTCGGACCTTACTACGGTCTATTACTTGGGTTATAGTGTGAATCCAGCAGGAATTTAAGATATGAGGATCTTGAGTTCAAAGTGTTGGAGACAAGGACTGGATTTAGAAATTAGAAAGGAGATGTTATAGTTTAGAAGTATGGTGAAAAGCAAGGTTTATACTGTAGAACTAAAAATAACTTTGGTAGTTTTTGCTGTGATATTGCCCCAACTCCTATGAATCCCTTAATAATAAGCAGACTTCCCTGGGAATGGCATGGGGGGGGGGTGGAGTTGAGTGTCTGTGGAGTGGTCATTTTTTAACCAAAACAACGCATGCTTAAAAGATGGTGATGTTTTGACTGGAGAATCTGATTTCATCCTACATGGAGGATAGGGATATAGAGCAGGAAACAGATTGTGTAGAATAGCCAGCAGGGTTGGTATATTGGATGGAATGTTAATGTGTGTCTAATAGTACCTGTCTTGCAATTGATCCTAATCTGTGTTCTAGTTTTTCAGTTACAGATTAACTGCACATACTGTTTTGCAATTTGTAGATGTGATTTACCTTGTTTTTTTCCATTCTGTTGAAGACATACAAGTCTATAAAGTTAAAGTTAAACTAAATTTAAGGTGGAATTTGCTGTTAGTGTTTATTAGTCAGCAGTCGGGTAGACTTTTATGATAGAGCTCCCCGCCTTTGAACCAAAAACCTTTGGCCCAATCTGGTCAATGCCATTGAAAAGTTGTGATTTGAAGGATCAATCCAATTAAAAATGGCAGATCAGGAAACAGAGCATGGTAGCTTGGGGTTGGTGCCAAGGGTACAAACATTTTGGCTGACCTTTGTGGTCATCATGAAACTGCCACTCTTCCAAAGGGTGAGGTGTAATTCCTGACCTCACACTGTGCCTCCCAAATGCACCAAAAGGATACAACATGGCAGGTGTGGTGGGCATCATTGTGGTGGCCTGAGTGGCAGAAAATTCTCTAAAGGTGCACATCTGTTGCATGTACTTGCACGTTCCTGCCATCAAGCAACATCACCCGTGCCGGATATTGGGCTTCCTGACACAAGTGTGTCTCAGGCACAAGAAACTTCCAACACTGAACGTAGAACAGATAACCCAAGCGAATGAATCCAGCCATAGAGTCAATATGTCAAATGTCATGTGTACTGCACACATATGCAGCATTTAAAAATATATTTGCTCATTTAACAAATGGGAATCTCTGAACCTGAATCTAATCCAAAGGGCTGTTACTGAATCCACCATATTGGACCCCAAACAAATGGAAGGCAGATACCTCAAAGCAAGTCAAATCATAGACTTGCAATTCAAGTTAAACACATGCATCTAGCCAGCACTGCTGCCACAAGCAGCCCACCAGTCACAACTGCCCCAAGTTACAAACAAAACTTCAGGATTTGGGGGGAGCGGGTAGCCCAGTTGGTGCTGTGGTAGCTTAGCTGAGCCTGTCCTACTGCTGCCTTCAGTACTGGAGGCATGAGAAAGCACACAGCTGAAGCTGGCTGGCTTGGTGACAGCTCCTTTAGACTTTGTGCAAGCAGGAACAACATGTATTTCATTATCTGAAACCACACATTGCAGTGATTTGGGTTTCAGTCTTGTCTTAACAGAAACAGAAGCACCCACTGAACTAGCTGTACTTAAAAGATATTTAAGAAATCTCTTACCTGTGTAGTTTCTTGAAGGGCTTCTTTCTATGTGTGTAGCCAGGAAGAATCTGGGAAGGTGATGCTAAGAGCATCTAATGGTCAACCAACACTGTTGCTTTTTGCTTTTAAGTCCCTCAGGTTCTCAAGAGTTGCACTGAATTCATTGAAAAGCATGGCATTGTGGATGGAATATACCGTCTATCTGGGATTGCATCGAATATCCAGAAACTACGGTATGAATTTTTTGTGTGTTGTGATTTCAAGTCTCAAACATACTAACGTCAGTTTTGGGGTTTGCTGCTGAATGCCATTGAGAATTTATTTCTGGTTTGCTCCTAAAACACTTAATTTTTGACGTATCGTGTATTTTTCCATGAATCCAAAAGTATCATTGGCTGGGACAGAAACCAGTTGTGTTGCTCTGAGGCCACAATCTATTATTTCAGAATACAGAATGACTGTGGGATAACAAGTAATTTGCAGTTTATTTATGGCTCTTGTGGATGCAGGCTTCAGAAACAGCAGTTGCCTCTTCTCTGATCCCAGCTGTCTGACTCACCATATTAGCTCCTGTGTGTCTAAACCTAGCTAATTTGAAACAGCAATTTCCAGACACGTTATGCAGCATGGAGCAAGCACTGCCATCTGTGGCCCTCTGTAGATGGCTTTTTTTTTTATGGCTCTCTCATCAAGACAGGCCATTGCAGAAGAATTTTCCTCATGTGATTCTTGGCTCTGTGGCTTGCACAGAATCTGCATACAGTGATTTGGATCTTCAGGGCCCTGGGTGGCCCATCATGTCCACAATTTTTCTTTCTAGGTCTTCAGACTGAAAGGAAATGCTATTTTCATTCTGACAGATGGGGAGCTCTACCTAGCCAGAAATCTGTTGCTTATAATAATTGGAATTGCTTGAATTTTGGCTGCATGAACGTTGAGTATATATCATGAAATCAATTTCATGGAGTGTTCCAGATTACAGGCAGTTTGATTGTTGAGCATGCTTGGTGGTTTTATAGCCGACTAAAATGGCTCCCAAGAAGCTATTAAAACTAGCAAAAATGTGAACCTGTAGGACCACAGATTTTTGTGGCTTGAGGTTTGAGGCATTTGTTTCTTCCTGTAAACAAAGTCCTTTTCATCTTTTGAGTATATATTATCCTCTTTTCTCTCTCTTTATTTCCTTTTGTCTCCAGGCATGAGTTTGACTCTGAGCAAATCCCTGACTTGACAAAAGATGTATACATTCAGGATATACATTGTGTGGGCTCGCTCTGTAAGCTCTATTTCCGAGAACTCCCAAATCCTCTGCTCACCTATCAGCTCTATGAGAAATTTTCAGTAAGTGCAAGACGGGACTCCTATTTTTACTGCCTGGGCAGCATTAGTGTGAGTCACACTTCAAAAATATCTCCCCTTTTCACTGTGTTTAACAGTAGCTAAATTAAACTCCCATCTAAAGAACTGGCACGCTTCCTGTATATAATTGTTACATGAGTATTCATTCACAGTTCTTCCGGTGCAACTCATGACCTTATCTTTTGCACTTGATGTGCCCCCGGAAACAGGATCTGGGGGGAAAGCCTCAAGGATATCTAGAATTTCCAACGATATAGGTCAGTTTCTTCCAACCTCAAAGGGAAGCATGCTCAGTTGTCAGAGCAGTGCAGTGCACCAGATGAACTTCTATTGAAGAGACCAGGGTTCAAATCCCCTACCAAATGATGTAGCTCAGTGGGTGACCTTGGGCTAATCAGTCTCTGTTGCAGTACTGTTGTGAGGATTAAAATAGGGAACAACTGCACATACGCTTCCCTAACCAGTAGCAGTCAGGGTGGAATTCTAAAGCAATAAATAATATCATTGCATTCTAAAGTAGGATCAATACTTGCCTTGCAACGCCATGCTTGCTACATTGGATACTGAAAGTGTCCGTTCATTCTCAGCCTCATTGAACTGTGACTTCCATGCTAATTGCCATACTAGCAGGACAGCGTTCTGAAGCCACCCAGATAGGTGGCACCCTGCGGCAAATGCGTGGCATTGAGGTTTGTTGCTTTTGTTCCTTTCTAGGATGCTGTGTCTGCTGCTACAGATGAAGAACGATTAGTCAAAATCCATGATGTCATCCAGCAGTTACCCCCACCTCACTACAGGTTCGCATCATCAGCTCTTTCTCAATGCACATTCTTTTTTTATGTTCTCATACCCTGCTGGGTGCCTTTGATTGTGCAAGACTATGCCCCCTTTTCCATGCAGTTTTGGCAACACACCTCTGCCTCTCCCGGGACACAGAGACAGACCAAGACTATTCACGCTAATCTAAATTCACATTGTATTATGTGTGGGGGCCTGAGTTGATGTCTTCCTTTCTAAAGTGCTTTGCACAGTCAATGTGCAATTATATAATCATTCTTAAAAGGAAGGTTGACATTTTCTGTTCGCTTTCCAATTTATACCCCCTAAGATGGCTGGCATATTGAAGCAGCATTATTCTTGCATCTATCAAATTAAATGGTTGGGTGCATGCTGAAGGATTTGTATCTGCATAAAGTTGACTTCGACTTTAATTAGATCTGTAACAAGACAAACAACATATATTCTGCATAATTGTAGCTGACATTATGAAAAGCATGCTGTGGGAGGGGGTGAAGAATGGGGGCCGTAATAGCAGAACTGTCTCATTTTGTTAAGGAAAGGAGAGGTCATTAGATCTGCAAGGTATTTTAATGGAGGCAGGAAGGAGGCCCTGTAGAAACAAGAAAATCGAGGGTGTGAAATGGAAAGAAATTCCAAGAAATGTAGGTATGCCATCTTGCCTTTTAGGCAAAATTCTGCAAATTTGATTGCCAGTTAAGGTGAACTATATAAAATGCTAATGTAAGCATAAATATGCCTGACTATAGCTGGGACAGCAGATGTGCTCAGCTGCCAGCAGGGAATGAGGACAGCTCACTGAGTAGAGCTTCAGTGCAACCCACATTAAGGGCAGTAGGGAATGCTGGCAAAAATGAGTCAGGAAAGTGGTTGGGAAGCCTGCAAAACCTTTCAAGGCTTTCTCTGACTAGGCTTACAGCACTTGGCTGCTTTTAGCATCTGTGGGCATGCAGGATCTGTGGTGGTGGTGGCGGCGGAGATACAGTAAAACATAGAAGTCATTCCTTGGTAACTTGGAAAAGGCACCAGGCCATTTATGTGTTCCATACGAGAAGCTGGTTCCTCCTTTGTTATACAATGTACACGTCTTAATGTGAACAGGAGAAGATTCAAGTTTTCCCTAGGGTGCCTGTGGTTTTCTTGGCAGGTCTTGGCATGCTGAAACCCCCTTAGAATGAACTGAAGATAGTTGTTGCTGTGGCTCATTACGGGCCGCTGGCCTCCTTGCTCTGCTCCTAATAACCTCATAGACCAAGATAGCACAGAATTACCCTCCACCACCACTACACATAGCATTGTATTTTATAGGAAACCTATAATCAGTAACATGCCTAAGTTCCCCCCTTGCAGGGCCAGGTTTTGGCCTCCGTTAACTTAATTAATTTGACAGGCCAGGTTTGAGCCTTCAGTATATGTGCTGTATATGTGGTGTACTCGTTTTATTCTGAAGTCGGATCATCAAGACACCCTGTGGCTGTATGTGGTTGTATCCCTGGACCCTCTACCACATTATTCTTCAACAGACTATAGACCTTCAAATTACCAGTTAAACATTTCTGTTAATTATGATCCAAGCACAGAAGAAGAACCTGGTTGTCAGTATTCCTTTCTCAACACTTTAGCTGGAAGAATATTGCAAATGCTCCCTCTAGTGGCCACCAGAGAATGATGAAGCTTCAGTAAAATTTCCCTGAAGCCTGGTCGATGGGATAAATTAACAACCTTTCTGCCACAATGCAGTGAGGTGCGGAGCAGATGAGCATGTCTTTGGGGAAATGGTCTCACCAGCCATACTGGGACCTCTGGCAGGCCCAATAAGGCTTGTGGGTCGGTGGACTTTTCAGAATATTAGGTCTTGTTCAGGGCACATTTTTATAGCACTTCAGTTTGCTGCTAAACAAATCCATATCAATGCCATTCTTTTTTTCTGTTTTGCAAAGTGTAGGACAATATACAGTACTAACTTGTGTGATACGCTTGCTTTCACCACTAACAGCTCTCCTTCATTTTCCAGGACTCTGGAGTTCCTAATGAGGCATTTGGCTCACCTCGCTGATTACTGTGCCATCACCAACATGCACACAAAGAACTTAGCGATTGTCTGGGCACCAAATCTGCTGAGGTACCTTTTTTTATTTGATTGAAGATGAGAAATCTTAGCCAGGATAGTCTTGTGTTTCGTTTACACTCAGCATCCAGGACCTGCCGAGCTGAACGATGGTGGTGGAGGGGGCTTTGGTCCTCTTGATTGTGATGGAACCTTGCATGTTCAACATTGGACCTTTTTGTACACATGAAGCAAAGCAGTGGGTGAAGAAGAATCTGGAGTCCTCATACACAGAGATGTGCCTGGGACTCTGGGGAGCACGGCTAAGCTGGACAGGGAGACATTTGCCCTCAGCCCAGTTAGATGCATTGTGCAGGAAATGTCAGGTGATTGGAGAGAAGAGAAGATTGCTGGCGCAACCCAGGAAACTGAGGGGGCAAAGAGAGAATGACTTCCCACACCACTCCTTGTTCCCCCGAGGAGGAGGAACAAGAGTTTGCCAGCAAAGCTGCCTCCTAGCCAATGAGCATGTCAGCTGGCCCTCCAGCCAGTTGGGCAGCTAATCAGATTCACTTGCGTCCTGTAAGGCAGGGCTGAATAGGATTATTTTTTTAAGCTCATTGAATGCTCCAAGCTGTGAGCATCATCAATAAAAGGTACTTGCCTGTGTTTACCTTGCAAGACTTGGATTTCCCTCTTGGTTTGCACTGTCTTGAGGCATGGCTTGCCAGCCTCCATTACAATACGTATTGCTGAGAGCTGGTTCAGCATGTAGGCTCAGGCATGCAGCTTACACCTTTTAAAATATATATGGAAGCAAGCCCTCCTCAGGTGAACTATGCAGCCCTCCTTTGCAAGGGGCAGATTGTGCAAGTGAGGAACACTGTATTCACGTAGGAATTTACATAGATTCATAGACTCAGAGAGTTGGAAGGGACCCTGAGGATCATTTAGTCCAACCCCCTGCAATGCAGGGATATGCAGTTGTCCCATATAGGGATCAAACCTGCAACCTTGGCATTATCAGCACCACACTCTAACGAACTAAGCTTTTAATACATACATCACCATCTTACATATCATCAACAAGCAGTAGGAGAGGATGTTCAAGCCAGAGGCCCTAGGTTCTGCAGCAATGTGTGCGCAGTGCGGCTGCTTTTTAGACTTTTACAGTTTGTCTTTCCATCATTGGAAATACCCCCTTTTTCCAGTCTTTTATTGCAAGGATAAGTTTGCTTCCCTGTTAGTAGCTGGAGAATTCATGAGTCCATTAGCATCTTTCCATTCTCACCTAGACAGATATCTTTCTCCACCTGCAGTGCTTAAAGTTTTTTGCAGAGCAGTTTGGGCACTGTATGAACATTGCTAATTAGAGCAAAGGAGTTCAGAAAGAACCAGGACAGCAGTTGCAAAGAAAGTAGCCTTCTTTGTGAATGGGAGTCACCAAACAATGTTTGTCCTTGTGCAAGAAGGAGAGAAGCCTGTTGTGTTGTACATCAAGTTATTCTGCTGATCCAGAGTTCCCCCTGCTTGGTTGTTGCTAACATCTCATCTCTCATGTTTTTCCTTAGATCAAAGCAGATAGAATCTGCTTGCTTCAGTGGAACGGCTGCTTTTATGGAGGTGCGAATTCAGTCAGTGGTTGTGGAATTCATTCTCAATCATGTGGATGTCCTTTTTAGCTCCAAACTAAGCTCTGTGATTCGAGAAAGTGCAGGTATGTTTCCCCAGGGAAGAGACAGCAGGTTAAAATTCAAAGAGTTCCAAAACTTGCAAAATATGTATAGAGCGGCATCAAAGTGTGTCATTTTCATACTTCACTGCCTAAATGAAGAAATGCAGGCTTTTTGTTGTCTCTTATTATCCCTCCCTACACTGCGGGCTAATGATGCTTAACAAATTTATAAAATGGAAGCATAGGAAGGTGACCCCTGTTAACTGTCATGATCCATGCTGATCATAGCGCTTTAAATTCTAAAAGCTTTCATGACAAATTTTTGCTTCACATGACGTATACTCTTCTGATTTTACATGCTCTCTAGGGTATTGTGTCTAGTTTTGGTTCCCTTGGCAAAGGCTGGAATACAGGCAGAGAATAATAACTTTAAGATAACCAGTAATTAATAGCAGGTAGCATTATTACACAGGAGTTGAAAGGGTGGCAACTAAGGAGGTCCAGAAGAAAGCAGGCCAGGGCAAGGCAAGGAGTAGGGAAAACCGCACAACATGGCAATGCTTCTAGCAACTGGCTCCAACCACAGCCTGATGCAGCCTGGCCTCCCAACTGCAGGTGTCTGAATTTGTTCTACACTTGAGAAGTGTTGCTGTTTACAAGCCCTTTACTTAAGAGTCATGCAGCAACATTGGGCTTTCAGGTTTGAGTCAGCCATGGGTTCTTCTGTCTGCAACCCAACCCAAGGATTATTTGAGAGCATCCCCTGGAGGTGGCGTCAGTGCTTGCTTCAGGGAGCTCTGTCTACTCACCTAAGTTGTCAATCATTGGAAGGTCTGGGTCGCCATCAAAGGATTCGTTGGCTGAGGTTGCGCCTGGGCCCAGCATGACTCCTGCACACAGACTTTCCTAACTCATCTCTAGCAGGTCCTGCTTTCAGTTATACAACCTCCAAGAAATCTCTCTTCTGGAAAACAAAGTAGTCGGCATGCTCGTTAGTCTTGAAAATGGACTGTGGAAATTCAAATAATTGTCCTGATTATTGTACTGGCTTAGGTTTAATTTGTAGATAAAACTTGCACACACAGGTTTGCTGTGTGATGTGACAAGGAGCATTCAACGCCCATTAGGCAGTTTGCATTTGGGTGGCATGTAGGCTGACCAAATGTGTTTGAAGCAAATGGAGAACTTCAAACGTCCAGTTTGCTATGGCTTTAAAAGAAAGTTGTCAGTCCAGTCTTATTCCTACTAAAGCGTCATCTAAAGGGCAGGGAAAATAACATTATAAAATCAACTGATCAACTCAAAATCAACTCAAACCAAACTTATTTTCATTCTACAAGCAAGTTTCCTAATGCAACTGTGGTCCTGCATTCATCTTGTTTTCGTGCTTTCAAAGTACCAAACAGTAATATGATTCTGTTTTGGTGTGGATGTAGGGATCAGAGTGCTGCACTGTACAAATCTCTCTCCTGAACTGCTGCACAGGTTTGTCGTTGCTTCTTCCCCTGGTGTCTTATCTTCATCTGCCCTTGTTTTGCATTTTTCTGGCAGGTCACAGTTCCTTGTCAAGGCCGAAATCCCTGCTGGTGTCTTCGCCCTCCACAAAACTGCTCACCTTGGAGGAAGCACAAGCAAGAACTCAGGCCCAGATAAACTCCCCAATCGTGGCAGACAGCAAGTACATTGAAGTGGGTGAAGGACCTGCTGCTCTGCAGGGGAAATTCCACACAATCATAGACTTCCCATCTGAAAGGTAGAGGCAGTTTTCTTTAGAAGACATGTGTCCATCGTTACTGCTTTTAAGTTACAGGACTGACTTGCCTAGGGGAATTGTTGCAGCTGACTGTATGGCTGCTGTGCATTGCCTTTCTAATGATCACTTTCAAATAATCAATAGCAGAGTTTGCTGGGGGTGGGGGGAGTTGCCTTATACTTGGTCAATCTCCAGGGTCTTTGTTGGCTGTTTTGTTGAAAGATTCTTAAGTATGTCAGTTTTAGACAGTTTGTGATTGCTGTTTGTTTGTTTGCTTATGCCGCTCAGTGAGTATATTTTATATTCTGTAACTTTTTTTATTCAATTAGCGGTTGGTGGTCCATTGATAAATTAGATGTTGATTTTTCCTAAATATTGGCAAGCTTTCCAGAGCTCTTCCTGGATTGGAGGTTGCAGAACATTCTTTTGACAGGACGATGCCTCCCCCTGAACTTGATTGGCAGGGTCTTCAGAGCCTATTCTCTCCCTGGGGGTGTAGTCATCCCACCTCCAGAGCTACCCTGCCTATGGCTGTGTTTGGTTGGGTAGTTTCTTCTCTGGTGAAAATTCTTGTTGTTGAGCCTTTTTCAGTCCCCGTCCCCCCCCGTTTCCAATTTCTTTTTTTCTGAGCTAATTTGAGAATCCATCACTGCTTACTTTTACCATCAACATAAGCCCACATAACCCACAAACCACCCTTCCTATTGTTTTACTACTTTGCCAGTCAGTGATGATGGGACCTGCAGTGGTGGGTGCATGAAAAGAGAAGAGGGGAAGGATTTTCTCCCTTCCCATCTCCCTAATGTCCTACATAACAGTTTGTTAGCACAAAGCTCATGAGAGAGAGAGAGTTCTTGAGAGTCCCTTGGGATTCAGGAGCAAACATTGTTAATCAGCTTGTGCAACACCACCACTGCTCCCATTGCTTGCCTGGTACACTTACTAGGGGGTCTGTGGGGGGGGGGTCTGTTCATAAGCATGGGGGGCTTTAAAAGCTTGCCTCTCTTTGAAGTCCTTAAATTAATCTCTTGCATGAATTTTGCCAGCACTTGAAGCTCTAATCTTGATGGGTCACACATCTACTGGGGGTTGGTTTGCTCCTCTGTTGTAAATAAGAGGGCACCAAACGTGGAATGGGCAGCTACCAAAAAAGAAAAAAGCTGACACTTTCTCCCTCCCTTTCTAGCAATATCTTTGGCATTGTGTGACATCCCTGGGGTGTGAATCTAACCGTTGCCTTTGTGTCCTGCTTGTGGGCTTCTTTCAATGGACGTCTGGGTGGCCATTGTGAAAACAGACTGCTGGACTAGATAGGCTTTTGCTCTGATCCAGCAGAACAGCTCTTACTTACTTTTAGTATTTTTATACCATATTTCTGAAAAAGGCCATGGTTGTTTATAACAGATCAAGGTGAGGGGGGTGGAATCCCAACAGTGAGACAGGATAGGGTCTTCTCAGTAGTGGCGCCTTTGCTGTGGTTGTCCAAAGACCTGAGCCTAAGAGCAGGAAGGGGTAAGGGAAGCAGATCCTTCTGTCAACCTGCCCTTCACCTGACATTTTTGCATTGGGTGCTGTCAGCACTGAGTTGCTCAAGGTGGATCACAGATACAGTTTTAAAGTCTGGTATTCTTTACTATCTCCCTACCTTTATTTGCCTCTATCTATCTATCTATTGGCTTTTTATGCTTGCCTTTATTTTGTAAGGGATGTGCAGCAAAGTTACTACCGTAGATGATTTTCTTCTTCTTTTTGCAGCCAGGTATGCTTTGCCACAATTAGAGATTTCTCACAATCTGTTAAGTGCAAATTCCTTCTTGCTGTCTCACTTCAGAAAGAGACCACCCAGTAAGATGAAGAAATCTCCTGTTGGCAGCTGGCGCTCCTTTTTCAACCTGGGGAAGTCGTCTTCTCTTTCCAAACGGAAGCTGCAGCGCAACCCAAGTGAGCCCTCCGAAATGAAGGCAATAGCCCTCGCAGGTATGCGGACCTCTTAGCCAGGGCAGTAGAGATTCTAAGCCAGAAACGATTGCAGCGTTGACTTTGACTTCATGTGGAATGCAGGGAAGTCAATCAAAGAGCAGCTACACTTGTAGTTTTAATCTTGAACAGTTTGAAAGCTGTTCAGTACTGTGATTCAGATCACCTCGATGTTCTAAGGCAGGGGTCAGCAACCTTTTTCAGCAATGGGCCGGTCCACCGTCCCTCAGACTATGTGGTGGGCCAGACCAAATTTTTTTTGGGGGGGGGATGAACGAATTCCTATGCCCCACAAATAACCCAGAGATGCATTTTAAATAAAAGCACACATTTTACTCATGTAAAAACACCAGGCAGGCCCCACAAATAACCCAGAGATCCATTTTTTTTAAAAAAGGACACATTCTACTCATGTAAAAACACGCTGATTCCTGGACCGTCTGTGGGCCGAATTGAGTTGGATCCGGGCCCCAGGCCTTAGGTTGCCTACCCCTGTTCTAAGGACTTTTAAAATAAAAAGTGTCCCCTCTTATGGAAGAAAAACAAATATATGTGTCTGAGAATATGTTCCCATTTATTAAATGCATGAAAATGTTTTTTGTTATCCAGGAGGGCGAGGAGACAGTGGGACCCTGCGCTCAGCTAAGAGTGAAGAGTCCCTCTCGTCTTTACATGCTATAGATGGTAAGATGGAAAAAGGTCTTTGGTCTGATTCACCTTTGTGATGGGGGAGGGAAGTTGCTTGTATACATTCCTTAATAAGCCAAAACAGCCTGACTGATTTTAGCAGCAATTCCAAGGAATTGCTGTACCTTCAGAAAACCGGCCCAGAAAATTTCACAGCCGTTCTAGCAGTTCTAGAAAGAATAACTAGGATATAGTTTGGGGTGTGGCAAAGGAAGAAATGATCCTGACTCCAAACACATGAGACCAAACTTTTGAGCACAATCTTTATTCTGGTTACAGAGAAGTGGAAGAAAATAGAACATTGCTTGTAGTTTATATACCTGATGACTATATTAATGGGAATCTGCTCTCTTCTTTGCTAGGTGAATCTAAGCTGTTTAGACCCCGAAGACCAAGGTCCAGCAGTGATGCGTTGTCTGCTTCCTTTAATGGGGAGCTCCTGGGAAACATGAACCGCTGCAATTCCTATGATAACGTGCCGCATGACCACGAGAGTGACGGGGATGAGGGGCATATCCACGTCCCAGCCCTCATCTCTCCAAGGTCAGCAGAAGACGTTGACCTGAGCCCACCTGAGATCGGTGTGGCTAGCCTGGATTTTGATCCCATGTCTTTTCAGTGCAGCCCTCCCAAGGCAGAGTCTGAGTGTCTCGACAGCAGCACCTCCCTGTTGGAGTCAGTGGACTTTAATAAAGATAAGCAAAACACCTTTAAGAAGGAACTAGACTCGGGCAGCCAGTCGCACACCCCTGGCAGCGCCACCAGCTCAGAACCAGTTTCCCCCTACCAGGAGAAGACCATGAGTCCTTTCTTCACTCTGGACTTGAGCCCAACAGAAGAGAAACCGTCCAAACCCATAACTTTCTCTGAAAATGTCGCCCATGCCTTCTCCCCCAAGATGGGGCGAAAGCCATTCAAGTCTCCGCCACTGAGTTTGTTGGAGCCAATCTCCTTCACCATGCCCAGCCACATGCCGGATGTTGTCATCGGAGGGGGAGCAGGGAGTGCAGGTCCTCCAGACTGGGCCAAAGGGATGTCTGGCACCAGTGAAGCCACAAGCAGGTCCCCACCCCACCTGGTGGTGTCCCCCTTGAAGGCCACTGAGGGGAGAGCAAACGAAGGATGCCAGCTGGAGTTCCAGAGTCAAGGAGATGCTAAGAAGCCGGAGCTTCTAGAAGAGGTGGAGCAACCCCTGAACAGCAGCCAGAGTAAGCCTGTACCTTCTGCACAGACACAGCCAGGTACAGTGTGCTTTCCTCCATTCTTTCTTTAAATTCACAAGCGACCAGCTCTCTCGCTTCTCTGCGTGCCTTTAAAAAGAGAGGGGGGAAAACAATCTGGTAATAGAAATCCAGAGTGCGTGTCTTCCAGAGCATGTGGAGGTTGCTCGGGTCCTAATAGGAAGCTTTGAAGGAACCCAAAGCTTCTCTGCGGCCTCCTTGCATCGCAAAAAAAAAATGCTTGAATATTTTATATATCCCTATATCTTTCCACTCTTTCATAACGTGAAATGATCTCTTACAGTCCTTGCAAATCAATATGCCACCTGATAAACTCTTTTATTTTTAACTTTTAAAAAATAATAAATAATAAATAAATAAATCTGGCTACACTTGAAGAAGGGACCTTTTTTTTGGCCAAAAGTAACCTGAAATTAAATTGTACACAAGATCCCATCAAAAGGTTCTGACCTTTTCTTTCTGCATTATCTGCTGCCTAGCTTTCTAGGAATGCAACAGGAAACTTTAGACAATCTCTTGCGCTTTTCACGCCGAACTGCTGTCCTGTTTGCATGTATGACAGAAGATGCACTTTGTCACGCCAAGGAGTTGCCACTGTGAAATGTTGGAAGAATCTATTTTTTTATAATGGTCTATAGGAATTTCTCGCTCTCCTTACAGGATAAAGTAAATCATTCTCTTCTTTTTGTTTTTCTACTCTTCCTCCCACTAGGAGCAGTTGCCCTCGACTCCCCCCAGGATCCTGTTCCAGTCAATTCTGTCTCTGTTGTCCCTCCTCCTCCTCCGAAAAACGCTGCACGCATTCTAGCCTTAGCCCTGGCAGAGTCTGCCCAACAAGCCTCTGCTCAGTCCCAGAAGAAGCCAGATGTTCATTCTGACTGTGCCGGTGCGGCAGAGACTGAAAGCGGAGGAACTGTAGAAATGTTCCATCCGTGTTCTGGCATCGCTCCAGAAAAGCTCCACCTCTATGCTGCTTTGCCAGAGAACCAGCTCACTTTTCAGGCAGCTGCACTTGGAGAGCACCACAGAAGTGGGTTACCTGTAGACCAGGCACCTCAAATCAGTGGCATGCCTGAGGGCAGCAATCACTTACATGGCACACCTGGAAATCGGGACCATCCCCTCCTCCCTCCTGAAGTGTCTGGAGATGTTCACAGTGGCACTAACATGAGCTGGGACCACACCCACTTCCACCCTTGTATGTTGGGAGACAACCACCACCTTGCTCATTCTGTTACGCCCGAGGACCAGAAACACCCTCCTCCTCCTCCCCCTCCACCTCATCATCATCATCTCTCTGCAAGAGGAACAGTTCAATCAGAACCACCTACAGCAGAGATACCCATGGAGAACCCTCATCTCCACACTTGCCTCCCTTTGGACAAGACCCAAATTCATGCCAGCAAGCTCCACTTTCCTGTCTGCACAGCAGACAAAGCCCAGTTCCCTCCTGTCACTGCTGGGGAGAAAGCAGCTGCAACCGTCCTGGCATACATGATGATAAAGAACCAGACGGCAGCAACAGAAATGGATCCTGGAGTAGTCAGCCCGAATATTCCTCCTCAGCCGACCACAGTCACCACCACCACCAGCAACACATGGGGAGAAGCACCGCTCATGGCTGCTCAGCACGCTCTGGCTGGCAGCCAGCAAGCTCCAGTGCACAGACCAGGGGACCATCAGCCAGCTGTGGGGCAAGCCCCAGCTGCAGCTACAAAAGCTTCCAGTGGCTTCAGTCAGGTAAATAATCCACAGGTTCCTCTTCCACCCTCTCTGCCCAGCCTGGAAGTCTTAGGAGAATAGATTATGCCCATCGTGATTAATGGGGAAAACCTTGGGCAAAATCGCTATTCCTCAGCCTTCACCACTGTTTACCTGTCTCTGCTGGCTTTTAAATTTGCTTTCTTCTCCTCAAAGACAGAAAATGGTTGGATTTGCTCAGCAGGGTGAGATGGGGTTAATAACTTTTTGCCAGTTGCCAATGAAGTTCCTAGACATAGCAAAACTTTGACAAAGAGGTTTTGGGGAAAGTCAGCCATAGAGAACGTCAGCTTTCAGTCGGTTGATGCTTGGGGTTGTCATAACAAAGGAAGCAGACATGTAGCAGCCAAGCTGAGCAGCAGGTGGTGGTCTTTCTTTGCCTGCTAGCTGTAATTACTTACAGAGGGGTGGAAGAAATTTTTTTCCTTCCATAGACAACAACTGGTGCCTTTGGATTGTGATGTGCTTTGAGATAGAGCTTTTCCAGTCTCTAGCTGGTTTCATTTCCTTTGCCATGGTAGTGGTGCAATCCTGTTGAAAGGCAGCAAAGAATGTGCAAGCTCTACTTAAGATCCAGATGTGAACTCTTGCTGTGCTTGGAGAGCAGAGAATACTGCACCGGCCAGCCAAGGAGTCATTTGCCCATATTGCCAGGCTTGTGAAGGAGACCTTGTACCCACTCCCATAAGCTCAGCAAAGAGCAGGGTCAGTGAAGTTGTTCCATTCCAGCTAAAGAAACCAGTTCAGCTTGTCACCAAAGTCTGTCTCTTTCCTGCTCAAGCGTGTGCTGAGGTCACAACTAACGCTTGCTGTTCTTTCTCACACCAGGTACGAGGAGACGGACCTCCTGAGAAGCTGCCCGAGCCTAGATCAGCTGAGCCAGCCCCCATTTTCGTCACCGAGGGCAGTGCCACGATCCAGTGCACTTCTGCCACCCCTCATGTCACGCTTCACCCAGGCCACTTGGAAAAGCCTCGAGAGAATGCCAGGGCCCCCCCACTGCAGCTGAGGTCTGACTCAGTCCCAGCTCAGACCTCCTATGGATTTACACCTCCGGTGCCACCCGTGAGGACGATGGAGAGTAAAATTGCAGCAGCCATGCATTCAAACAACGTGGACCCCATGAATGCTGCCAGTTACCACTCCTTTGTGGCTGCATCCACGCTGGCGCCACCCGTGGAGGAAGCTCCGCCCCCACCTCCCCCTCCGAAACACACCTCTCTTCAGTCTGCCTATTTCTCCCACTCCAAGCCAGAGAGTTCCCCCGAGCCCCCCGTGTCGGAGAACTACGTGCATCACAAGCCGACATCCACCCACCAGTACAGGGCTGAAAGCATCCCTCCCCACCTCTACCACAGCAAGTCTGAGCAGCACCCTGGCTACCCCTCGCTGTCGGAGACCCCCACCTCCATGGGCCCCAGGTACAACACCTACGCCACTCAAGGGAAGAGTGCGTCCGTCCATCACGCCAAGCCTCGCAGCCGAGTGGAGTACTTGTCCTCCATGAGCCCCACCATGAGGAGCACGAGTTACGTGGAGGAAACACCCCCCTACCCCTCCATCCGGAGAGTGCACTCGCTCCACGTCTCTGCGCCCTCTGCCATCCGGTCAGTCCCCATCTCCCGCACCGAGGTGCCTCCTGACGACGAGCCCTTGTATTGCCCAAGGCCCCTCTACCAATATAAGCCATATCAGCCCCACACAGATTACCATGTCACTCAGCTGCAGCCTTACTTTGAGAACGGGCGGGTTCATTACCGGTACAGCCCCTATTCAAGCTCCTCCGGCCCCTCCTGCTACTCGGCGGCCGACGGTGGGTTTTATGACCTGGACCCTTACGGCACGATGAGGCTGAGGCCGCTGCACCCACTCCCGGGCAGAGACTTTGCGTCCTACTCCCGACTGCAGACCAAGAGTTTGTATCGCTGTCCTGGCCTGCCTCCCTACCCCCGGGGTGGCCTCGCTGGACACCTGGCGGGCAAGGAGCACAGTTTCATTAGCAGGGATGTGCCGCCTGCGCCTGATGCCAAGCCCATGTACGTCTCCTGGGACTTGGAGGACATGGAGAAGTACCGGATGCAGTCCATTCGCCGAGAGAGCCGCGCACGCCAGAAAGTGAAAGGGCCTGTCATGTCCCAGTACGACAACGTCGCCCCTCTGCTGCAGGACGAGCTGAGGACTGTGGACGTCGTTCACCTGCGCAGCAAATCCGATCCTGGGAAAACTGGACTCCTCACGGTTGCTGATGGAAAGGAAGGGAAGTATCCGGGCAAAGTAGCGCCCCCTGAAGGGGAGGAGCGCTATTATGTGCCACATCCGGAACCGGACGTGGACAGAGCCCATTACCACGGAACCTATGGGAATGGGCAGTCAGAGAAAGTGTCGCTCCCTCAAAAGCAAAGCAGCCTCAGGAGCAGGAAGCCACATGAGGCGGGTTGCAATTCGTCTGAGCACAGGATGCAGCTGCCCCATGAAGCCAGCCACAGGCAGCCACTGGAGTCTAAAAACGGGCCCCCTTATGCTGACTACCGACCAAAGGGCCACCAGGAACCACCAGAATCCACTGGGTACCAGCACTCCGGCGGGAAGTACGCCCCAGCCAGCCACGATGCCTTGAGACTGAACCACAAAGAGGTGAAGCTGGCAGAGGACAGGCCTGATATGGAGAGACATCGGGCCAGGCCGCCTGCCGCTGCTGAGAAACACGCCCGGGACTGCTTTAAAGAGGGCGAGCACTATGGACAGCCTGCAGCACCACCCCCTAAGCCGGAACGGAGCCACAGCCTCCGGCTTCAGCACCCTGAGAGCATAGAGCGGGACGCTGCCCTCATCTACCCGTACCAAACCCTTGGCAAGCGCCAAAGCACTATGACGGTGGTGTCCCAGTACGATAACTTGGAAGACTACCATACCATGCCTCAGCACCAAAGAGGGGGTTACGCTGCAGGAGGGGGCTTGGTCCCTCCCTTGGCTCATCCGCATAGTAGGACTTACGCCACAGCCTTGGGCCAGGGAGCATTCCTGCCCACAGAGCTCTGCCTGCAGAGGCCCGAGACTGAGATCCATGCAGAGTGAGCTCCAGGGCAGAAGGTATAGAGTGTAAGCAGCCTCTGCTGGACAGTGGACTGGTTTATTTTTTCAGTGATACACACACACAAAGTACCCCATTGAAGCAACTCCCTCTCCATTAGCGCCCCCTCAGCTCCCTCCCCTCCAGCCCCCATGCCGCTTACTGTTTTTTATATCGTAAATGTATAGTTTTATCTCACATGGTCTAAAAAGTAGGTTGCAGCAGTCTTGCAGGCTTTTGTTAACCTCGAAGACAAAAATCAGTCTCCAGGCAGAGCAGAAGCAGAGATTGAGATTCAGGGGTCATGCTGTAAATGGTTCTCACTTTCCTTAGATTTTGAACAGTGGCATTTCCCATAGCTTTGACACTTTGCTTCAGAGCCCTGTGCATGATGTATGTATTGATAGGATGATGCAGACATTTCTTCTCCAGGTAAACTTCCCTTGTATGTGATCACTAGAAAGAGATTTATTGAATGGCAAGATTTAGTAAATATTTTAATTTGGTTCTTTTAGGCTTAATTCACCAAACTCTGGGAAAAGACTATTTCGCATTATTTCTTCCCTTCTGCAATCCCAGATTTTATTTTATTTTTAAAGCAATGGTACCTTTCTGCTTAAAATGTTCTTCCAGTGCTTCTTAGACCCAACCTAATAAGAAATATGTCCATTGATAGCAGTAAGATGTGACCCTACTGGTAGCTGGGAAAAAGATGTTGCCCAGGTAAATTCTTTTTTCTTAAAAGGTAAAGGTAAAAATACACATAAGAAACTACTTCATCAAATATTGAGAAATCCAGGGTGGGGGTCTGGGGAGAGAGAAACTCAGCATTGATATTGTTGTAAATGGTGCTTTGGTTTGATAAGCGAGAGCTGCATTTCTTAGCTTCTTACAGCAAGTGTGTTTCCTATAGCAGACCCTTTCTGCTGGGTGAGTCTAACTGAAATGGTGAAGTGGCTTGGGCTCTGGCCCACCGCCCAGGAATTTCAACAAGGCAGGCCTGCGAGAGATAAGCTGTTTTAACCTCCCTGCTACATATCATTCCATCATCAGTTAACAAAGTAAATCTGTAGGTTCTGCCTGGTGGTTCCCTGATCATTGCTGGTTCTCTATGAGTCGTGACAAGGGCCTGGGCATGTAAGTGTGGATTTAGTGACCAAGTCCTCCACCATATGCACCTCCCTCATCATGTCAGTAAGGCAAACCACTCTGTGAATTTAGACTGCTGATTCTCCACATGCTGCCGTTGATGCATCAGTGCATTGTTCTCTCCCATGTTTTGTTTTTTAAAAAAGATCCCCGTGGAAGCAAGATAGCGTATTAGTTTGCTTTTCTAGTGAAGTTATATGAATATGCAGTGCTTTTAAAACATGTTGTCCTTGCTGGAACAGGAACCAATAGATGCCTCAGGATTCCCACTTCACCTTTAAGAGTCAGAGCAATGAAGCCTCTTGCCATGCAGCCACCATGGAAACACGTGACATTCCAGTAGGCAAGACGCAGTGGGTTTTGCTTGGTTTTTACGAACTTGAAATGAGATGCAGAATGTCCAGAGCCCATTCCAAGGTGCAGTGTGTTTTCTTGGTCTTGAACGACGAAACTCTGTAGCAGGGCTGAAGTCCACAAGAAGTATCCCGCGGGGGCATCTCTCTGTCCTAGGCCCTTTCCGCTAGCACCAGAAGAAAGGAATTGGATCAAACCACCTTGGAACTGAAGTTTTTGTCCAACAGCATTCCATCTTTAAAATGATAAGAGAAATATTTTACAGGGCACAAAGCACTTCTCAAAGACAGCTTGTCATTTTGTTCTTTGGATTTCCCAACTTTGTCTGGGGTTGTTACAATAAGAATAGCTTGTCTCTCTTGGTTTTGATTATTTCCATGATTTGGTAATTCTTATTTTAGGGGCATTGCTCCTGACTGTGTTAAATATAAATTTAGTGGCCAGAAAACTCACTGTGAACCAGGTTTACCTCAGCCTCCGCCCCCTGCCCTGGTAAGGAAGTTCAACATTTTTTGTTTTGCAGTTGAAAGGAGAAATCTCTAAATAGGACCATTCCAGTTTGGCAGTTGTATGGAGCAAGCTTGCTTTGCTTTCTACAAGCGATCAAATTAGCTGTCCTCCTTTGTGCAGACTAGCAGAAGAAGCCTTGCTGTGGCCTGCACAGACTTCCCCCAAAGTCCATTTGATTTTGGCATCCAAGTTCTTCAGCCTCTTGCAATGGCTGTGTTGCTCTCTATTGAGGTTCTGTCCAGAGTTCCAACAGGCACATCCCATGTTGAGAATATTTTGAGGTTCAGGTAGCGAGGGCTACAGGACAAGCCTCTGTCTTCATGAAAGCCTTAATTTTCCTTGTATCCTCTTCATATATCAGCCTTACATTATCTGCCCTCCAGGTAAGATCAGGACCAAGCCAACTTCCTGTAAATCATAATACATTGTGGCAGCCCTAAGCAAACACTGAAATTTCCCTCAGCTCACAAATCTCATCCCCCTGTAGAGATAAAGTGCCCACACAGGTTAGATTTTGAATTCTACCACTTTCTGTAATTCCCATAACAGTGCTTAAACAGCATACTTGAGTCTCCTTAGCCAGACCATTTTGTCAGAGCAGTTTCAAAATCATGACATTGAATTTTATCACCCCTCGCTTAATCCACTTGGCTCTGTTTATGTCTAATCACCAACATGACTTGGAGGCTGTTGGTCCAGAAAGTGTTGTGCAATGGTGTGGCAGTACAGCCTTGAGTGTAAAAGGAAGCGATTAAATTCGGAACTGTTTCCTAAGCTTGAAGGAGCAGTGACAATCGCCCTCTTTCCCTGTACATTTTTGCCACTCGAGTAGTTGGTACCTTTAAAAAACAAAACAAAACCCTCTTCCCCTCACCTAAGAAAGCCATAAAATTAACTATGCAGTCCTTCTCATGTGCTGTGGTTAATTTTGGGACTCTCTAACCATTAGAGAAAAGTCTCTTGCCCCATTCCATGTTTCTGTGTGTTTGAACCCAACCACAGCTCTGCTCTCACCACAGAGGGAATAGCAAGCGGGAAGGAAGTGGTCAGGTAACCTCTCATACCAGTGGAAAAGTAGAGGAATGCCTGCAAGGGAAGACAGGCTAAATGAGGAATTCAACTTAAATCAGCCATAAATTCCAGCCCTTTGTCACCTGTAGCAACCTGACCTTTGGCCTCACCTGGCAGGTTCTTGCTCCTTTTTGTCACTCACTGCCTTTACCTTAATTGCCATTTGCTGAAATTTCAGCAGAGCTTGCTTTTTTCCACCGTTGGATACCCAGATTTGAATTTCCCTCGCAGTTAGGGTGCATGCGTCTTAACTCCTGAGTTTCCCTGTCTGTTCAGAGGGGAATTAGGTCCTGCTCATGATAGGCACCTTGAGCAGATCTAGCAGGTACTTCTCACCTTCCTGGTTACTCCTTAACCCTGCTTACTCCCCAGTCTGCACCTGTTTCCTCCTGCTCCTCCTCTGTAAAGTTCTTCCTCTTGCTGTCCTCGCTTCAGCGTCTACTGTACCCCCCACCCCTAGTGTCCCACCTCACACATCTCCACTCTTGGCCCAGATATCATCTTGTCCTGTCCAGCTGGGTAGTTGCAGAGAGGCAGCAGCTACCAGCCACACTCCCCTCAAAATCAGGTTAAAATTTTATGCAGAGGACAGTGAAAACATTGTGCCTATGTCTTTGCAGACAAAACTGGGGAGGGGGCTTATTCCTCAGAGGGGGGGTGGGTCTCATCAAGAATTGCACAGCCGTGGCAGAAATTGCCACACAAAGCCAAAACCCACTTTGAACTCTGATCCCTTTCGGAAGAGCGAGTTTTGGGCCCTTGCATACTCTTCCCCCATCCCACCCCCAGTTCACCTCCTTAGGTACGTTGATGACAAAGTGTTGACTGACTGCAGTGCGACATTATATGTCAGGGAACAGAGTGGTAGGTTCTGGGTTTCTGTTTTCCTTTCTAAAGGTGGCTTCGGCATGACATTTTCTCCAGACCCTTGTGCTACGGAAACTGAGGCAATGGGCATGGAAGAGTTTAACATGTGCTCAGTAACTTCAGTGTCTTCAGTAAGTTTTCTAGTGCGTAGTTCCAGTGCAAAACGAACAAGAAATGGTTGTTGTGCCGTTTATTTTCCTGCTGTGGAAAACTTGAGTCATTTTTGAGCCACATGAGAGAACCATCCCAGGGAAGTCTTGGGTGATCTCCAAGTGTTCTCTTCTCTTTAATTTATATAGTGTCTTATTTTTTATTCTCTCTTCTTCTTTTTACACTTTTGTGTGTGAAAACTGGTGTAAAATGTATATGCCGATGAACTCATGCTCTTTCATGTAAATATTTTGTGGCACTCCCACCCATTCCTTGTAAATACTTAGATTCTCATTTTCTCCACACTGTTAAGGGGCGGGTGTGCTCGGTTTATTTTTATTTTTTATTTTTTAATTTGTACTGTAATGCTATGATCAAGAGTTGAGGTGTCTTGTGCTATTAAAACAAACAAACCTAACAGTCCCACAAAAGTCAGATGTACAACTCAACAATTAATGAAGCCAGGTTAAAACCTACTTGGTAGTGTCTGTGTGTTTGTCACTCCATTGGTGGGGATGGGGGTCAGCTGTGGGGACCTGCAGTTCGAGTGGCACTCAGAAGTCCGTGGCAGAAAATGCAGGTATGCTGCAAAGCTACTGCTGGTAGATGGTTGAGTAGCCATGTACCTGTAGCCTCAGTGAACTTAGAAAAGAGCCTTCAGTGCTAGGGAAGCTGCTCCTTCCAGAGCAGGTTGCACTCTGTCTTCCTGCCAGAGTAGAGAGGCCCTGTTTAGGGGGGGGGGAATGTACTTTGCCCAGACTACCACTCCCTAACAGGTAACTTCATCCTCCAAGGCAACCACTGCCTGCTTTAGGCTTCTCCTATGCATCCTTCCACCTGGCCATGATAGCCTCTGATGCTCAGAAGCCTTCAGGAGGAGCCTTAAAGGTTTGTGGCCTTTTATCAGCCCAACCCTTACCTGCCTGCATCCTGTCCTGGCTGGTTTCTGGTGTGGCTACTTGTGAGCAAGCAGCCAATCTGGCAGCTTCTTGCCCAGAAATGCGTAACTCTGAAATGTCCATATTTTTCCTCACCACCTTGGCAAGAATTCTTACGCTGAGAAGCTGTTGATCATGTGCAGTGTGTTTTTATTCCTGCTCAAGTAAGTTTGACCTTCAAGGGGGTTCTTTAATAGAAGAGCATTAAATAATCCCATCAATCCTTGTTTTCATCCAGGAAGGCTTTAAAAATAGCACTACTTCCCAGTGTGCAGCAGGTGGCTCTGACAATGAAGCACTCTTGGGTGGGAGGTACGTCTTGGGAGCAAACAGCCAAATCCTCACTGGGCAATGACTGGCTTGCGATGTGCAGTATTCACACATGTCCCTTTTCCTTCTGCAAAGATCACAAAGTGGCCACCCCTGGAAAGAGCACGAGCCTCCTCTCCAATCCTCACATGGTCACATCTGGTTTACAATTCCAAGAGCCAAGGATATACTCTGGGTAACAATTTAATTCAGCACACACTGAAAATGTCAATGCAAGTGGCAATCAATCTATATAGCTATCAGTCTGGTGGTTTGCAAGGTGAAAGACGGCAAGTCACCACCTTGAAAAGCTTACAATCCAGAATTCAGTGCTTTGGAGACAACAGAGGAAGGGTAGTGAAACTAAGGGCAGAATTTGCACAAGCATGCATTCATTTTTGTTGGAAAAAGAAACCCAAGTGAAACAAGCGAGGGGGTTTATGTTGCCTTGTCCTTCAACCCTTCCTTTGATTTGATGCAGAGAACCCTTCTTGCCAGAACTCTTTCTTGCGGCCACCTTCTTAATGTTTGCACCCTTTCTTTGGATAATGTCCCAATGTGCACTCCATCGCTGATCTAGGGAATTTCATATGAAGATAATTGCTTGTCTCTAGAAAGGGAAACATTGGATGCAGAGGCAAATCAGTTTGCCTCTAGCTGTTGGTATTCTATTGTTTTTCACTGTAGCACACTGGGCCATTCAAATGGGCCATGAAATGCACTGGGTGGTATCCAACTAAGTCATGTTCCAATTGAAATCAGTGGGCCCAAGTCATGTCCATCTTAGAACTTAATAGGTTTACTCCAAGGGTGATTTAGATAGTTGGCACTATCTTCTGGGACATCAAATTCACCATCGCCTTTAGCTTCCTGCCAAACTACAGCATATTTCATAAGGATTTCATAGAATTGTAGAGTTGGAAAGGGACCACAAGGGTCATCTAGTGCAGGAATCTTTCACCCAATGTTGGTCTTAAATCTACGAGCCTGAGATTAATAGTCTCATGATCTCTGTGCATTAGCAACCAGTTATTTTCTTTGGGTAACTGTCTAAAAGAGGATTTGATGGGAAAAGCACATGGTAGGCTGCAAGTGGACTGTATGGAAACCTGATGCAATAGGGCAGTGTAAGCCCTTGCTTGACACAATAGATTTCATGCAAAATGTAAGATTAGTGATAGCCATAGGAAGCAAATTATGGAAGGAAATATCACTTCTAGCATGCAAACTACAGAAGGAGAAAAAAATATTGCAGCTTTACCCATAATGTCCACTGGAGGGTGCAGTTACTCTCTTAAAAGCTTTGGAGATGCATTATTTTGAGTGCTTAAGGCCCCCAGCCACTCATCACTCCGCAGAATTCGTTACAATTTTAAGTGTATGTTTTAACCCGTTCTCTAACTCCCCCTTTTTTGCTCTCTGCTTTGTAGTGAGCCGTCTTCTTTCTGTTGGCACTGCAGGTCTTCACTTTCGCTGTTATCCCCCCCTTTTCACTCTCCCAACTCTCTGTATCACTGAAGGTATATGGAGCCATCGCCCCTGCTTTCTCGGTTTCCCTCCTGAAGTGTGTCTCTGCAATCTCATTTCTCAGTTCCTCCTCTCTCCTGGTTTTGTGCACTCTTTTCTGCTCCAGTGTATATAGAGAGAAGAGAGAGAGGGGGCGTGTTCTTTGAACCCCAATCTCACTGCCTTCAGCTTGACCAAAAACAAAAAACAAAAGGAAACGGGAGCAGTGTGGGCATTCTTCCTACATCTGCATTCACATTTGAATGATTTCGGTGGGCTTTAGATATTTCAACAATAGATGTGGGAAACTGCTGCAAATATTGAATATTATGGACTTCCCCCAGAAAGGTGGAAATACATAGGAAAGGGATGTGAAACAGCCCATCTCTGTGCATATTTGTTTCAAACACCTTTGCCCTGCCTTCACTTTGGAAAGCAAACCTTAATTTAACAGTTTTAAAATGCAAATTACATAAATATTACAATGGGGGGTGTGGCAACACTGAGAGCAATGGATTAAACCCAATCTGTGACCAAGAAGCCACATTAACATGGAAGATTTTGACCAGCTTCCAGAAGGTCATTAAAGGGGGCAACAGTTCCCTCTGTGTTTGCACCAAAGATCATTCATAAGGGCAGGCTGTCCCCAAGAATCTGCTGGAACACAACAATGTGAAGGGACCTTCGTAGCCTTAAGAAGTTCATCTCCCAAACGGTGATAGCTGTAAAGTGTTGCTTATAGTTACATAGACAGTTTCAAATGCATCTGTGAGCAAGGAATCACTACTAATATTTGCACTTGTTTCTTTCCATTGGGACATAAGCCATGTTTAGAGCTGCTCATGAAAACCCACAATGAATTGTCTGCATGAAGCCTTCTGTGCCCCCAGGTTGCTCTTCCACTAGAGTCATCTCTGTCCTATTTTCAGCACATTCAGTACAACTGGGCTGGGCAGACTTAAGGCTTGCAAGATCTACTTGGTGGTGGTTCCTTTAGAACAGGCATAGGCAAACTCAGCCCTCCAGATGTTTTGGGACTACAA
Organism: Podarcis filfolensis; assembly: GCF_964270895.1. NCBI lineage: Eukaryota > Metazoa > Chordata > Lepidosauria > Squamata > Lacertidae > Podarcis > Podarcis filfolensis. The sequence goes on along the minus strand of NC_139618.1, from coordinate 16,914,109 downwards.
TTCCCATCATCCCTGACCACTGGTCCTGTTAGCTAGGGATCATGGGAGTTGTAGTCCCAAAACATTTGGAGGGCCGAATTTGCCTATGCCTGCTTTAGAACTCCAAAATACTCTTTAACTAGAGTCCGGTGCAAAATGGTGGCAGGAGAGGGAGCAGGGTAGCTTCTTAGAAGTCAGGGCACATCTAAGCACATGCTCAGCCCAGGAACTTTCTTCCAGTACTGGACCTGAACCTGCAGCCCTGGCATACAAAAACCCACTCCTGGTTCCTGCACACAAGCAAGCTGTTTGGTATTTGCTATTTTAGAAACAATTGGGAGGGAAATCCATGCTGATTTACTGCAAATTACTTTGATATGTACTCATAGACGACTCCTGCCCAGTGCCCACTTCTAAAGTATGGCATCTTCCAAAAAAAAAATTTCCCCAAGCAATGCTGTTAACTTTTTACCTTCATAGCCACGCAACACACCTCTCTATGGGTGCCTTTGTGTGAGGGATTCAAGCATCTAACACTAGGTTTGTGCAATTAAAGTGCTCCATTGCCCTAGCAGAATAAAGAAACTTTGTTTTGTTTGTTTTGTTTTTAAAAAGAACTGACTTCTTGCTGTTTGGAAGGTGATGAGAGGTGAACGAATGACAAATGGGATGACATGTTCAAATATAGCCATGTTCAAATATATAAAAGGATGTCACATAGAGGAGGGAGAAAGGTTGTTTTCTGCTGCTCCAGAGAAGCGGACACGGAGCAATGGATCCAAACTACAAGAAAGAAGATTCCACCTAAACATTAGGAAGAACTTCCTGACAGTAAGAGCTGTTCGACAGTGGAATTTGCTGCCATGGAGTGTGGTGGAGTCTCCTTCTTTGGAGGTCTTTAAGCAGAGGCTTGACAACCATATGTCAGGAGTGCTCTGATGGTGTTTCCTGCTTGGCAGGGGGTTGGACTCGATGGCCCTTGTGGTCTCTTCCAACTCTATGATTCTATGACATGTAAACACCCTGCAAGCAAAAATCAGGACGGATGCTCCTTGTTCCGTAACCTCCCATCATTGTCCTATGACACACACCCCAAACAAATTGGAGCAAATTTTCAACAAAAAACGGATGTAATCTAACCACAGCACAAGCTTTGTGCAGCAAACCAGGACGAATGCTGCATAAATGGCATTTGGAGGAGCCCTAAGATATGATAACAAACTCAACCTTGAGGAAGGGTGGGAGAGAAGAAAGGAATGGTGCAGAGTTTGGTATAGAAGACAGGACAGGGATGAGGGTGGAGACAGACTCATGGCGGCTGGGCCTCTCAAAAGGTGCCAGCTGAACAGAAGCAGCTCCTATCCAATACACAGAATGGCAGCGTTAATACTTGGTGCATCTCAACTGTTCAGAGTGTTCCACACACAATAATCTCATTAATCTGCACCATCTGGGTTGCGGGTGTGATGGAGGGAACTTCAGCCTCTGCCAAAAGCACAGCGATCACATGATCCAAGGTCATTTCCCAAGATGCAGAAGCTTCTGTCGCAAAAGGTGCTGGCAGCCCCATTCATCTCAGAGTGCTGCTGTCTGCTCGCCTGATTAGTTGCTAATGCGAAGGGCAATCTCAGCAGTGTAGGGTCGTGCGTCTTTTACCTGGAGTTTGTCAAAACCACGTCCTGGATTGACGATGTATAGGATCAGTTTGCAAGGGAGTCAATTTCTGAGGACTGGGTCAGCAAACCATTTCAAGTCGCTGAGAAGGATGGTGTCACTTGCCGGGTGAGATGATGAAAGGTGCTGTCAGGATGCAGACGTGTCCTTGCTATTAATAAGCATCTCGGCTGAGGTGGTTGGAGATGATGAGTGTAACATCACAGTTTACAAAGAGGCGTTGGGTGTCTGATACAAGCAGCTTCTTCGTCACAAGTGTCACATGGAGATGGCTATCTTCCTCCAAAGCAGTTCTACAACTTGGCCACAAGGGGTCAGGCTCCAAGGTACAAACTAGACACAGTTCAGATATTCAAAATAAAAAATTATTTGTTTCATCTACTCCCTTCTCTTTCCTGGCTGCTTCTAACTTATGTTAAGTGAGAGGTTCTTGTAATGGATTCCTGTATTATATCCAGTTTGGCCCAATCCTATGCAAGTTTATTTTGAAGTATGAACCACGGTTTAGGATTTGCTTGCAGCCTTAACTGGGACACGCCATATGTATATTTTAGCTTAATACAACTGCCCCACCTCAGATCTTTGAACTAGGGTGGGCTAGAGGCTGTGACCCTATGCACACTTAATAGGGAGGGAACCCTTTCGATGCCAGGCCATATACTTCCAAGTATTACTGTATTGAGTTGTTATTTTTTAATTACATTTGTATCCTGCTCTTCTTCCAAGGAGTTCAAGGTGATGTACCATAGTTCTCCTCTGCATTTATATCTCCACAACAACCCTGCGAGGTACGTTAGGCTGAGAGCAGGGACTGGTCCAAGGTCACCCAGAGTGAGGATTTGAACCCTGGTTACCCAGGTCTTTGTTTGACACTTTAACTGCTACACCACACATGCATAGAATTGTTCTGTAAATGAATTATGAAGAGGGTTCTCAAGGATGAACTTTTTAGGAATAAGCAGTGAGTTGTCTGTGCTGGGGGTGGGGGGAGGCCATTGAAAAATCCCCAATGTGACCACCAAACTGCTGCAAAGTGTTGATCTCCATGCCCTCCTTTACTCCAAAGGATGGAGTCTGGAAGCTGAATTTAGTCATTGTGACCAGCAGCCATTAACAATCTTCTCCTCCATGAATTTTCATCCCCTTTTAAGGCCACTTAAGCAGGCAGATCACCACTCCCATCTTCAGGTAGCGAATCCTTGAATTGTGTGTTGGGTGGGAAAACATGCTGAATCTCCTGCAAATCTATTTCACCGGATGGTCCCAAGATTAGTATTGTGAGAAAGTGAGAAAAACGTTTTCCACTTTCTCTGTACCATGCATCTCCCCTTTCTTATCCACCTCCCCCCTTCAAAAAACCCCTAAATATACTCTAGGATTGTAACTTTGGTCTATCCCCCTTGATGGTTGGTTGGCCCCTTCTTGCTCTACTACAGGCATGTCCAACTTCCAAGAGACTGTGATATACTCCTATTATAAAAAACCTGGCAGTAATCTACCCATTGCATTGACCCATTGCATTGAGTTTTTTGGGAGAGAGGCAAAGTTGTTGGGGTGTTTTGTTTTTGGAGGTGGGAGGATATCAATCAGGATCACGCGATTGACCAGGATCGACCAGGGATGCCCCGCGATCAACCGTTAGATCACGATCGACCTGTTGGACATGCCTGCTCTACTATATCCTTTATTGAGATGAGGAACCAGGACTGTATACTATACTGGTATTGTGAGGGAGGAGTAGAGAAACTATGGATCGTCTCTCATTATAATAGGCCCCCAAAATAGAGTCCTTTCTGATTGTCAGACTCTGTGTTGCTGAGCTATGAAAGAGAGCCTGGCCCTCTACTTTAAAAGTTAGAAGCAGTCAATAAAAATTAATTGGAGGGGGGATATTTGAAGCCGGAAAGGATTTTTCTCCACTCCATTTTTTAAGTACCACTCTGGTGCTTGCCTTTCTTCTCTCACCCTCCGTGCCCCTTTCTTTTCAATCTTGTCCAATTACCAGATTTGTTCTTCCAAACTAGTAAACTTAATTAAGAGTTCCAAAGATCATCTCTGCGTTGGCGCTTTTCTCATTATGGGGCCCTATCTTGCCTGCGATTAGCTTTCTGCTGATGCCAGCAGCTCAGCTCAGGTAGAACAGCCAAGAGAGATCTCTTGGCCTGGCCTGAAAAGCTGGCTTAATCCCCTGCTCCTTCTGCCACCCCACAGGCCATGGGGTGGTTGCTCGTGAACTTCCTCACCTGCAAAGAGAGCCAGCAGCTGGGGGGCACAAGGGTGAGGAGGATTTGCTCTGTATCTGGTTGGTACATGAGCATCTGTTATTGTCAGCAAGGGGGAGCAGAGCTAGCCAATGAAAGAAGCAGCGAGAGGCTCTCTTGAGTTTCAGTTCAGAGGAAAGGCAAGCAAGGCCCTAGAACAGGCATCCCCAAACTCAGCCCTCCAGATGTTTTGGAACTACAACTCCCACCATCCTTAGCTAACAGGACCAGTGGTCAGGGATGATGGGAATTGTAGTCCCAAAACATCTGGAGGGCCAAGTTTGGGGATGCCTGCCCTAGAATGTGTGGGGCCCATAGGCTAGTGCCTATTTGGTAATTTGGCACTGGGACTAGCAGTAGGCAAGAAGCCATTTTCCTGGCCACTGTTTATGTCTCAACATGACAGTAAAAGTAGTAATACAGTAGACTATGGAATAATTGCAAATGGAGGTTCAGAAAAACAAGAGGGATCTGGGGAAGGTATGCTTCTGTCCCCTCCAACCTCATTCCATCCATTTCAGGATTATATTGTTGCCCCACTGATATGTGGTTGACTTTTGTCTCTGCCTGCTGAATAAAATTTCATCCGTGACAGTTGTGGTTTGCCAGCTCTTCTTTCCCCTGCCACATTACCCAGCGGCAGAGGATTGACTCTTTTCTTGCACCACTTAAGAAAATGCTGTTGCCAACATTCACAGAATCAGTTCCTTCATCTTTAGCTCTCTTCAAAAGAGTTTGGGCAGGGAAATCAGTTCTGCGCACTGGGGTGAGTTCTTTGGCTGGTGCACAGAAAGTGAAGAGTCGTGTGACTGCAACCACCACCTCTTCTTCATGCACACCTGAGTCTCAGGTGGGAAGAAAGGGGTTGGCAGAGCATGTGAGAACCCTGAGCACTTCCTCGTGAACCTCAGTATCTTGTAAGGAAACATACTCGGATCTCCTGCTACAAGTAGAATTGGACCTGGAAGGTGGGTGGCAGTGAGCTTGGACCGTACACGGAACAGCTCAAAACAACATAAAATGAGATGTTGGACTGTCTCCATTTCGTCCGATGAACTGTGCATTCTAGAACTTTATGGCCAGGGAATTTGGGGTGGTGGAAAGAAGCTGTTTATACAGTACAGATGCCAGATTTATGTCTGTTCTAACTGAGGGAGGTACAATCCATGATAATTTCAAACAAACAACACAGCAGTTCAAGGGTTTAGCAAATAGTAAAGTGGCATGTCATCTGCATAGGGCGAAAAGGATTAGAAGTAGCATGCAGATTGTTGTATTATTGTGTTCTGAGAGTATTTATTTTGGAAACAGCAACAAAAGTGTACCTTGGAAAACTTTGCTCTTTGGACTTACAAACCATAAGAATGGGGAAACTCTAGATCTGAGCAGTCATTTTTTGTTTTTGATCAATGAACCTTGTTCCATATAGTCATCACTCTTCCATTATGAAGGTCTGAAATGTGTCTCTCTCTGTATATATTTGTCTCGCTACTTTCCCCCTCCCACTGTACATGACCTAAAATCACACCTCTGTGTCTTTTAAGTGCTAAGCCTAGCAGGAAATGAATGTGATGATTTTTTTATTATTATTTTAAAAAAGAAAACCTTGGGCCTCCAAGAGGACAAGGGATGGGCCTCTGGAGCCCTACCCCTCTAAACGCTGGACCATACTGGAAATGATTTGCTGGTTCAATTACATTATCTACTCTGCTCTTTCAAGGGTGAAGTTGGCAGCAAATGTTTTCCGCACAGCAAAATAAATTATAGATATTTCCCAGAGTGCCAGCATTGGAGTCAATAAATGGAAGGCATACTCTCCCTCCCTTACAGCTTTTACTTTGCTAAGTCGATTCTCACTTGTTTAAGTTACCAGTAACAGGTGCAACAGGTCTCCTGCAGGAAGCAGCACTTCCTATGGTTGAGGACCAGCTGAGTCTGCCGTGAACTACTGAGTTACCAAAATGCAGTGGTTTCTGCTGCTAGCTGCCTCTCATGTCTCCCAAGAAAGGTGTAGTTTTCTCTGAAAGACTGGCAGGGTTCCACTATGATGGTGGAGGACAGAACCTGAGCAGCAGAGCAGAAAGTCCCTGGGCAGATCCAGTTAATAAAAAGAACCTGGTAAAAAGTTGTTGGAAATATGATGCTTCATTTATCTGAATGAGATTCTGGAGAAAGGCTGTCAGTCAGAGCAGGCAGTATTAAGCTACATGGACAATATCTGTGTGTCTGTGTTGTTGTTTTAAAAAATTATCATGAATATTGCCTCCCTCAGTTATGCCAGGGACAAATCTGGCGTCCATAGTCTTATAAATTTCTTCCTTCCACCCCAACAAATCCCCTGGCCATCTCGCTATTGAATGCAGGTTATAAAATCATGGTTAGAATCTGAGCAAAGAGATTGAATGAAAGAAGACTGGCAAAGACATCAAGCCAGCTCAAACTGGTTTGAGACAACTATGCGTAAATGCATGAAAGGCAATAAACGTCATTAACATAAACATATGATGTGTTTATAGGGGGTTAGACTAGATGACCCCTGGGTTCCTTTCCAACTCTATAACACTGTGATATCAATTTCATTTCCAACTTTCTTTCCCTTACTTTGATGTATTGTTTTGATTTTTATTTGAAGAGGGGGAATCCATAACTTAGGAGACCATGTCTATCAGTGTGCAGAATGTAAGTCAGGCATGTTGAACTTCCACCTCATTAAGCCAGTTTTATAGGAATCAATAAATTGTTGAGCGTGTATGTTCAGTTAAAAAATGAGGAAGTCTCTAGTCCTCATCACTATAAAGAAATGGTGGGGCAGTGTGGGAAACTTCCTCTCAATACCTCAAAACAAACTTTCCTAGCTGGTGGTCAGCAATCTTGTTCAAATATCCCTACCCAACAAGTTTCTATTTTATTCCTTCAGTGCTCAGATATTTGGGTGACCTTTGAGAAGCGTATCAACAAGGTAAGTCACCCAAACTTATTCTAGGCTGGGGTACTCAGGAAACCACCTCTGAATCACAGGGACTAGTGATGCTTTTGAATTATGGTGCTGGAGGAGACTCTTGAGAGTCCCATGGACTGCAAGAAGATCAAACCTATCCATTCTGAAGGAAATCAGCCCTGAGTGCTCACTGGAAGGACAGATCCTGAAGCTGAGGCTCCAATACTTTGGCCACCTCATGAGAAGAGAAGACTCCCTGGAAAAGACCCTGATGTTGGGAAAGATGGAGGGCACAAGGAGAAGGGGACGACAGAGGATGAGATAGTTGGACAGTGTTCTCGAAACTACCAGCATGAGTTTGACCAAACTGCAGGAGGCAGTGGAAGACAGGAGTGCCTGGCGTGCTCTGGTCCATGGGGTCACAAAGAGTCGGACACGACTAAACGACTAAACAACAAACAACAACAAGTGCCTATTACATCCCTAAAGGAGTTGTGAGAATTGCCCCACATTCCAGCCTTGTCACCCAGCTCCACAATTTGCCTTGAAAGGGGCTGCCTGCATCATCCCCTATGCAAATTACATAGCTTTGTGCAAATCTGATTAAAAGCACTTCCCTTTCCAAATGTCAGAATGCCCCCCCTCCTTTTAATACAGAATTCCTGAATCTGGGACTGGGGATATTTGGAGATCATGGATGAAACAGGATGGATGGATGGATGGATGCATAGATGAAACAGCACCTCATGTCTCTTCCTAGAAGGGGTGCCCTAACTGGGATTTTCACTGGTTGTTTGACAGCCTTCCCAATTCATTAAATCAGCCTCTGTCTCTGCAAAACTTGAGCAAGATGGCTGATGGCCAGGGAATGCTCTAGCTCTCATCTTATCAGAGCCACAACATACCACTGAGATTCAGAGGGTATTTTTAGACAGCTGGGAAAAGCTGGGGGAATTACTTGCTTTTGATCCTTGTTGAACTGGAAAGACACCAATAAATGTCAGGAAAACTGCTATAGCACTTGCTCCTCTACTTTGCTTGCATATTTTGTTCGCGGGACTGGATTAATCTTTATTCCAAGTATACCACAGAGTGTATGTGTGAGAGCATTTTTTAAACAATCAAAAGGGACTTCTGCTGCAGCAGCATCTTCAATAAACACCTTTATTTTGAAGGTAGCATTTGTCCTAATCCCTGTTTCGGGTTTCTCCCATGTTTCAGACTCCAGTAGCTTCCTTGTGGCACTCACTCTAGAGGGGGGGACATCCGCGGTCCATTTTGTGGGGATTTAGAAATGTTTGCATCCCACTGGGCTGAGAGAAAAAACTAGGTGCTTTAGAGCTACAGAACTAGGAGGAAAGTGGACGGTTTCAGCGTCTGGGGCTTTTTAGACCAGGATGTGTCCCAATACTAAAACCCAATCAAGGTCATGAAATGAAGCTCAGATGATGGGAGACTAGAGGACCTTCCCATCCTCTAGGGGCATCTATTTCCTTTAAAGCATGGAAGCATTTTCACATAATTGTGTTGTCTGAGGCCTCTTTGTCTGCTTTCAGGAAGGGAAGCCCATTTTCGTCATTCAGGGCCAGCCAGCCACTTAAGCCTCGTGGCCCCGCTGCGTATTACGCTGGCAGCCCCTTCCTGCAGCTTCCGCTGTCTTTTCAACAAGGCTCACAAAGTGGGATTGCGGCACTTCGTGCAGGAAAGAGAAGCTCTCGCCTCTGTGGATCCACACGCTTAGGAAAGTCACAGCTGTCTCATAGAAACATGGAACTGTCGAGTTGGAAGGGGCACCCAAGGGCCATCTAGTCCAACCCCCCGCAGTGCAGAAATCACAACTAAGGAATCCCTGGCAGGTGCCCATTCAGCCTCTGCTTTAAAAGCTCAATGGAAGGAGAGTCCATTGTTTGGTGGAGAAGGCGCTGCTGCTGCAGCAGGCCATCCTGCGAGAAATCGAAGGTTGCAACATCCCAAACAGGTGTCTGTCTGTCTGCCTCTGCTTGAACAGTCCCAGGGAGGAAGAGCTCACCCACCACAACCTAAATACAGTGGTACCTCAGGTTACAGACGCTTCAGGTTACAGACTCCACTAACCCAGAAATAGTACCTCAGGTTAAGAAATTTGCTTCAGGATGAGAACAGAAATTGCACAGTGGTGGCGCAGCGGCAGCAGGAGGCCCCATTAGCTAAAGTGGTGCTTCAGGTTAAGAACAGTTTTAGGTTAAGAATGGACCTCCAGGACGAATTAAGTTCTTAACCAGAGGTACCACTGTAACTAGAACTCATCATCAAGAGTTCCATGTCAAACTGCGATCTGCCCATGAGATTTAGTCCTGCCCTCTAGGGGGCAGCAGAGAACCAAGCCTTGCCCTTTCCCACACAGCAGTCCTTTGGGTCGGTTGTGGCCCCACTAACACTTCCGCAGGCTGAAAATGTCCATCTTTCTTCCTAAGACTTGTTTTCCATTCTGCTGACCATCTTTGTTATCCTCCTCTGACCTGTTCCGATTTTTCTCACGACACTCCCTGTGCGACATGAGTACTCTGGCTTGATTCAGAATGATGAAATCAGTAAGTGTGCTGCTGGGACATTTCTTTGGGGTGAGGCACATTGGGCAGCCAATTGTTGCTGGATGTTGCTGGACTGCAATTCCCATCAGTGAGGAAGGATGGGAGTTGTAGTCCCACAGCATCTGGAGGGCTAACAGTTATGCAAGCCGATCCTGCTTACAAGATTTCCGACCACCTACAGAGAGCGATGGGTTTGGCAGCGGAGCCGCTGAAAACACCTCCTGTTTTCAGGGCAGACATGGCTCAACTGGTTAAAGTTTGGTTCTGATAATGCCAAGGTTGCAGGTTCGATCCCCATATGGAACAACTGCATATTCCTGCATTGCAGGGGGTTGGACTAGATGACCCTCGGGGCCCCTTCTTCCAACTCTACAATTCTATGATTCTCTTGTGCTGGTGCCGTCCTACTTTACACCACTCTTGAATCATGTGGGTTTTGTTTTGTGCAATTCATAATCGGATGGGCTCCGCGTTGCAGTCGTGGCAATCCAATCTCGGTTCCTTTCATGCTGAAAACAAGAGCAGCAGCAATTGTGCCTTGTCAAAAAGGATTGCCCCAAATTTGCTATTCATTATTAGAGGCAAACCAGCCCTTGGTGATCTGAACTTTTCTGCTGTCCGGGCTGTTGTTTTTCTGGTCTGGCTAAGGAGACCCAGATCAGAGCCTGGAGCCAGAAAGGCTTTCCATTTTCACTTCTCCGGGGGAAACTGCCGAAACTACCTGGGAAGACCTGTAAAAGAGATTGAGCTGTTGGAATTGTGTTATCAATGCAGCAGGATGTGGAAGTCTGGCTGCTGACACATAAAAGCATTGCAGGGGGGGGGGAATAAAACCTGACTTGAAGCTGATTCTCTAGCGAATCAATGAATGAAAAGGGAAGGCAAAGTGAATTAAGGGGAAGGGACAATGGCTGCGAGTGATCAGGCAGTGCTTCACAACATGTCCACTGTCTGCCTGGCTTATGTGAAAGCTGCAGAACTGAAGGGGATTGTTTTATGCGCAACTCATCTCCCGCAAATCCCACCTGCGCATGATAGGATTTCAGGAACCTGTTGTGGTGAAAGGCAACAGCTGCAGAATACCTCAAAGGAGACATTTGCAAAAAGGAGATTTTTGTGACAATGCCTGTCAAGATGAAATACATCAAGATGCAGAGATGTACTCTGGTACCCAAGTGGTGTCGAATGGGCTGTGGCCAACCTGCATCTTGTGTCTTCCTGAGCAAAGCTGCTCAGGGATTGGTACTGCCGAGGCCACAAAGCAAAGCATGGTGCCACTCTGGGCATGCAAGGTTCATGATGAAAATACAGTGGTACCTCGGGTTAAGAACTTAATTTGTTCTGGAGGTCCGTTCTTAACCTGAAACTGTTCTTAACCTGAAGCACCACTTTAGCTAATGGGGCCTCCTGCTGCCGCCGTGCAATTTCTGTTCTCATCCTGAAGCAAAGTTCTTAACCTTAGGTACTATATCTGGGTTAGCGGAGTCTGTAACCTGAAGCATATGTAACCTGAAGCGTCTGTAACCCGAGGTACCACTGTATGCTCTACAGGCCATTATTCTGCCTGGGAGGTTACACCCAAGTTGCTTGAGGTAGGAGCTCTTTCCAGTGGGGTGGGTTCAGAATATTGCCTTCCCAGATAACAAGGTGCTCACCGCTGTCCTGGAATACTGCTGTCGTGGAAAGGGAGAACAGTGGTGACAGGTGCCCATTGAGAGTGGCTGGTTGGGAGGCCAACAGTAGGTGGCGCCAGAGCCAATGATGGGCAGAGCCAGCTAAGTCGGCATCCTCCTCCCTGCTGAGTTCTACAAGGACAATGTTGGCCCTTCAGGAGAAGGAACCTGCCTGCCAGCACCACCCCCTGGCCCAGTGGTAAGTAAGAAGGCAGGCAGGTGGGGGCTGACTGAGGGCAGGATGAGGTTGGTGGGCCAGTGCCCCATTTGCCCTAATGGACCAACCTCTGCCGCAAATATAGATTTATTCCTGAGATGAGGAGAGGTATCAAAGGGATGCCCAATGCATTTTAATAACAAAAATCTTTGAGGATAGGAGCTTTTTCTTTGAGTGCTCTACAGTCATACCTCGGGTTAAATACGCTTCGAGTTGAGCGCATTCGAGTTGCACTCCGTGGCAACCCAGAAGCAACAGAGCGCGTTACTTCTGGGTTTCACCACTTGCGCATGCGCAGGTGCTGAAAATGACGTCACGCGCATGCGCAGAAGTGGTGAAAAGCGACGTGTGCGCGCGCAGACATGCCGTCGCTAGATACGTTTACCTCTAGATGCAAACAGGGCTCCAGAACGGATCCTGTTCATATTTAGAGCTACCACTGTAATTAGAAACTTTCCCCAAAGGGATTTCTCTGTATCCACACAAATAAGGCACCATTGCTGGTTGGGGTTCTTTGTGTGTTTAACTCTGGATGGAGCTGCACATTTTGAGGGACACCTGTCTCCCTGCCACCCTTGGAAGGATGAAGGCACATGAGCTATGCAGATCTGGGTCTTTACAGGACCTGGAAGGTTGACCACTTGAGAGCCACATACACCCACACCCCCTTGAGCCCAGTTGCAGAAGAAATTTGCAAATATATATTTCTCCAGCCAAGCTCTGAATCCAGAACTAAGACTGGCATTGGGGTGTTGGCTTCAAGGGCAAATATTTGGGTGGGGGATTGGGCATGAGCACCTGCCTGGCTTGCACCCCTTGCAAATCCTCCCCTTAATCTTTCCTGCAAATAGGTGTTTGGGGACCCCCCGCTGCTGAGGTTACATACAGCTGCCTCCTTCAGAGGCAATGTTTTATATAAGGCATCCCTGGTACCTTGTGAGCTATAAATCTGTATAAACGCTTTGCTGTTTGCTATGAGGTCATCCCAGCTGCCACTTCCATAAGCTGAGCTGGTGCAAAGTTAGCAGCATGGAAAATGAAGTCAAAAGGCCTGAACTGCAGGCAGTTAAGAGAGCTGCCTGGTCGTTTTGCATCGGAACAAGATGACTGATGCGTTCAGCAGGTTTTGCCCCTTTCAGCTCTTGCAATTTTCCTCCACTTACCCATTGAGATGCTTGCGAGGAGATTTGCTGACCCGCTTTTGACAAATTGCTCATGAGCAATGAATTATACAAGCCACATTAGAGGGGAGTCACCAAGATGCGATGCAAACTCTGAGCATCCTTAAGACTGGCCCAGAAGTTGATCGTAAGGCAGGAGCCGAGCTCAGTGAGAAGCTAGCCATGGGCAAAAGTGTTTGCTTGTGCAAGGCAATGCAAAAAAGTTCTCTTTTGTGCTGTTCAATTTGCACGGATCCCTTCACACGTGGGACGCAGGTGGCGCTGTGCGTTAAACCACAGAGCATAGGACTTGCCGACCAGAAGTCGGCGGTTCGAATCACCACGATGGGGTGAGCTCCTGTTGCTTGGTCCCTGCTCCTGCCAACCTAGCAGTTCGAAAGCACATCAAAGTGCAAGTACGGTAGATAAATAGGTACCGCTCCGGCGGGAAGGTAAACGGCATTTCCGTGCACTGCTCTGGTTCGCCAGAAGCGGCTTAGTCATGCTGGCCACATGACCCGGAAGCTGTACGCCGGCTCCCTCGGCCAATAAAGTGAGATGACCCCAGAGTCGGTCACGACTGGACCCAGTGGCGTAGCGTGGGTTGTCAGCACCCGGGGCAAGGCAAGTAATTTGCGCCCCCTAACCCGTGGATTTGCGCCCCCTAACCCGTGGATTTGCCCTAACCCCAGATGTTGCGCCCGGTGCGGCCGGCCCCCCCTGCACCCCCCACGCTACGCCACTGACTGGACCTAACGGTCAGGGGTCCCTTTACCTTTACCTTTACCTTTACCTTCACATGTGCAGTTCCTCTCGCTCCACGTTGCTGTCATTAAGCGACAGGCCAGCTCCAAGCTTGTACTTAAGACCATGCTGGCAGAGCTTAGATCCCACTGATTTCGACAAATCTTTTAATCGTTACTCAAAGCACTGCCTTAAATTAGGCACTTGAGTGGGCAAAAAGCCTTCTTAATCTGGTTTCTGGTGGGGAAGCTGTCATTAGCATGAGCCAAAAAATGTGCTTTTTGCACAGTCCTTGCCAATACCTGCTTAGACTGTAACTGGGCAGGCAGCTGGATCCTTGGCATTTTCCACAATGCAAATTCCATACTGTAATCTGCTTGGCTCAGGAGCCAGGGTTCCTCACTGTTGATTGCAAGTCTGTGCCTGGCACAACCTGGATCTCTGTGTTTTGAGGAGAGTTACAAAACAACTCCTGATCTGCAGATATGATGCAAATCTTTTGGAAATGTTAGCTACATTAAAAGGAAGTTTTAAGTTTGGAGCCTGTGGTGGTTCATTAAAAATTGGGTGGAGGGATGGAGTTTGTAGGCCCTCTGAGATTTAACTTTTAAAATTTTTTTTTTTTAATTTTGCTTTATTTTAAGAGCATTTGCAGACCATAGACTAGTCCGTTTCAGCATGCAGAGAAGTGAAGAGCAGCATAGAAGGAGAGTTAGCTGGTTCTTAAAAGGAAATAGCTTAGTGGGATCTTCAACTGAGCTCAGTTGGTTAGAGCATGGCACTGATAATGCCAAAGTTGCAGGTTTGATCCCCTTACGGGACAACTGCGTATTTCTGCATTGCAGGGGGTTTGACTAAATGATCCTCAGGCCCCCTTCCAATGGTACAATTCTTTAATTCTTTCCATCAGGTTTTATTATAAGAGAGGATTCCACAATCCCTGTTGAGAGAGCTTGCTTCAAGCAATTAAACATTACAAAGATTTAATTGGATGAATCAGTGTCCCTCGGCAGGCACCACAGAGTCCTTTCTCATATAAAATCCTGGGAGAAGAAATTATGGCCTGTCACAAAGATTCTACTGAGACGTTTCCTTCTAAAACTCAAACAACCGCCCTTTTTAATAATGCTCACTTTTCATTCCAGTGTTGGCAGAAGAAAGTTTGTAGGCTAGCCTAAAAGAAGAGATGAAGATATTGGGGTTCGGCTCGGAAAGGGAGGGTTGTTATGGAGTCAATAGACAAAATAGTAAGTTATTCATAGAGTTGTAGAGTTGGAAGGGACCCTGAGGGTTATCTAGTCCAACCCCCTGCAATGCAGGAATCTCAACTAAAGCATCCGTGACAGATGGCCATCCAACTTCTGCTTAAAGACCTTCAAAGAAGGAGAGTCCACCACCTCCTGAGGGAGTCCGTTGAACTGCTCTTACTGTCAGAAAGTTCTTCTTGATGTTTAGTCAGAATCTCCTTTCTTATCATTTGAATCCATTGGTTTGGGTCCTCCCCTCTGGAGTAGCAGAGAAGAAGCTGGCTCCATCTTCCACGCGACAGCTCTTTAGATATTTGAAGGTGGTTATCATATCCCCTCTCTGTCTGTTTTCCAGGCTAAATATAGCCAACTCCCTCCACTGTTCCTCATAAGGCAGCATTTCTAGACCCTTTACTACAGTAACCAAGTCTTCTCTTTCTCCCCCCACCCTTGATGGCATCATTCCTGTGCCAGGTTTCTAAGAATGGCGTCCCATGTGAGGCAGAGGAGATGAAGGCCCTTCATCTGCCCCATCCAATTCTCTTCTAGGCTCTTTGCCAGCTGGGTGAAAGCAAGGGCAGAAGAGATCTCTCCTGCTCCTCCATCCTGCTCTGTTCTGGTAACAGTTTTGGTACAGTTTTATCTCCAGATGAGATCAATGGGAAGGAAATTAACTACACCAGCTCCAGGGGTGTGCAGGCACCTTGGAGGACTGGAAGGGTATCAGATCTTGGTGTGCACACGCACAGACATTTCATCCCTGCGAAGAACTCCAGTACAGTGGTACCTCGGGTTACATACGCTTCAGGTTACATACACTTCAGGTTACAGATTCCACTAACCCAGAAATATTACCTCGGGTTAAGAACTTTGCTTCAGGATGAGAACAGAAATCGTGCTCTGGCGGTGTGGCAGCAGCAGGAGGCCCCATTAGCTAAAGTGGTGCTTCAGGTTAAGAACAGTTTCAGGTAAAGAACGGACCTCTGGAATGAATTAAGTACGTAACCAGAGGTACCACTGTACTCCATGGACTTTGCTTATAGGAAACAGCATTATAATGAGCCAAGCGGTTTGTCCTTGAATGCCAGTGTTTTCTTTTTTTTTTTTAAATGAATATTTATTGAATTTTCCAAATTTATATAAAGACAAAAAGAAAAAGAAAAAGAAAAAAAAATTAAAGACAATTCAGTTTCAATAACAGTTTTCAGTCACATATTTCCTTGACTTCCTCATACCTCCCCTTCTTGTTCTCTAGTTCAATTTGTTAATTCAGCAAATCCTAATCTCTTAACATTCCTTTCAAAATATCGCCTTATTTTCCACTCAACTTTTTTAAATTTAGTAACAAAAACACTTATAATCCCCATTATCTTTATCATAACAGCTGGAAACCACCAAAGTTCAAACCAACATCTTTTCAAAGTTCATTAATTTTATAATGTTTCTGTAGATATTCCTTAAATTTCTTCCAATCTTCTTCTGCTGACTTTTCTCCCTGGTTGCGGATTCTGCCGGTCATTTCTGCTAGTCCCATACAGTCAATCAACTTCATCTGCCATTCTTCCAGAGTGGGTAGATCTTGAGTCTTCCAGTGCTTTGCTGTAAGTATTCTTGCTGCCGTTGTAGCATACATAAAAAAGATTCTGTCCTTCTTTGGCACCAAATGGCCGACTATACCCAAGAGAAAAGCCTCTGTTTTTTTCAGAAAAGTATACTTAAATATCTTTTTCATTTCGTTATAAATCATTTCCCAAAAGGCCTTGATCTTTGGGCACGTCCACCATAGGTGAAAAAATGTACCTTCCATTTCCTTACATTTCCAGCATTTATTATCGGGCAAGTGATATATTTTTGCGAGCTTGACTGGGGTTATGTACCACCTGTATATCATTTTCATAATATTCTCTCTTAAGGCATTACATGCCGTGAATTTCAGTGCCAGTGTTTTCTACTCTGAGTGGATCTCTGGCAAAGGTATGTCTCTTTGGAAGGCCAAAGACCACAGAAGTTTCTGAAGTGCCAGAGAAGGGGGATCTGACTTAGGATGACCATCTCCAAGGCCAGCGCTCTTTTCTTCTGCCCACTGAGGAGGAGGCCTATGGCTTCTGATGGGGACATAGTCCTAGGAACCATAGGGTTTTTCCTGGGTGCCTGTTGCTTATGACCAAACCATGAAGAAGACTCTTTCTAGCCTTTTCCTCCCTGTTGGAATGGAGACGGTTCTGTGATTTCCATATTGGCCTGAGGCTGTAACAGAAACAAAATGGATAAAGCTCCTATCTTACAAATTGATGCCATGGGGAAAGGTTAGCTCAACCCAAGTTACTTATCATGGCAGGAATTCGCTGTATGAGGATTCAATCAGAGCAGCGTGAGATTTAGATGAAGCTCATGCATATGCTGCTGTCTTGAGTAATACTTCTTGACATCTGTTAGCTAACAAAAAATCTATCTCTCCCCCCCCTTTTTTTTAAAGTAGTGGCCAGTTTTCCTTACCCAACAGCAGCTGAGGAATTAATTTGTTTTGGGCTGATAACATGGTGGGACATGTAAAAAAATAACGATGTATAAGATCCTCCATTTTTCCTGGGACACCAAAAACATGAATGGCTATGGGGCATCTTTTCCAAAACAGCTGTTAGCATCTCTTTAAGGTATCATTAGGAAATGAAAGGAAAATGAAATTGCCAGTATCTTTATGCACGTTCCCTCTTTAAAGAAAAGAAAAAACCAACAAAAAAACCCAGCAGCTACACAATGCCAAATGTGAGCCAGGGTGGCAACGTGGTTGGAGTTGGGACGTGGGTGGCGCTGTGGTCTAAACCACTGAGCCCCTTGGGCTTGCCAATCGGAAGGTTGGTGGTTCGAATCTGCACGATGGGGTGAGCTCCCGTTGTTCTGTCCCAGCTTCTGCCAACCTAACAGTTCAAAAGCACACCAGTGCAAGTAGATAAATAGGTACTGCTGTGGTGGGAAGGTAAACAGCATTTCCATGCGCTCTGGCTTCTGTCACATGTCCCGTTGAGCAGTTTAGTCGCACAGGCCATATGATCCAGAAAGCTGTCTGCGGACAAACGCCAGCTCCCTCGGCCTGAAAGCGAGACGAGTGCCACAATCCTATAGTCGCCTTTGACTGGACTTAACCGTCCAGGGGTCCTTTCCCTTTTTTTACCTAGTGGTTGGAGTGCTGGACTAGCACCTGGGAGACCAGGGTTCAAATACCCAGTCAGCCATGACGTTCACTTTGGTGGGTGGGGTGATCTTGAGCCATTCACTGTCTCTCAGCCTACCTCTTGGGTTGTTGCAAGGATAAAATGGGGAGAACCACACATGACACCTTGAGCTCCTTGGAGGAAATACTAATATTTAAATGTAGTAGCAGTAATAATGTTGGGTTTTTGCTATTATAATAATAACAATAATACCAATAGTAAGTAGTTTAGCTTGGCTCTGAGGCAGGAAGTAGCCCAAGACTGTAAAGACTAAATTCCAGTGCCATTACCTTTTCCGAGAGAGATACAGCATGACGAAAAAGACAAACACTTCTTTTCATACCTTGTTTCTCACTCAGAAACGATGCCACCTCTGAACTTTGGTGCTTCTGCAAGGTCCTCTCACCTCTTTCCACAGGCTTTGTTTACCACGGAGCGTTGCCTTTCCATTTGAGAGTCTGTTGACGTCCTGGGCTTGTGTGCGGAAGGCAATGTTGCAGCACAGGCCAGGAAGGCACAGGTGAGTAACTGGAGATCAGTAACCAAGGAAACTGATAGGAACGGAGAGGAAGTGGCTTTCACCTTTTTGCTAATCTACAGGAAGCAGAGGTTGGCCTTCTGTGGAGCTTCTCAATGGGAGAAGAAATTGCAACTGCAGGACTGAAAGTCAGGCTGGATCACACTTGTGTTTGTCCTGTGTCTAGAAAGCATGGGTTCGAGAGGTTTTGCATTCATCCTACCTCTTTCCTCGGAAAACTCACTGTTTATTGCTGAACTGGAATAAGTGTAAATCTGCAGAAAATCTGATGGATGTTTGTGGGTTTTCTTGGGGCAAAGCTGTGGCAAATGCAGAAGTGTAGATGAACTGCAGTCCTGTACACACCTAACCTAGTCACAAGTCCCATGACACTCAAGGGGGCTGACATTGTGAAGACACTAGGGATGGAGATTTCCCACTCAGATTGCATTTAAAGCCAGATCTGGCATTTTCTGAAACAAAATGCGAACCGAAACAGAACTGTCGTTCAAAATGTGCATTTATCTGAATTTTGCAATGCACTTCTCCAACCAAACAGTGTTCACCAAAAGAAAATGCATATATTAAGGGTGGGTGCACATGAAAATCAATACATTTGTGAAAATACAAATATGCATTTATCTTAGCGGGAAATTGCTTGCAAAAATAGGTCATACTTGCGTATCAAAACTTGATTATTATGATAAATTTGCACTAAAATGCTGATGAATTTTCATGGGGATTTTTTTTTTAATGCTGCAAAACATGGAGAACTGAAGATTGGAAAAATGAGATATGGAAAGAGCTGTAATTGGCAGCTGCTCCTAGGGGACATGCAGAGGGTTGCACTGTTAGCCTCCCTGTTTTATGACTAATTCACTGCTACTGGTGTGAGGTAGTAAAACTTGAGTCAGCACGACAATAAAAGGTTCTCAAAACATTTTTGCAACCCAGGAGGACTAATTTATGGAAACAACAACCAGTTCCTCCCACGCCATATACAGCTTAGCAACAAGTGCGATGGCTGGTGCTGGGCCAGATAATGCCTCTTGTTTCTCTCCTGCCGGAAGCTGACTAAATAAATGGCTGTATTGTGGAAATGAGTGTCTCAGTGCTGCTTGGTCTGCAATCTCTTCATATCTGAGGCTGAACAATCTCTCTTCGCAGACACAAACAAACACTCCAGTATCACTAAACCAACCACACAGCCCTTTAACCTTTCTGTGAGTCACAGGCCGCTTTTTGGTACGTTCTGCCATGCTCTCCTGATGTTTGTGAGGCCAAGGGTAGATGAGAATGCAATTGGCCCAGATATAATATCAGTAAATATTCATGTCAAGGGTATTTTCAGAACGCAGGGTCTAAGAAAGCAGTGAGGTTTGTAAAAAGAACAAATGTGAACAGTTCCCAGTGCTCTGAGGTGATTCCCCTTAGCACCACCATCTTGCCATTCTCTGCCTTCGAGAGAAACCACCAGCATCCCTCCTGTTTCACAGCTCTGGCAAATCAAGGCTTCCCTGTCAGGCTAAGTTAGAATGAAAGTCCCATTAGCTGTACAAAGGAAAATTTCAGGGCTGTCCTCCTTTTCTGCTCCTTCTTTCACAGACTTCTTTGGAAGAGCAGCCAAGAACCGCTTCTTTGGAAGTAAGGGAGATAAATATCCTTTTAAAGAACGTCTCTTGCAAATCAAAGAAAATAACTTCTATCTCTATATGCCAGAAGCAAAACTTGTATTGTGCTAACACAGTCAGTTATTCCAGATCTGCGGCTCTAGCAGACGTCTTCTCCAGCAGATGGTGAGTTGGGAACCAATGGGGCAAAATAACACACAAAAGTGTGTATAATAGGATGAATTTGCACTAAAGGTCTGGTGAATTTTCATGAGGGCTTTAAAAAAAGATGACAAAGGGATTCAGAGATGGGGGAAACTGAATTTAAGACTGAAAAAAAGAGAGAAATGGATGTTCAGCTCTCCCTAGTCTTGAACAGAAGACCCTAACACTGTTTCGCCTAATGCAACCAAATGACTCCAAGACGGATGCGATGCCTCCAGCAAAAAAATGTCACAATATTTTCTTGCAATACCAGAACTAGAGATCTCCTCAAAGTAGTAATCATGACTAATGACACCACCAAGATTCCTGGGATAGTTCGGCTGAAGGCTGATTGGCGCAACCAGCTCTGACATAAAGTCAATACAGGCTGACATTTTAGGAGATTTATGCATGTTGAACTTGACTTGTGAGTGATTCAACATTAACTGAGGAAAGGCCTTGAAAGAGAGGGGGGTGGGAGAACATCTTTACTGGGCTCATTGCTAGAATTTATTAAAACCAAGCGTAATTCAGGCTGAATGCCACAGCCCCATCACTTTTGAATCCCGAACTGAAACATTCTCCATTCTGCCGTGAAATGGTTGGGTTGTACTTGTGTGAAAGAACATGACGCATCATGAAGCTTCCTTGTCACGCCAGAGCCAGTGTGGTATAGTGGTTAAGAGCGGTAGACTCGTAATCTGGTGAACCGGGTTCGCGTCTCCGCTCCTCCACATGCAGCTGCTGGGTGACCTTGGGCCAGTCACACTTCTCTGAAGTCTCTCAGCCCCACTCACCTCCCAGAGTGTTTGTTGTGGGGGAGGAAGGGAAAGGAGAATGTTAGCTGCTTTGAGACTCCTTCGGGTAGTGATAAAGCGGGATATCAAATCCAAACTCCTCCTCCTCCTCCTCCTCTTCTTCTTCATCTTCATCTTCTTCTTCCTCCTTTCAGATTTTCTCCTCAATCTAAGACAGGAATGGGGCTCCCAGGCTCCTCAACGGGTTGTTGGGCTACAACTCATATGATCCCCAACCATGCTGTCTGGCATCCAAGCCTGGATAGCTCAGTTGGTTAGAGCATGGTGCTGATAACGCCACGGTTGCAGGTTCAGTTCCCACAGGGGACAGCTGTGTATTCTTGCATTTTAGGGGGTTGGAATAGATGATCCTCGTGGGTCCCTTCCAACTCTATGATTCTATGTCTAACTTGTTCAAAGATGTTTGATTAACTATCTGTGGACAGACAGAAAAGAAACGTTTCTCGCTTCCGAACAATATTCAGTCGGTTGACTGTATGAGTGTGTTCTCCCAGGAAGACTCCACCGAACGTCATTCTTGCAAAAAACAACAGCAGCAAGGCACCCCTCTGGGTTCCTTTAATGACTATCAAGTATGAAAGAGGGTTATTACTAGTTAAGGATTCGTCTAACGGGGAAATGTAGGCTGCCTTCTTACTTCCGTTAAAATATATAAAGTTTATAATAGCCTTTAGCCAAAGCATTGCTTTTTGATGGATATTTTAAAGACGTAATCAAGGGATTACTTATTACCAAAAGCTGTGCTAGAAGGACACATTACACAGAGAATTGTGTCTCCGGGCAAATCTATTATGCCGTCTTTTCCTAGCTGAATCACACGCTCCCTGCACATATCATTCATATATAATAGGAAGGGTGATCCCGATGTTAATCAGGTATGGGACTAGCAGAACTGCATTTCTGATGTAAAATCTGGAGCAAAGATTCGCAGCTGGCTGCAGATTTCACAGCAGATAAGAATTCCAAAGGTTCCTGTACTGTAAGCTTGGGCTTGTTTGTGTCCTTCTCTTAGCAATCAGTGGTTACATCCAGAACAAGGTAATAAACCCTCTCATGGGGAGCATTTGGCTTCAAATGGGTGTGAACTAAGGTGGCAGCAAAGTACCACTTTTAGGTTTTGAATTATAGACAAGAAAGGATAAGATGAAACACAATACCTATAGTTCAAAAAGTAAATGTCTTGATATGGGCCGAGAGAACATTTTCATGTTTCAGATTCGAATCTCCATTACATCTGGGGTCAGCACTGACACTAAAGACCTGTGTAAAATGTAAGGGGGGGGGGACTGTCAATGTCATCAGCGTTTCTCCAAACACTCACATTTTTTGTTTTGTCCAATATACCCATTTTTAGAAGCAATTTTCATTTTCTGCACACTCTTCCCCAGTGGGAACTAGGGGGCATGCTCTCTGGGTTTCCCTGATAAATTGGCCACATTTAACCATGCTGCAATGCAGGGATCATCAGGTCCAGATTTAGGTTTGATGAGGCCCTAAGCTACGGAAGGTAATGGGGCCCTTTATATGTCCAGCTGTCTTTTGTCAACAACAAATTGTTGCTGTTTTTTGTGTTGAATATATGCTATATGGTAATTTATGGACCTAATAGGTATCTAAAGCCATTTGCACATAACAAAATATGTATTTTATCAAAGTAATTGATATAGAAATGAGCAGACCAGTGATATTTTGGGGACAGGTTAGCAGGCGGGGCCTATTATTTACATCATAGAAGCCTACACAACACAAAACACTGTTGCTGTATGTAGGTTTTATTTTATTTGTTTTTTATCTTATATTTTGGAAATGTACATCCAGTTTTTTCCCTTTTAAATTTTTGGGGGGCCCCCAAGAGAGTGATAGGGACGCGGGTGGCACTGTGGTCTAAACCATTGAGCCTAGGGCTTGCTGATCAGAAGGTCAGCGGTTTGAATCCCTGCGATGGGGTGAGCTCCCGTTGCTCGGTCCCTGCTTCTGCCAACCTGGCAGTTCAAAAGCTTGTCAAAGTGCAAGTAGATAAATAGGTACCGCTCCGGCGGGAAGGTAAATGGCATTTCCGTGCGCTGTTCTGGTTTTGCCAGAAGCGGCTTAGTCATGCTGGCCACATGACCCGGAAAAACTGTCTGCGGACAAACATTGATTCCCTTGGCCAGTAAAGCGAGATGAGCGCCGCAACCCCAGAGTTGTCTGCAACTGGATTTAAGTGTTAGGGGTCCTTTACCTTTTAAGAGACTGGGGCCCTAAGCTATAGCTTGTTTAGCTGATACGTAAATCCAGCACTGGGGATCATCTACAGGTGATCAAGATGAACTTGCTGATTTCAACATGGCAACCACAAGTCACCTTCTCCGCACCAAGGTCCTTGCCATTTCGCCATGCACTCCCCTCCACCCATAGGCCCGGGGTTGAAAATATGCTTTCTATGTAGCAAGTCCCAGGTTCAATCCCAGGTAGGGTGTGAGAGACCATTTTCTGAATTACTGGAGTCAGTGACATGGCTGGCAATACTCAGCAAGATGAACCAAGGGCCTAAGAGAGTACAGAGTGCCTTCCTACTTATTTACCACCCAATGAATTTGAGAATCATAGAGCTGGAAGGGACCACGAGGGTCATCTAGTCCAACCCCCTGCAAAGCAGGAATCTTTTTTGCCCAACATGGGGCTCGAACCCACAAACCTGAGATCAAGAATCTCATGCTCTACCGACTGAGCTATCCTTCAGCAACTGAGCTGTCCAAAATGGCCTCTTAATTTCAAATGACCCACTGATCTAAGCAGATGCGCATTCCATGTGTCTGTACATATTTCGCTGCACCATGAAGCCAGATGAATATTTGTAGTCCCAGCAGGTAAGAGCGCTGCTCCGGACAAGGAAGTCGCTCATTTAGGGCTATAAATTATTAAGAGTTACATCCAGAAAATGTCATTTTGATCCACAGCAATCCCAGCAGGGGGGTATTATTAATTCATAACTTAACTATAGCTAAATTAACGGAACAAGGAAAGCATAAAATCTTTAAGAGTTTGAAATAACTGTCTCTAAAAACACCCAATTTTTAAACCTCTCCCTTCACTTAAATATTGTCATAGATCTAGGATACCGGAGCCTGTTATTGAATGATGGAAATGAATAAATGGTAGTATTTAGATAATATTTGGGATAGGAAGATAAAATGCAAGCTACAGAAGTGTGCCAGACAAGGAATTCCTGGGTTAGCTTCTCCTAGGGCTGCCATATGTCCAGAATTTCTCAGACGTGGCCAGGATTCATCCATAGAAAAAGGTGGAATTTTTGAAAGTTGGTTTAAATGTCCGGGGGAACCCAGGTGTATGGCAACCATATCAGCAGTGTAGAATTCCTAAAAAACAGCTTTAAAACTTCATTATTTTTTTTGAGAGTTGCCAAAAAAGTTCAACAACTTTGCTCAAAAAAACTCACAAACTTTTGTGTCTGGATTTTTCACTTTTTGAAATATGGCAACCCCAGCCTATGCAAGCCAGGCTGGTTGGTCTAGCTAAGTGCAGAGGTAATAAGGAACAAAGTGCTGAGCCATTGGGGGAACATTGACAATGCAAAAGAACTGTCCCTGTCTCTGAAGAGTGGACAGAAACAGGAGAAACAGTGAAATACAATTAAGAAGAAGTATATTTGGGGGGGGCAAGAGAGTGGGGCCCTAAGCTATAGCTTGTTTAGCTTATATGTAAATCCGGCACTGACTGTATGTCGGAAATGCTCCTTTAAAAAACCGCATTGTGTTTATTTAATATTTTCAACTTTTTTGAGACTGACCAGCCTTTAGAGCCTATTTTTGTAGGCATTTTTTTCCCAGGAGCTGGGGAGGATCTTTTGGTAAGGCGTGCTGCAACAATCCTTCTTCCAATAAACACAATGGTTCCTGGAGTGCTTCTGTGTTCACATCTAATATCCATCTGGCAGATGGCGGGTGCAGGATATGCATCGTACTTCATAAGCAATTCCACTCACTTTAATGATCACCAGCGACACCAGCAGATAGTTTCATTTTGCCTGCAAAAAATGTTTACTTTGGGAGTGATGCTGTAGAAGTGCCGCTGCTATTAACTTCACCTTACCAAGCGCGGGGGCTTTACTCGGGTTGCCTTCTCCCTGTGGCACAGAAGAAGCCTCCTCAAAACTAAATCTAGGAGGGATTAGCTAAAGTGGTTAAGATATACTTCCATTCTAGTCTTCTATAAAGGTAAAGGGACCCCTGACCATTAGGTCCAGGCGTGGCCGACTCTGGGGTTGCGGCGCTCATCTCGCTTTATTGGCTGAGGGAGCCCGCGTACAGCTTCCGGGTCATGTGGCCAGCATGACTAAGCCGCTTCTGGCGAACCAGAGCAGCGCATGGAAATGCCATTTACCTTCCTGCCGGAGCGGTACCTATTTATCTACTTGCACTTTGAGGTGCTTTTGAACTGCTAGGTTGGCAGGAGCAGGGACCGAGCAACGGGAGCTCACCCCAACATGGGGATTCGAACCGCCGACCTTCTGATCAGCAAGTCCTAGGCTCTGTGGTTTAACCCACAGTGCCACCCGCCTCTTCTATAGTCTTCTATAAAACAGGACATAGAGCCACCCTGGCCCTTAGCCCCATTCAATGGATCCCAACCCTTTGTTTACCCATCGCAATTGATTTTCAGTTGCCTGTTACTGCTGTCACTTTTCAAACTGAAACCTGGGTCTGCAGCATTAGTAGTCAAGTTGCTTTTTAACCCCCCCCCCCTGTCAAGAAAAAGCTTGCTGGGTTAATCTGTACATATTAGGAGCAGCAATGGCAAAAAATGGCACCCTTATCTCCCTTAAACTCAGCTGGGGCCTCACCTGATCTAAACCCTCTTCTCTGGTTCTACAGCTGTCTTGTCTGATTATTTTCTTTATTGATAGGGATAGGAAAAGACCAGTATGGACTTAACCTTACGAAAACATCTAATCCAAGAGTCCTGCTTTCTTTTCCTTTCTTTTTGGAGGGGGATTATGGCAGTTTCAGTATGTTTTCAAGAAACCCTTGAGCAAATAGCAACTAGCAGGTGGGTCTGAAGTAATTTCCTCCCACGAAAGGAGAAGGATTTGATGTTGCTGCCTGGATGTGGCCGGCAGCCCTTATGTAATGAACCAGAGGTGTTTGTCTTTGTCTAATGCTACATGGGACTCGCTTTTCCCTTTCCCTTTTTTCTTTTCTTTTTTAAAAAAGAGCTCTTCTCTACCTTTCCGTTCCTTAAATACCACAAAAGCGAGGAGGTTAGTGACTTAGCCAGGCTGATAATTCCCCGGATGCCTGGTCTCTTTTTTGTGCGTGTTGCGATATGAAAGGGACATCCAGGCACTTAACTCCGAAGATGGATGGGGAAGGGGGAAATAATTGCCAATGAGAGAGAAATAGGGCAGCGTGAGGTGGTGGAGATGGCCTTCAAAAGGAAGCTCTGCCTCTTCAAATTGTGGTCCTCTGGGAATCGCTCCAGGGAGAAAGAACTGAATGCAGCCTTGGGGAAAGCTGTCAAGGACTGGAGGTGGAATGATCTGCTTTCAGAACTTCTCCGCTGTGAATTCCTCAGGGAATCTTGGCCAAACTATTATCTGTGTGCAACCAAGAGCTGCAGATTTGCTAGCTGACATTAGTATGACGGTCAAGGATATTTTGATTTGGGGTATGTCCAATCCTGCTGCAGGAGGGAGCAAGGAGCCTTAGATGAGATGGTGGAAGAGGTGAAATGCTGGCCTCGATGGTACCAAATACATCAGGAGGTAAAGGTGGCTGTTTTCCCAATATTTTTCTTTTTATGCACATTTCCCACTAAGGGTATGCATTTTTGTGAATGCCGGTTGAAGAACTGCACCCCAGAATTTGGATAAGTGCAAATTTCGGAGGATGGCTGTATGGTATTAAGATTTTCTTTTTTCCCATTCTCACTCACTCACTTCCTTTCTTTCCCCCTCATTCTATCATTTTTAAAATAAAATCCTTCTAATAAGATTTTAAAAAAACCAACCCCCCCCCAATACTAGCCCTTGTGGAAGGTTCCCCCACAAGGGGATTGTGGCCCTTTTACCTGGGAAAGGCTCCTCACCCTTGGCAGATGAGATTGTGAGCCCTGCACTCACACAAGGCAGACCCCTGCCAATGTAAGAGAACAACAGTTGTGGTATGTGGGTTGTGTTTTTTGTAAGCCTTCATACTCATTTTTGGTATCCCAGGAAACCAGAAAGAAATGAATTCCCCAAGCCCTGTTCACCTGGGATCAAAGCTCAGCTGTTCCTTTCGCAAATCGACAGCAGAGCTAGCTCAAACAGATCCACAGCCTCCCCAGGGTGGCTGCCGGTATTTGCCGTCATACCTCTGGGGCTTCTTTCTGCTCCCAGGTTTTCCTCTCCCTCCATCATCACTGTCATCATCATCAGCCAGGCTCTTCCTGAACTGCGGCTGGATTGCTCTGAGAGGCAGCTGGAATAAGCATGTCAAGGCTGTCCCTTCACCCCCCACTGTGGCTTATCTTCTCCCTACAGCTTTGTTCTCCCTGTGGTAGCAGAAGGGACAGAGAGGAATTAGGAGCCCAGCTCTGCGAGGAAACCAGCTGAAAAGCAGCCCTCCTTGCAACAAACTGCTTCTTTTCTTTAAGGAAAGAGGAGTGCATGCATCTCTCTTCTACCACAAGCCTTTTTCACAGAAGTTGTGCTGTGATTTATTTATTTTTAACGTGGTGCTATTATTATCATTCTCCTTTGCTCTGCCTCTTTATTTCCTCCTCTCCTCCCCAGTCCTGAAAGCAGAGGAGCTGAACTAGGGGGACCAATGCCCTGTCTCAGGTTATGTTCAGATGTGGGGAATATTGTGCTAGTTTTCCCAGTTGTAATGCTAAGGCTCCGGGCCCAATTTCTATTGTTCCTTTTACTCTGCAGAATCTGTAGTGTTCTGGAACTCAGGGCAGAGGAAGGGGGGGTGCGGTCTGCCCCGGGTGTCACCACTGAGGGGGGGGTGTGACAAAATGTCGGGCGGCACATGGCTTGGGCGCATGCCGGCTCTGCGTTGCCCAAACGGTCCACCCGCTGCCTCCCCCCCAGCTGTAGGGCGGCTGAGTGGGAGGAGGCAGGCAGACTCCAGAGGCCCCGGCCTCACCCCACCCTGCCCCTATGGGTGGCTTGCCCCGCCCCTGGGCATGCCACCCCATGTGCCCAGGCAGCTTCCTCCTCTGCTGCTGGAACTGTGGCTCTTTGGCCAATATACTGGTAAAAAGGTAAAGGTAAAGGGACCCTTGACCAGTAGGTCCAGTCGTGGCCGACTCTGGGATTGCGGCGCTCATCTCGCTTTATTGGCCAAGGGAGCCGGCGTACAGTTTCTGGGTCATGTGGCCAGCATGACTAAGCCGCTTCTGGCGAACCAGAACAGTGCACGGAAACGCCGTTTACCTTCCACCAGAGCGGTACCTATTTATCTACTTGCACTTTGATGTGCTTTCGAACTGCTAGGTTGGCAGGAGCAGGGACCGAGCAATGGGAGCTCACCCTGTCACTGGGATTCGAACCGCCGACCTTCTGACGGCAAGCTCTAGGATCTGTGGTTTAACCCACACAGCGCCACCCGTGTCCTAATATACCGGTACATACCACTAAAGTTCGTTCACACCAGCAGGCATGGTGGACCTTTGCTGGACCCCTGCATGCCCAGCTGCTCTCGTGGGGAAGGGGGCTTCCAGTCATTTGTGGTCCCCCTTGGCCGGGACTCCCCCTGGACTTGGGCTCTGAGGTCCATCCTTAGCTGCACCCCTGCTTGGATTACTCCCTGTACCCTGGCCATAGCTGAGACATGCATGCTCTGTCCTATCAATGCAGTGATGCCCTCTTCGATCCTATTTAATGGCACCTGCCTCATTCATTCTCCCGTGGCAATGCAGAGCAAATGGAATTAAATGGCTCTCGCCAGTCGCCACCTTTCCACCATGACTGATTTATCCTGGCAGGGCGGTGTGCCTTTAACTGGCAGTAATTCACTCTTTACCCCAGCACAGAGCTGGCTGGAAGCCTGGCACTTCCTCTAGGATGTTCCTGGCATGTTCTGCCATCCAAAAGCAGCAGAGCTGCTTCCTCCCTTCAGAGAGCTCACAGCCTTTTAAAGATGTAGAGTTGATCTAGGGCGGACATCCAAAATGCAGCAATGCTTGGGGACCGCCCGGGCACCGTGCTGTGAGTGTTTGCTTCTCAACTCGGGCCT
Organism: Podarcis filfolensis; assembly: GCF_964270895.1. Taxonomy (NCBI): domain Eukaryota; kingdom Metazoa; phylum Chordata; class Lepidosauria; order Squamata; family Lacertidae; genus Podarcis; species Podarcis filfolensis. Next base: position 16,885,060 of record NC_139618.1, on the reverse strand, counting down.
CTGTTTCCCTTTTATCTTTCATCTCTTACTTTCCCCGCTTAATATCTGCGCTTTCCGGAGAATATACACTCTGCTCCATATGACGTTGGGCAGCAGCAGAGGACGGAGATAGCATTAGCCGTGATTGAGTCACAAGTGACCACTTTTGACATTGCCATCCCCACAGGAGACAGGGGATTACATGTGCAACCCTCCCAGGAGTAACACCAAGAGCTAATTTGACAAGTCCTCTGCCAACCTTATATGGGAGGGCCGAAGATCATGAGTCAAAATTGCTGGCCTGAGATGGACTGGAATGCTGGGCGTAGACCAGAGATCGAGTCCCAGCTCTGTGGCTGTGACCATGTTGGTGTCTCTTGCCCAGATTTCTTCAGATGCAGCAAGCAAGCAAACAAGCTTCCCCTGAATTAAGAAAGAATGGGACTCCCAACAGCAATCCAGTACAAATTTCTTCAAGGAGAACCCGCATCAAGGCTTCCCTGGAATAAGACTGGCCTTTCGTAGGAGTAGAAATGATCAGAGGCAACAGGAGAATGCCTAGAAAGATTATTTATACCCCACCCATCTGGCTAGGTTTCCTCAGCCACTCTGGGGGGCTTCCAGCACATACATAGAAAAACATAAGAAGTCAGATCTTAAAAACTTCCCAATACAGTGATACCTCGGGTTACAGACGCTTCAGGTTACAGACTCCACTAACCCAGAAATAGTATCTCGGGTTAAGAACTTTGCTTCAGGATGAGAACAGAAATTGCCTGCTGGTGGTGCAGCAGCAGTGGGAGGCCCCAATAGCTAAAGTGGTGCTTCAGGTTAAGAACAGTTTCAGGTTAAGAACGGACCTCCAGAACGAATTAAGTTCTTAACCCGAGGTACCACTGTACTGCCTTCAGGTGTCTCCTAATCTGTTTCTGCATTGGACTCCTTGGGATGGCATCTAGGTGCAGACCAGACTGAAGACTCAGCCTAGTCTGCTCTGCACCCAAGGCAGTCTCTCTCTCTCCCCACACACCCCTGCTCTTCTAACCTCTAAGACTTTCTGACTTAACCTTTGGCTGCAGGACACATGGATCAGCATGTGGGCTGCTGGATCCCTGGCCCTTGCCTAAGCCCAACCTGTTCTTTATATAACCAATAGAGCTGTAGCCTTACCTGCCCCAACCCTGGTCTGCTATTTGTGGCTCAGCCCACTCCTCCCTGCTTCGCTGCCTGTGAGCACCAGGTGTTAAAATTCATGTGGATTTATATTACAGGAAAAGGTCAGGGGGTGGAATAAGGGGGTGGGATATTGTTCCCTTGGTGTTTTCAAGAGGCTGCTGGAACAACACCTGGGATGGCGGTTCCTGCCTAAAGAATGCAGCCAAGTTTCAAATCAATTGTTCGAAGGGGTTGGCATAGGTGATGCTCTTCTGGCTCAAAAATTCCAGGGAAACGGATGTTCTTATTTGGACAATGTATTCTGCTTACCACATTTAGGGCAGAGGTTTGTGGAGGTTTGTGGAGAGGAAGGGGCTTGCTTTTTGTTTTCTTGCATCACAGAAATCTGGACTGGTGCTTTAGGTCCAGAGCATTTATCACCCAGCCATGATACATCTTTAAATTCTTAATAAAACTAAGCAGTCCTCTCCCACGGCCTAAACGCATCTCAACAAATCTATATGCTCTGGAGTTTCTTAAGAGCTGAGACCACACATTTAAGTTGGGGGCATCTCTACATTTCCATCAGCAATTTTTTGACCCCTTTTAAGCAATGCTGACTTTGCAAGGAGCTGCTCTGTTACTTCTGGAAAGGCTGATCTCTCCGGCTAAACCCCTGGGACTCATTACAACTGTCTTGTTGTGGATGTCCATCTCACATCAGAGCCTCTTGCAGCTCAAACTTACCTGCGGCCCAAGAGCGCTTCCTCAAGCCGTTATTGGTCCCCTAACAAATAAGTGGAAGAAACCTTGCTCCGTGAATAGAATAATATGAAAGGTTACGTAACAACAGCTTGATGGTCACCAAATTGTAGGAAATGAGGATTGCAAAATGATAATAAGTAAGGGCAGTGAGAGATTTTACTTTCTTGGGCTCCATGATCACTACAGATGGTGACAGCTACCATGAAATTAAAAGACGCCTGCTTCTTGGGAGAAAAGCAATGACAAACCTAGACAGCATCTTAAAAAGCAGAGACATCACCTTGCCGACAAAGGTCCGTATAGTTAAAGCTATGGTTTTCCCTGTACTGATGTATGGAAGTAAGAGCTGGACCATAAGGAAGGCTGATCGCCAGTGGCGTAGCGTGGGGGGTGCAGGGGGGGCGGACCGCACCGGGCGCAACATCTGGGGTTAGGGCAAATCCACGGGTTAGGGGGCGCAAATCCACGGGTTAGGGGGCGCAAATTACTTGCCTTGCCCCGGGTGCTGACAACCCACGCTACGCCACTGCTGATCGCGGAAGAATTGATGCTTTTGAATTATGGTGCTGGAGGAGACTCTTGAGAGTCCCATGGACTGCAAGAAGATCAAACGCATCCATTCTGAAGGAAATCAGCCCTGAGTGCTCACTGGAAGGACAGATCCTGAAGCTGAGGCTCCAATACTTTGGCCACCTCATGAGAAGAGAAGACTCCCTGGAAAAGACCCTGATGTTGGGAAAGATGGAGGGCACAAGGAGAAGGGGACGACAGAGGACGAGATTGTTGGACAGTGTTCTCGAAGCTGCCAGCATGAATTTGACCAAACTGCGGGAGGCAGTGGAAGACAGGAGGGCCTTGCGTGCTCTGGTCCATGGGGTCATGAAGAGTCAGACACGACTAAATGACTAAACAACAAACAACAACATCAAGGGCTTTAGCTATGCAAGAACAAAAGAGGAGCCTGCTGGATCAGGCCCAGGTGGGGCTATCTAGCCCAGCATCCTGTCCTCGCAGTGGCCACCCAGATGCCTCAAAGGGAAGCCCACAAGCAGGATCTGAGCACAACAGCAGCCCTTCCTTCTTGCGGTTTCCAGCAACTGGCATTCAGAAGCATCCTTGCTTCAGATGATGGATGCAGAGCATACCCATCGTGGCAAGTAGCCATTGATAGCCTCTCCTCCTCCATGAATTTGTCCAACCCTCTTTTAAAGCCATCTAAGTTGGTGGACATCACTGCCTCCTGTGGGAGTGAGATCCACAGTTTAACTATGCAGTGCACGAAGAAGTAAAGTGGGTGGGTGAATGTTTTGTTTGAAAATTCTTAGTTTCCCAAGATGAGTTTGGTGCATGTGGCTCCCCACATGCTGTTGGGTTTCAGCGCCCACCATTTTTATTTATTTTTTACCATTGGCCACAATGACTAGGGCTGATGTGACGTTGGAAGGCCACAGGTTCCTCATCCTGGTTTAGTGGCTGCCAGTGTCACAATGGCCCTCCAAGATGCTTTGGGAGAAAGGCTATGAGTGCATAGAGGGTGGAAAGAGCTTCGTTGAAAGTGAAAAACTTAATTCACATCGACGAAACCTTACTTCACATCAGCGAACTCACACTGGGGAGAAACCCTATAAATGGAAAGTGTTTCGCTCCATGTTCAACACCCTCAGTTCACATCACCAAACTCATATAGAGGAAGATCAGTTTTGAATGGTGTGTGTGTGTGTGTGTGTGTGTGTGTGTGTGTGTGTGTGATATTCTAGGTTTGCATATAAACTGGTACACACATGTATTAAAGTAATGAAGGATTTTGTTTTTTTTAATGTGTTGGGAGAGCCTTTTCCTCTTCGCTGCTCTGACTGGGATGGGCCGCTTGAGAAGCTCTCCCCTAGTTAACAGGCTGAAACTTCTCCAGTCTCAGTCTTCTCCTTGTCCCCTGCCAGGATTCCAATGGCGCTCTTCTTGCCTGTGCCAGCGAATTAAAGAAGATATGTCTATAAAGTTGGAGAAGTTTGAAATGCTACTTGGAAGACAGGCTTATTGGAAGAACCAGCAGTCCCAGGTGACAAGACCCTGTGTGAGGGGGTGAATGAATGTCGATTCTCCTCCAAGTTCTCGTTGGAGGCATTCTATCCAGTTGGCCATGTTCAGTCCAGTCTCAAGTCATCAGGCGATGTACAGCCGTTGGTGGACCGGTCGTAACGGGGCACGGATCTCATAGCTCAGCAGTAGAGCATCTCCCTGGTTCAATCCCTCACTGGCAAATCCAGGCAGGGTTGAGAGAGACTCTTGCCTGAAATCTGTTAAAACTAGTGGTGCAAACAAGCGTGTTGCTTGATAACGCCAAGGTTGCAGGTTTGATCCCCGTAGGGGACATCTCCATGTTTTTGCATTGCAGGGTCTCTTCCAGCTCTCTATAATTCTATGAAATCCCAGAGACATTCTGCTGGTCAGTGTAGACGATACTGAGCTAAATGGACCAGTGGTCTGATTCAGGCTAAGGAAGTTTCCTATGTTCCTAACAGGTTATGGGTAGGGTCATTCCCCCAGAATTTGTTTGGCACCGAGTGCTCCTCTGCAGTGGCGGAGCAAGCCAATTGGGCGCCTGGGGCAGCTGGGGCAGGACGCTCCGTGGGGCCTCTGAGGAGTCTGCCTGCCTCCTCCTACTCAGCCGCCCTACAGCTGAGGGGGAGGTGGCGGGCAGACCGTTTGGGGCAGCGCAGAGCCTTCCGGTGCCCAAGCCACCGCATCACTCCCAGGAGAGACGCGTGGCTCAAGCATGTTGCAGGCCCCGCGGTGAGTGCCGCCCGGCAATTTGTCACTCCCCTCAAATTGTGACACCCGGGGCGACTTGCCCCCACTGCACCCCCCTTCCTCTGCCCCTGCTCCTCTGAAAGAGAAGTGGTCTGAAGCAGTGGCTGTGGGGAGTAGAAGCTGGCAGGCGTCCAATGATATATCAATTGTCCCATCTGCCTGACTTTATTAGCTGGCCATTAAACCTAGAACAAAAGAAATAGAATAGCTCTTGTCTAGCAGTGAAGCACCCTTCAGGAACCATCTCTCCAGCAGTTGCCCAGGTAGCATTTTTTTTTATACGTCCCGCTCTTCCCGTGGATGAGAGCATATTTTGTATCCTGAATATTTTATACCGAGAGTCAACTGAAGTGTTATCACTAAGAGGCTGAGCTCTGAATCAGCCTGCCGGCACCTTATTCATAAATGATGGAGACCAGCAAGTCTTTCACTGAGTCTGAAGAAGGCTCAGCCTTGAACAACTCAAGAGCACACCAAAAAGAACTAGGAAAAGAAGACAAAATAGGGACACGTCGCCCTTCCTGTCTCGTCCATTGTCCAAGGACATACAGATTTCAACAGGGAGGAATGGTGCTTATATGGGGGTAGCTTTCGGATGAGCTCTTGAAACATGGGTATAGTGCAGTGGTTAAAACAGGGACAGGACAACTGTGTCAACCTCCCCATCCAGCTGCTGGATGACTCCAACTCCCATCAGCCCCAGGGGTTATGCCCAAGGGTCCAGCATTTCTGGGTTGGGGTGCTGGGCTAGAATCAGGGAGGCCTAGCTCTAATCCCCACTCAGTGAGCAAGCTTGGGCCAGTCACTAAATAACACTGCATGTTGCTTTGAGCTCCTTACAGGAAATGTGGGACATAGATAAATAAATAGATCAAACCCTACCTCTAAATGAGTCGTAACAATGTACCCCTTTCCTGGAAGGTCACATTTGGCTTCCCCAAAACAATCCTGGGAACTGTAGTTTAGTCGCTCGTGGAGCTTTGGTTCCTAGCACCCTTAAACTACAGTTGCCAGAATTATTTGGGGGAAGCTATGATGGGATGTGGGTGGCACTGTGGGTCCAGAGAGTCCACAGAGCCTAGGACTTGCCGATCAGAAGGTCGGCGGTTCAAATCTCCGCGACGGGGTGAGCTCCCGTTGCTCGGTCCCTGCTCCTGCCAACCTAGCAGTTCGAAAGCACGTCAAAGTGCTTCCTCCGGCGGGAAGGTAAATGGTGTTTCCGTGCGCTGCTCTGGTTTGCCAGAAGCGGCTTAGTCATGCTGGCCACATGACCCGGAAGCTGTACACCGGCTCCCTCGGCCAATAAAGCGAGATGAGCGCCGCAACCCCAGAGTCGGCCACAACTGGACCTAATGGTCAGGGGTCCTTTTACCTTTACTTTATGATGGTTTTAAGTGGTATCGTAGTGCCTTCAATGAATGGGGCCAGAGAGAAACTAATATTAACAGACTCCCCCATCCCCAGCTCTGTCCTCTGCAAGTTTACCCTAAAGGGACTTAACTCCCAGGTAAGAACCAACCTTAACCGATCTGCAAGCCAAAATGCGAATGGCTAGACAAGGATTTAAAACTACTTCAATCATCATAATAATGATAAGAATTTCAAAAATAAAAATAAACAAATAACAATGATATTTTATACCACCTTTCCATGCAGAAGCCCTCTCAAGGCAACTTAGAGATGGAACAATAGAAGTATAAAATAGGATTAATGGAAACAGCAGTGTCAATATAAACTATTTTTTAAAAAATTGTCGTGACTGTAAAGCTCACAGAAAGGAAGAGGAGCATTGTGAACTCAGTTAAAAGTGGACTGAAACACCCAAGCCTTCAAGGCCTCTTTAAAAATAGCCAGGGTAGCAAAGGCACATAAGGATGGGGACACCCCTGACAAGGCCCTGCTCCTTTTCCTGATGACCTGATGGATCTTGGGGGCAGACCCTTGAGCAGGACCTCCATGGCCAATCTCAGAACCCAAGCAGGGCCACACAAGCGCAGGTTCATTCTGCCTCTATGAAAGCAGAGCACAGCCATCCTGGCTCATAGCCACCCATAGCCGTCTCCTCCTCCATGAATTTGTTGGATCCTCTTTTAAAGCCATCCAAGCTGGCAGCCATCACTGCCTCCTGTGGAAGCGAGTTCCAGAGGTTAACTGCGCTGCGGGAAGACGGCTTTTCTTTTATCTGAGCTGAATCTTCCGACATTCGCCTTCTTTAGACGTCCAGGAGTACTGGTGTTGCAAGAGAGGGAGAAGAACTGTTCTCTGTCCAATTTCTCCATGCCCTGAGCTACAGGAAAGGTGGTGGATTAATTTGCCTCTGAAAGCCGTCCTGAAATTGTGTTGAACTGAAAACCCCCTTGAGTGTCTTTCCCAGAATTGCTCTGCAAACAGAGCAGGTAACAACTACCTGGCTGAGAATCCATACTCTTGCCCTCCTTTCCCAGCATGCTTTGTTCTCTGGCTGCCTCAGTTACTGCTGAAATAAGGAGCCCAAAGCACTGAGAAAGGGACGGGGTGGGGGACGCACACAAACCTTTCTGCAGTCCAAGCAATGGCTGTTAGGGTGCTGGAGAGAGTCCGTAAGAGCTAATGAGGTTTTCTTTGTCTGACCTTGCCCGGAAAGTGTTCTGCCCACAACCCAGAGGCTGTTGTCCCCCCCCCCCCCCGTTTAATAAATGTCCTTCCAAGCATCTCAGCCAGCCTGTCTCCAGTGAGGTTGTGGCACTGCCTTTTCATTAACTCCCTTCCACTTATTTTCGGGGAAAGTGTCGAGTTGGAAAAGGAGAGTTCTTGTGAGGTCACCAGCTTCTGGCAGTGTGTGTTTGGGGCCACTTTTCCAGATAAGACAGTGAAGCTGAGGCTACATATCCCACAAAGCCCTATTAGTGGAGGTCACAAAGTTGGATGCTTTGTGTGGGAAAGCTCAATGGGAGACGAGACTTACCTCAGCTCCCCTCGCCTGAGTTGTTAATCTGGGTTCTGTCGGTGGTGTGAAAAGCAGAAAACGCTTTTCATAATATGGCAGCTGGGCTTCTTGCAAGGATGCTCTGAACTGAACAAATATCACCAAATGCAAAGGAAAATAATTGCCTCACTGGGTGTTTTTTGGTCCTGTTGTTTGTTGCAAAATGATCTTCTTCTTTCTCTTCTTCTTCCTCTTCTTCCTCTTCTTCTTCTTCATTATTTACCTGCTGTTCACTTTAAGGTCCCTGGGCAAGTTGAAGCAATTAAAAATGTTAAAGACAATTTAAATCAACTTACAATCACAGAAATAAGGTGGATTCTAAACATCAGCCTTCCCCCGAAGCTGTACAAGGAAGCTGCCAGACTGACCTCTGTGGGGAGGGAGTTGCACAACTTCGGGGGGCTACCAAAGCCAACCCCCAACCCTGGAGCCTCTGTTTCTATCAGGAGGTTGTAAAAAGTCACCTGAAGCTCAGAAGTTCAGCCCAGGAACCAAACATTTCAAGGGAAATGAAACCTAAAGACCTACAGTTGCTTAGAGACATGGGCAATTTAGCAGCAGCTGATCATTGCTGCTCTGTTTTCAGTAGTGGAATAGTGACTGCTTGCAAAATTCTTGCACCTCTTTGACCAAGTGGGCAGTCCTCCTTTCCCAGGCCCCAGATGTTGGGAAGGGAACAATTTGCATTGGGATAATTGTGTATTGCGTTAAATATTTTCTCTACCCTCTCACCGAACTCCTGACTATGATGGAATAGGAAGAGTATGTGAAGGGTTGACATAAAGGCAATGCTATATGGAAAAAGAAGGGTTAAAGTGATAGGGTTGATGCCTAGAGAGAAGTGGACCACAGAGAAGGAAAATGGCTGAGCAATTTATGCAGAATCCAGAACCCAACTAAAAGAGCAAGATCATTGGCACCTGGGAAAATGGCACAGCTACTCTACTAAGGACTCAGCTATACAGCTGCAAATAAAATGTTTTAAGTGTGTTGTAATGTGCATTATGCAAATGTGACACTAGGTGGTGATTGTGAGCTATGGTAAATTCAATATATTTTTCTAAATGTTTTTTTTTAAAAGCATTTTCACGACATTTTTTATATATGTGTAGATTCCACCTAAGTTAACAAGCCAGAATTTCTTATCTCTTGGGTTTCTTTTTAAAGGATACCAAACTGGAGAAAAATGAGGAAAAGATGCTTTGGTAATGACGTTATGCAAACGCCTTGTAAAAAGAGAGTGAACGAATTGTGGCTATTCCATCATAAGGCTATTCCATCCAGGGAGAAACCAAGAACATTATAGGAAACAGAACTCGAAAGAGCTCTTCTAACTGGGCAAGTGTTTGGGGTGGGTGGTGCCTATTATGTATATAACATAAAGCTGGCAAAGAGAACTTAGATGGAACTATAGTATAGTGGGGGAAAGAAGAAAGGGATGAAACCAGAAGGAAGCCAGAGGGCTGCAGTGATTCTGGACTCCAGGAGCGAAAGAGAAGAACAATGGGAGAGAATCTGCCTCTGTTTTGTGACACTTTGATTGGTCCTAGGAAAGATATTGCTCAGGTTTGGATTTAGGACGGATTGTTTGTTGTTTTGCCCTAAATCCTCTCTCAGCCTTGTGTCAGAGTGGTTTCTTCCTATAACTAGGGGGAGGTGGTGGAGGATGGAGACTGGGGGCAGCGGTGGTGGTGGTGGTGGTGGGGAGAAACATGCTCTGAGGTTTGCATTTTACTCATGATCTCATTCCATTCATGTTCTATTCTTAGGTACCAGGAAGGGTGATAAGCCTGGGGAATCTGTGGGTTAGGCCAAGCCCATATGAAGAGAAGTAGTTTTAAGGCATCAGCTGCATCTGGTGGTAAAGAAGCTGAACACAGATATATATATATATTAAATAAAGGAGAATTTTTAATGAAAGGGAAGCACGGCTTCTAAATTTAGATGCTGTGCGAGTGCTTTTAAAGTCTCTAAGTGCATCTATAGCCGGAGGGTGTCTGAAATTTTATTCTCAGTGCTCATTCTCCCCCAGCCAAATGTGGATCCCATTGAAGTCTGGCAAAATGCCCGCAAACTTCAAAGGGAATGGTGTTTTGGCTCAGTGTCTCGATCATGCCCACCCCGGTCCGTTGCTTTCTTGCCCATTCAGGAGACCGCAACCTGCATAGCCGAAAGATACCAGCCTGCATCTTCCTCCCCTCCCGACATGAGGCAAAGACAAAAGCTGGCGTAGCACCCGGTGCAGGAGGGAGGCAGCAAAGCGAAAGGTGAGAGACGTTTGCGGTGCAAATCCGCTTGAGCACTGGCGAGCGCACTGGCTGTTCTCACACGGAGGTCTGCAAACATTCGCTAGTAGATCCAGCAAGTGACATGGTCTTCAAAGCAGGTTCTCTCACCCCATTCACGTTCGACGCAGATTTGTGCCTGTGTGCATGTGTGCTAACCCACTGGGAGAATATTAGGAAAACTGGGAGGGGGGGTACCAGCAGTTGAGCAGGTCTAAAGAGACTCTGTAGGGTTATCAGAAAGCAAATGGACAAGATAGCACAGGGAGTGACAGTGACAGGAAGCAGGGATTCCAAATAGATCTTGGCTGGATCAGAATGCACTGCCAGCCATCTTGCACCGCAGGCCACTAATCTACGAGAGCCATTTTCTGTATTCCTGGGAAAGGATGTCTTCCACCCCTGCTTGCTTCCAACATGGCCTCTTCTCAGCTGAGAGACAGCAGGAACTGATTGGGGGATGGGTGGAATCCCTTCTCAGATGCGGCAAAACCCCTTGGCTGATCTCTGAAGAGGGCAGCCTCCAGACAAATGTCCCTCCTCCCTCCCCTCCAAACACACCCTCTGTTTCTGTAGGCAAATACAGTGGTAGAAGAAGAGAAGAGAAGAGTTTTGGATTTGATATCCCACTTTATCACTACCCTAAGGAGTCTCAAAGCGGCTAACATTCTCCTTTCCCTTCCTCCCCCTCAACAAACACTCTGTGAGGTGAGTGGGGCTGAGAGACTTCAAAGAAGTGTGACTGGCCCAAGGTCACCCAGCAGCTGCATGTGGAGGAGCAGAGACGTGAACCCGGTTCACCAGATTACGAGTCCACCGCTCTTAACCACTACACCACCGCTATTAACCACTACCACCACCAGTGGTACCTTGGGTTAAGAACTTAATTCATTCTGGAGGTCTGTTCTTAACCTGAAACTGTTCTTAACTTGAAGCACCACTTTAGCTAATGGGGCCTCCCCCCGCCGCCGCACGATTTCTGTTCTCATCCTGAAGCAAAGTTCTTAACCTGAGGTACTACTTCTGGGTTAGTGGAGTCTGTAACCTGAAGTGTCTGTAACCCAAGGTACCACTGTAGCCGAATGTAGGAAGAAGAGCTGGAAAATCCATATCTGGTCCAGCAACTCCCCACCACCACCACCATGACTGACCAGATGCAAGGAGAAACCTGCGGCTGGATCAGGCCCAGCTTGCACAGCCTCCTCTTCTCACAGTGGCCAGCCAGATGCCCTGCAGGGATGCCGATAAGCGTGACCTGAGTGCAACACCACTCTCCCCAGTGACTGACCTTCGGACACATTTATTGCCTCCAACAGTGGAGGCTGAGCCTAGCCATCATGGCTGTTGATCACCACTGATGAATTTCTCCAGTCCTCTTTTAAAGCCATCCTAGGGGGTGGCCATCACTGCCTCTTGTGGAAGCGAATTCAGTAGTTTCTCGATGCTCTGTGTGAATTGTCACACATGCTGGATTCTGCCCAACTTGTGTGCGGGAGGTCATGTGGCGGGAGGTGGCCAGCCAGGGCCTGCTGCGGCCGCACCCCTCGAGGCCCACCATAGCTGCGGGTAGACCTGGCACAGCTGTGGGTGGGCCCATTGAGGCCCATCACCACGATGAAAAGGACCGTCAGGCTGCAGAATATTGATGGGGGCTGTCCCCCTCCTTGAATTTTTTTTTGGGGGGGGGGCTCGGATCCCACAGCCCCACCTAGATAGTGCCCCTGAATCCTGTCTTTTCTCCCTTTCATCATTCAGCTTAGACAGACTGCTATGAGTTCTAGCAGGACAGGATTACAGGAGAGCCCACAGGAAGCAAGAACCAAGCATAGGAACCCCCTCCTGCTGTCCCCCCACCCCAGCAACTGGTATTTAGAGGCATGTCACCTCTGATTCTGGAGATGACACCCACCCACCATGACTAGTAGCAACTGATAGCTTTATCCTCCATGGGTTTGCTGGACCCCCCCTTTAAAGTCTTCTAAGTGGGTGTTGACCACGTGCTGACCTAACGTACTTCTTGCACAGATGTAAGGAGACCTAAGCAAGGGCTGAGCATGGGGGGCTCTCGTGTTTTGGAACTGCCTGTCCCACCCCCACCCAGCTGCCACCTTCTATTTTTACTGAGTAAGGGATTAACACTTGCAAGTGGTTGTATGTGCTGCGGTCTTGTTCCCACCTAATGTGCTCTTGACATCTTTTGACGCCTCCTGCAATAGCTGTGAACTACTTCCCAGTTCTGGAAGCCCCCTTGGCCTGATAAGAAGATGCGAAATGAACAGGAAACAGGAGTCCTGTTAACACACTGGCTTCTGCCAAAAACTCCAAGGCCAGCCCTGAGCTGTTTTCAAAAGTTGTTGAAATCCATGTGCTGCTTTCTTTGGGTATTCTAAGATGCCACAACTGGAACTTTACTGGGAATGCTTTCAATCTGTGTTTCGAAGGGGGGATCCTTTCCTATCCCTTTGGATGGGGGTCAGCAAACTTTTTAAGCAAGGGGCCGGTCCACTGTCCCTCAGACCTTGGGGGAGGGACTATATTTTTTTGGGGGGGGGGGGAATGAACGAATTCCTAGCCCTACAAATAACCCAGAGATGCATTTTAAATAAAAGGACACATTCTACTCATGTAAAAACATGCTGATTCCCAGACCGCCCGCGGGCCGGATTAGAAGGCGATTGGGCCGGATTCGGCCCCCGGGCCTTAGTTTGCCTACCCATGCCTTTGGAGATGCCTTCTTAAGATGTTGTTAATGTGAGTCCCTGACTTATCAGCTTCCAGCTCCCTCCCTGTGGAAGTTAATCTGAGTGAGAGCAGGTGGGTGGTTCTTGGGGCATCCATAGCTCAGATGAAGAGCATCTGCTTTGCTTGCCAAAGGTTCCAGATTCAATCCCCAGCATTTCCCCCAGAGAGCTGCTGCCAGTCAGTGAGTACCCAGTGCTGGGCTAACACTCACAATAAAAGCATGTTTTCCTAAGGTGTGTCCCACACGGGTTCTTGAAAATGCAAGTGCATTGGAATCAAGGCACCGTGCAGGGCAGAGCCCGGCAACATTCCACAAACTGTTGTTGTTCCGCCTGCCTTTGAAATCAATAGAGGGCAGGCTATTGTTTGGGGATTAATACAACATACAGACACCCTAAGACAGTCTGCAGTCCCTGTAGAAAAACAGGATGTAAATTCTTGGAGAAATACATACATGCATGCATGCATGCATGCATGCATACATAGTGGTGTGTGAGAGTTGCAGCTCCTTCCCCTGCAAGGAAATCTGCTACAAGAAGATTAAAGCCAACTGTGAGCCACAGTTCCTTGCAAACACTGTATGCAAACAGGGGTCATGCATCTGCAATGGCAAGCAAATTATTTTCAGGATGCAATTGCTTTTTTAAAAAAGAAAAGAATTCAGGATGCAATTGTATTTTGAAGAGAACAGCTGTAAAGCAGTGCTTGCCATTCAGGTGTGCATTGAAGCTGTTTGCATTCGTCTGCTGGGATTATCGAGTTCTTTTTGCTCACCCACCACCTCACCCCCCATCTTTCAAATTTCGAAAAGTGTATGAAGATGAAACTTGATTGGAGCTACTAAGAATTCAAAATATGTCCCTGTTTCCATGTTGAATAGCTCTGTCTGTGTTAAGAATGAATGATTCTATGTGGGTCTGGCCCTGCCCACTTTTGAGTTTGGCCCCACCCACTAATGGAGTGCACTCTGCCACAGCATTGCATGAGTAGAATGCATCTCTCACCCTGAAAAAGATTCCCAAGGTTCATTGCAGGAACGGATCTCGGCTGCTAGTTGAGGGTGTGGGGAGAATTCCGTTCATTTTATACTGGAAGGCGCTTTGCAATTCTATAAGGAGTGATAAACAAAATGTATGTTTTTCTGCGGAAGATATTTTACGGCAGCGGTAGGCTTGGCTCCTTCACCACTGGTCTTCCGTCATTCAGTTAAAGCTTGGCACTTTCGCAGAACATAATTGGAAAGGCTCATTTGACAGCAATTTGCATGATAGCTGTTGGATTTTCCTGGTTTCCTGCTGTTCTGTATTCTGTCCTACTTTTGTTCCAGTTGTATGTCACCTTTTAATCTTAATTTCTAAGCAGATTGTTAGTCAACCGTAGTGGTCTTCTTAGATCAGAAAGGTGGGCTGTTGATATTTTAATGAACAAATAAGCAAGCAGCCCTGGAGGAAATATAACCTGGGTGTGCTAGTCCTTTACTGGCTTGATACTATCACTAGGATGAACCTAAGTGGGTTTAAAAAAAGAAAAAGAAAGCTCCCATCATCTTGGCAGTAATGAACAAGAGGGTATTCTGCTCATCTCCTCCAAGTCCATTTTGTATTCATGCTCCACTCTCACCCCATGCCAAGCAGAATTAAGCCTAAGTGCTCTTATTTCCTTTTCTGCCTTTTTTTTAAAAAAATAAAAATAAAAATGCAAAATTGTGTGGAATTGCAGAGGACAGCTCTTCAGAGAGGTTATTTTACACGGAATATTTCCAGCCAGCCTCCCATTTTTCATGGGCTTTTATCCAGATCATTTGTTTTAAAGAGCTAACAAGGCAAACATTAAGATGCAGGGAGACCGAGGGCAGCAGGTTCGCTCTTCGCAGACAGAATGGCAGAGTCTGGAAATGGGAAATCAGAGCAAGAGCAAACGAGTGGGAGAAGAGCAGAAACCTACTTTCCTTTCTTGACGGCTATTTGCATTGGAAGATGCCTTATACCAGACTAGACTGCTTGCCCTCATGGCCAAGTATTGACTCCCTCAGGGCTCACCAAACTTTTCGGGCCTGTTGGCACATTTGGAGTTCTGAGAAAGTGTGCCAGCTGTAAAATGGCTTCTGTGGGGTGTGTGTGTGTGGTATAAAACAAAATGGCTGCCACAAGGAGGGTGGGGATTTGGCATAAAACAAAATGGCTGCCCTGGGGTGTGTGGCATAAAACAACATGTCTGCCACAGTGGGTGTGGCATAAACAAAATGGCTTGTGAGGTAGGTTAGGCTCTGAGAGACAGTAAGTGGCTTCCAAGGTCACCTAGTAAGTTTCATGGTTGAGCAGGAATTTGAATCCTGGTCTTCCAGGTCCTAGTCTGACATTCTAACCCCTACACCCGACCAGCTCTGTTCTGTGTGAAACCTCTGGCCTCCCAGACATTTCTGCACTACAATTCCCAGCATCCTTGACTGTTGGCCATGCTGGCTGGACAGGGGAAGCACCTCCTGTTCCACTGCTTGAAGCAAAATGGGAGGTGTCGTTCTGCCACTGCTGCCTGTGCCATCCGTTTTGCCCCCTCCACCACTGGTTGTGAAGCAGTGCTGGTCTCACTGCTGATTTCTGCAAGATCTTGCACAATTTTGGCGAGATCTCACCAGAAATTGGTACCAGGGTTGTAGTAGAGGCAGAGGCAGAGGAAATGGGGTGCCTGCAGAGGCTTCCACCCCCTGAGGCAGAAATGTACTTCCTCCATCTACAAATCTTTACTCCCAGTTCAAAGAATCTGCAGACTAGCAATAAGGTATTTTGAGTGAGCTCCATCCTTCCATTTCTAATGTTGCCATGCTTATTGCAGAATCATGCAGGGAGGTGTCCCTGCCTTCATTTGCTCCTCTTTTCCTGGTGAAATTGCATGGCCGGAAACACAGAGGAACTCAGCTCAGATGAAGGTATGAAATGCAAGCCAGTCCGATTCCCAATCACAAATCAGTTTCTTTGTAGAGTATTAGATTAATTAGACTAGGAGAGCACGTGTCTCTCTCTCTCTCTCTGTGTGTGTGTTTGTTTGTTTTCCTCATCTGGGAGACTAATCAGGAAGTTTGCATGAGCGTGCAATGAGTATTATATTTCACCAACAAGCCCTAGCAACTGCAGTAGCAAGATAATTCAGGAGCTGTATTAGAAAACCACAAAAACAATAATAAAGATATTATGAGCAAGCCAGAAGCCTATTGTGCTCGACCTCCTACTTGCAAATTAAATGCACACAGATGTATTAACTAAACCACCCTCAGCTTTTACAAGCGGAAGCAGGGAAGGCAAGAAGGACAGAACAACAGAATGTCAACATTTCGATTCCTCCCTTCTAATTAAAGCCTGTTTAATGAGGGGCCCGACACCCTCAGTTTTTATCTCCAGGGCCGGCTGTGCCATTAGGCAGAGTGGGACAGCAACCTCTGGGTGCCGGTGTTCTGGGCTGTGAGCATCAAGGGCAGCAGGGGGTTGGACTAAATGATCCTCAGAGTCCCTTTCCAGCTCTACCATTCTATGATTCTTTGATTTATGATATCCACTTGATGCGCTAGATCTTAACATTAACCCAACGACTTGCATGGACAGCCCCAATGCCCACCTACATAGAGCCAGAATTCAGAACCACGGGCTCATTCAATGAGAGAGAAATGCTTTTCCTTGCACACTAATGTTCCAGGAGCATTTGCTGTGTTGGAGCATTCCTGAAGACAGAGTGTTTTGAGGAAATGCAATGATTCATAGAACACCAGCCTTTGTAATAGGATTCTTCTCCGCATGGCAATTTAATTGTCAAAAGAGCTTTACAGCTGTTCCGACGGTAGCCTCTTGACTTAGATCATTTTTATTCTCCATTTTACAGAGAAGGAACTGAGGCTGAGGGTTGTCAAGGTCACCCACTGAGGAAATAGGGATAGGCGGGATTTGAATACAGTTCTTATGGAGACCTAATTTCATAGCTTTGGTGCATTGACTTGTTCTATAACTCACCATGTCCTAAGATGCCCTCTTTGTGTTGCTGTGTCTCACATTCACTTGCTGCCAGCATACCTGGAAGGCCTTGGGAGGTGTAACTTCACTATCAGGATAGAAAGCCCTGAAATAGGAGCAGAGTACCTGAGAATGTAATGAGGAAGGGATGCGGGTGGCGCTGTGGGTTAAACCACAGAGCCTAGGACTTGCAGATCAGAAGGTCGGTGGTTCGAATCCCCGCGACGGGGTGAGCTCCCGTTGCTCGGTCCCTGCTCCTGCCAACCTAGCAGTTCGAAAGCACGTCAAAGTGGAAGTAGATAAATAGGCACCACTCCAGTGGGAAGGTAAACAGTTTTTCCGTGCGCTGCTCTGGTTCACCAGAAGCGGCTTAGTCATGCTGGCCACATGACCCAGAAGTTGTACGCCAGCTCCCTCGGCCAATAAAGTGAGATGAGCGCCACAACTCCAGAGTTGGTCACGACTGGACCTAATGGTCAGGGGTCCCTTTACCTTTACCTGAGAATGTGCCTTCCTCATTACCAACACAGTTGTTGCAGAATTACCTGTTGATGGAGCATTCATTCTGATACGTTTGCATGCTGATTTTATGACATCACCAACGTTTGGTCCTTATCCACCGTTTCACGAGCTCTCACCAGTGAAAATTCCCATCACTTTTCTTAGTGGACTTTTTCCAGTTAGAAAAGTGATGGAATATTTGCACTAGTTATTCGTTGCATTTCTTTTTCCTTTTGGGCATTTATATCCAACCCATTTTCTCCAAGGATCTCAGGGCGGCACACATGATTCTCTCTTTCTCGAATAATCCCTGCAACAACCTAGGCTGAGAGGCAGTGACAGACGCCCAAGGTCACACCCAGTAAACTTCTTGTCCAACTGGGGATTTGAACCCTGGTCTCCCAGGTCCTAGTCTGATACTCCAACCACTACACCACACTGGCTCTCTACAAAGTGCAGGATAACAACCAAATTTTGTGTGAATAAACAGCCCATCTGGAAGTGTCCTTTAAGTTGCTATGGAAGATTTTTTTTTTGTTTAGCTATTATAGGCACCATCCACTCATGGGGTGTATGTGTGGTTTGTGGAGCAAAATAACCCTCCAGCTCAACACACTGTCTGGGGAACAGAGTGGCTAAAAATGCAGATGAGATCAATCCTGATCTAGAGTTCTGCCTTGGGCAATGAGTAGGGGTAGGGGAGAAATCTGTTTCACTTCTTTTATGGAGAATATACCTAATCTGCAACTTCTGGAACAGTGTGTGAATCAAAAGGTGACTAGTATTTGAAATTCACATTTCTCTGAATTTTGGGGTGCAGTTCTCCAACAAAAAAAAATGGAGAAAAATGTGTATATTTGGAATAAGGATGCATGGATAAAAATTCATGTAAGTGAAAATAAGGGGGGAAATGCATTATATCAGGGGGCAATTGCTTGCCAAAATGGTATATGGTAAGCCAAATTGCACACAAAAAATGTACATAGGAGAAATGCACACTAAACTCCTGGTATATCATGAAGAAAACGACATTTGCAAACCGAATATGGAAATGTGGCAAACTGAATGTAAGACTGGAAAAATGAGGAACCGAGTGAAACCAAAATGGACAGATCCTAGTGATGATATCTAGAAAAACTCCCAAATAGTTTCCAGATTCTGCCCAGCTTGTGTGGGAAGAAACCAGCCCTGCAAACGCTTGTGCGAGGGACACGTTGGTTGGGCTTCAAAACAGGAGAGGAATCTGTATGTGTTAGGCAGAAGTGTGGCAGCTGGTGAGATGAGCTCCTGAGAATCCAGCTTTGCAGCAACAACAGAAAGAAGAATCAGAATTTAGAGCAGAAGCAGATGTGGCAAAATGCGTTGGGGAAGGAATCCGTGATAAATGCAGCATTCTGAAAAGGTCAAGAAAAGTCAGAATTAAGCCAGAGACTATGCTTAATTAGAGGAACCGGTAGCCTGACATATAAAAGCAACAAACTTCATTGATGGCCTGATCTTAGCTCGAGAGTTTGAGAACTGGAGACAATCTGTTCTCGTCTGTTGGAAGCCACGAACCTCAATTGCCCTGAGGCCAGTCCAAAGGCAGTGGTTAGCAAAAGTTACACAACAAGTGGATTTCTTCTACTTGTGGGGAACACATCTTCTGCGCACCGTGCTGGTTAGCAGGAGGATATTAAGGTGGGATGCAGTGCCTGCCATTGAAAGATGGCAGGCAGGCAAAAAGAAAATGGCACAAAGACCCTGTGCTCCCTTTTTTTGGCCAATGGTCCATGGGTTGCCCTGTAGTCCTTTGGGCATTGCTGGATTACAGCCCTGACTATTGACCATGTTGGCTGGGGCTGATGGGAGCTGGAGCCCAGCAATATCTCGAGGGCCACAGGTTAGCCCCCCTCCCCAATCTACAACAGGCTTGGGGAACTTCCATCAGGTTTTATCTGGCCCTGTGGGCTTCCTCCTGACCATCAGCTGCTCAGCAGAGAAGGCAAAAGGCATGGATGCTGAGCAAAGTATGCAACTGTAGCTGCTTCCTCCCCAAGGTTCGGCCATCAGTAGCAAGTGGCACGGTGGCACAGCATTACACAGCTTACCTTTGGTTGCTTGTGTCACTGCTGCTTACCAGGGGGTAGAGCAGGAGAGGCCAGGTGGCATCAAGGCCAGTATAGAGATGGGTGCTCCTGCTGATGTGGTTTGCACCTTGCTGACCCAGTTAGCTCAGCTTCATTTTGCAAAAGAATAATTGATTGAAATGGACTGCCAAAGCCACAGAGCTACTCAGAAGCTTGGGGGAGTCCCTGATCTACCTTGAAAAGGCTTGTTAATGCTATGATTTGACTTGGAAATGTGAGAATCTTCCCCATTTCACTTCGCAATTTTTTTGGGGGGTGGGGTGGGAAATTAATGCACAACCCTACTGATTACATAGAACAGGGGTCAGCAAACTTTTTCAGCAGGGGGCCAGTCGACTGTCCCTCAGAACTTGTGGGGGGCTGGACTATATGGGGGGGTGAACAAATTCCTATGCCCCACAAATAACCCAGAGATGTATTTTAAATAAAAGGACACATTCTACTCATGTAAAAACACGCTTATTCCCAGACCATCCATGGGCCGGATTTAGAAGGTGATTGGGCCGGATCCGGCCCCCGGGCCTTAGTTTGCCTACCCATGATATAGAATCATAGAATTTGTAGAGTTGGAAGGGACCACAAGGGTCATCTACTTCAATTTCCCTGCGATGCAGGAATATTTTGCCCAACGTGGGACTCAAACCCTACTGTGGTTTACTCAGAAGTACACCACGCGGGTGGCGCTGTGGGTGAAAGCCTCAGCGCCTAGGACTTGCCGATCGCATGGTCGGCGGTTCGAATCCCCGCGGCGGGGTGCGCTCCCGTCGTTCGGTCCCAGCGCCTGCCAACCTAGCAGTTTGAAAGCACCCCCGGGTGCAAGTAGATAAATAGGTACCGCTTTATAGCGGGAAGGTAAACGGCGTTCCCTGTGCTGCGCTGGCTCGCCAGATGCAGCTTGTCACACTGGCCACGTGACCCGGAAGTGTCTGCGGACAGCGCTGGCTCCCGGCCTATAGAGTGAGATGAGCGCACAACCCTAGAGTCTGGCAAGACTGGCCCGTACGGGCAGGGGTACCTTTACCTTTACCTTACACCCTACTGTGTTCGATGGGACTTGATATCTAGTAACTGCAAATTCCTGTGCACTCTAGGATATGAAGTGAATTAGCTTGAATGACCCCTGTCCTTGGTGCTGAAAAGCAGGAGTCTGGCTGCAATGAAACAGGCAAGGGAGACTGAGCAAATGTTGGGATCATGGGGCTTGGCTTTACATTTCTGGCAAACTGGTATATGGCTTACCAGTTGTCTGGATTGATGCATTGATTGATTGATTGATTGATTGATTGATTGATTGATCGATCCATCCATCCATCCATCCATCCATCCATCCATCCATCCATGCACCCATCCAATAAACTACCTGCTGCAGGTAAATTTCTATATGTCTGTTGGCAGATAAGTGGTCATTATGGTAATTTTAAAGCTTGCCACAAAGGTCCTGCCTGGAAATATCTTATGCAGTCGTTTCCTGGAAATAGGAATATATTCCTTATTAGCAACTGATACATCATGCAAAGGCTGCTCCTGCCCAAGTTTCCATGGATACAGAAATCATCCCTTGAATAATAATAATAATAAAGTGTGGCATTATGCCCTTAAGTAATACATCTTGCCTTTAAAAAGACCTGCTTTAAAAAAAAAAAAATCTGGTCAGGAAATTTGAGAATATTTAACTGGTTAGGATATACATGGTTGCTTGTATATGAATACCAATTCTATGTTCTTCTTAGATCATCCATCTGGCTTAGTATTTCCAGGATTCAACAATGACTGACAGAAGCTCTTCTGGGCAGGGAGAATTTCCTAGCTCTCTCTGGAGGTTCCAGGGATCAAATTGGGAACCTTCTGCAAGCCAAGCAGCTGTTCTCCCATGGAGTCGCAGTCTTTCCTATATACATATCTGTGTCAAATTCACTTCATTTAAAAAATTTGTACACTACTCAAATGTAAAAACACACACCCTCAAAGCAGCTCACAAAAAGATAAAGCAAGAAAACCAAGGGAAAAAATCACAGCAATAGTTTAAAACATGCGGTAAGCTAAATACTAAAACAGGTTAAAACTCACACTAACCTTCTAAACCAGGGGTCAGCAACCTTTTTCAGCCGTGGGCCGGTCTACTGTCCCTCAGACCATGTGGTGGGTGGGACTATATTTTTTTGGGGAAAATATGAATGAATTCCTATGCCCCACAAATAACCCAGAGATGCATTTTAAATAAAAGGACACATTCTACTCATGTAAAAACACGCTGATTCCCGGACTGTCCACAGGCCAGATTGAGAAGGTGATTGGGCCACATCCAGCCCCTGGACCTTAGGTTGCCTACTCCTGTTCTAAGCCTCTGGGCAGGCTTGTCTGAACAAGGATATTTTTAGCAGCTGCCCAAAAGAGTACAGTGAAGGCTCCTGTTTTATATCAATAGGCAGGGAGCTCTGACATGTTGGTGCTGCCACGTTAAGAGATCAGGTTGTTACAAATGTGGAACAGGTATTATGTGGCCCCTGCAGTAGTGCCAGCTCCACTGACCAAAGCAGTTGGGTGGGCACATTTTGGGTAAGGCGATATTGCAGGTAAACTGGTCCCAAGATGTTAAGGACATTATAAACTAGTACTATACCTTGAACTTGTCCTGATAGCAAAACAGCAGGAAGTGCAGATCTCTGAACACAGGTGTTGTATGTTGACAAGACCTCACTCTGGTCAGCAATACTACTTGGTTCAAAATTTTGGTCTGCAGAGTTATCATTCAATGTTTGATGCGCCCTCAGGGGGTGAAATTCAAAGCTGATTCCTATCACAGTTTCTGCTGCGGCACTCTCTTCTCTTGGGACTCTACCACAACTGCACACATGCCAACAACTGCAGGTTTATAAGTGTCTCCACACTGGTATCTCTTTACAACTTAAGGTGTCAAAGAGAAATTGTCTGGTTTAGCTTTCTGCCTGGCACATTCCCTTTCCATCTGTAGGATGATTTTTTTGATGTGGGGGTGGTTTCAAACAAGCAAATCATAACAGATGCAAATTCCTTCCTTACGTAGTTTATAATATTGTATGTTGTGGTGATGCTGATTAACTCTGATGCATTCCAAGGCCCAAATTCTCTTTATTCAGTGCATTGCATGAATGCTTTGCAGATGAAAAGGCTTACTCAAACATCTGTGAACAACAGCTTCAAAAATTAAACTCCATCAGGAAGAGCCAAGTTTATGGTACATTGACCTCAACAGAACACTGTGACTTTTTAAAACAGAAGAGCAGCTGTAGTGTCTTTACCTTCAAATGCAAAACATCTGAGAGCGAGTTAGATGCAAACGTAAAGTTAAATTTCTTTTTCATTAATTTAGCTACAGGAAAGGTGGAGTCAATGTGTCACAATTAAATGGCTTGTTGAGTAATTGGCCAGCAGAATCTGTGGAAGTGTGCAGTCTGGATATGATGATGGCGATGATTTATTGCAACTTTATAAATGAGAGTGCCTTGATCAAAGGCTGCCCAGTGCTAAATCAAAGGCCACTGGGGGCCACTCTCACGTATCATGGAGAGGGAAACCCACGTTTGCCACTAAACAGATGCTCAGCAGGGAGGTGAAGCCAATCACAGCTCCCTGGGGAGTTTGTGGTAATGATGCATCTGTTTGTCACATCCCCACTTTACAAAAATGCAAGGCATGAGTGGTACTTCATGGATTCATTGCTGAGCCAGGATTTGAATGCAAGTGTCTGAGAAGCATGGGGCATCACAGAGCACCAACGACTGGCAGTGAAGGAAAGATAGAAGTTCCCCATTTGGGCATTATGTGGAAGACGCAAACAGGAACATCCAAGTAGCCCCTGCATTCACTCTCAACCCGTCAACATGATGGAGATGAGCTCATAAGACCCTGAAATGTGGACAGGTCTCCAGCATGCAGAACAGAACAGTTTGTTTCCTTTTTTTATTATTCAGTTGCAGCTGAAATGGTTTCTTTCCCATTCAAATAAGACTCTGCAACATTCAATACTAACCTAATGCACTGCCAGTAATTAAAGTGTCCTTTGTTCCTGACCCTGCCCTGGACTTTGCTGTTTTCTCTTTGGGTAGACACACACGGCTTAATTAAATGAACACCACAGAGCTGTTATGGTGAGGGGGGGAGATCCTTTGTTTGGCTTCATGCTTCTTTATCAACTGCTCGGGCATCCAGCCCAGCCAGAGGCCCTTTTCTCTTCTGCTTATTAACCTGTGTTTTTTTGCCTTGCAATTATTTAAAAGTTCCTTCTTCTTCTGCAGAGCCCTGCCACCCATCTTTGCATCAAAAGTAGCACACGACACAATTAGACAGAACTAGGGTTCCTGTGCAAAAGAGCTGCAAAAGTGCTGTCCATCAGCACCCGTCGATTTGCAGATGTGCTTACAAGGCTCCTTCCTTCCTTCCTTCCTTCCTTCCTTCCTTCCTTCCTTCCTTCCTTCTTTCCTTCCTTCCTTCCTTCCTTCTAGATCAGTGGAAGGCAGTAGGTAGCAAATTCCTCATTCTTACAAGTACAGAACGGGTATTATTTGGCGCCTGTAGCAGTGCTAGTTCATCCTTGGTACGGCCTTGCTGTTCCAAAGTGGAGGCAATGCTATTCACAGCTTGTCAAATTTATCTCCGCCTTAATGAAGACAGCCTCACAACCATCGACAATGGCTGGTGTTATTTGTTCTGTTCTGGCAATGTGCCCGTTTGCCACATCGTGTAGCTGACACAGTCAGCCATGTAGCATCTGAAGCTTATCGTAAGGTATCAGTTATTTCAGCGCAAATGTCTTCTCTCTGTTCAGTGGTTCAGTCTTCCCGTTGGTAAGAAAAGTGCTCAGTAGTAAATGGGCAGTAAGGAACTCTGAGATACGTGGGCTGGGGGAATTCAATGACAGAGCTTGTCTCTGAAACAAGTTGTTAGATCCTCTCCATCCTAAACAGACTTCAGAAATTGCTAGAGCCTTACAGATCATGCTCAAGAACCAAAGGCACCAGCTGAATTAGCATTGTTCTCTCACCAAGGTGACAACTGCATGACACAAATGTTTCCCCTATTCTTGGCAAATGCATGATATTTTGATCAACTGTTCTGGGTGCTGGGGGGGGGAGAGGAAAGTGCATGTCGCTGCCCCCAGCTCCCTGTCTTCCTCTTCCTAACCCTAAAGTATGAATGGAGTGGTGAACCTGTGGCTCTCCAGATGTTGTTGGACTACAACTCCCATCATCCCTGACTATCAGCTGTGTTGACTGGGGCTGATGGGAGTTGCAGTCCGGAAATGTCTGAAGAGTCACAGATTCCCCATCTCTGCTCTAGGCTAGCATACCCTCCAAGTGTCCCTGTTTTCTGGGGACAGATCTGTAGAATTGTGAAAGCCATCCCGGCTTCTGATTTGATTCTGGAATGCCCCTATGTTCCCTTCCACTGCCACAGTGGCTGCTGCAAAGGAGCATCCTGTGGCCTCTCCTCCCTTGGGCAGCTTGTAGTGGCTGCTGGAGAGCAGGCAAGGAGGAGGAGAGGCTTCTGCCACCAGGGCGACACGCCGGCTCTGAGGGGCGGGCAGAGGGCAAGGATAAAATAGAATAAAATCGGAATTAAGAGGCTTTCTCAGGAAGGTGGAGGGTGTGTGTGCTGTGTTCTGTTGGTGACAGGAAATGCTCTGCTGGGGAGGGGTGTGACAAAAAATGAGGGATTGAGGAGGGTCAGTTGGGGGGTGGAGTGAGAAATGTCCCTTTTTTCATCTGAGGAATGTTAAGGGTATGGTGACTAAGTGTGTCCCCTTGGGCCTGATCCAGCAGCCTCTTCTGCTGTTACCAGGCCTCCCCATTACTGCCTGGTGGTGCTGCCTCCAAAGCCTTCTTCCCTGGGGTCACACAGTAAGCCCACCTGCCTCCCAGAACCACTGGGGCATTTTTTCTTCTTCTTCTTGTGCAGACAAGCCTGTCTTTCTTGCAGCGCTTAGCTGTGCCTTCCCGTAGTTGCAAATTCCCTCTGCCTGGCAGAGGCTGGCTTTTGTTTCACACTCCATTATTCTGCAAGAGCTTCTGGGCTTGGGGGTGTGTGTGTGTGTGTGTGTGTGTGTGTGTGTGTGTGTGTGAAGCCAACATTTCCCCAGAAAGTTATTTTGAAAGCAGAGGAAGCTTCCCTTTTGTCTTTCATCCAGATTTAGGTCTCAATGCCCCACCCCAATATGTAAAATCCAGCTTTGGTTTTGTTCCCATTGCCATAAGAGCCACACGTCCCTCTGGTGGTTTCACCAAGCCTCTTAAGTAGGGGGAGAACAATGCAAACTGTGCCATGAACACCCCTTTCCAAGGGGGGGAGAAGGTTCAAGATTTATTTGTCAGGGCAGAGGCCCCATCACTGACCTCCTTTCACTCCCATTCCCACAGCGGTTCAGATGCTCTTGGAAACTGGAAGCAACGAACCAGTGCTTTGCCAATTAGGACATTTCTGTGCAAGCTCAAATTCCCTGGAAATGTCTCTAAACGCACATGTCCTGTACCCCCGAGAGCTCAGAGAAGGAGCAGGAGGCTGCTGTGATTTATTTGTTTTTTGGCAGATCTTTTTAACTCCTTCCAGAAACACCTGGGGTTTGGCAATGGGATTTTTAAAAACGCAGTTCTGCTATAACACCCAGTGGTGGATGGAATGGGCTTGTTTGAACACTACACCACCCGGCACTGGAGACTTATCCCTGCCAATTATTTCTGGGAAAAAGATCTCTTGTTCAAAAGTGTTGTATGTCCAGGAGAAGGGCATCCCAATGAGAACAGAGCTTCTTGGGGGGTTATTTAAGAAGAGGAAGCTGCAACAAAATGTTGCAGTGTGGGGGTGTTCCTGGTCAGTGCTCTGCTTCAAGATACTCCATTTCATTCTGCCTCCTCTTAACCCTTCCTCCCATGACTTGGCACTCTGTGGCCACTGTTGTTCAGCCCTCAAACAACAGCACTCAAGTAGAGGGATTTATTGTGGTTTTATCCTTCTGTTTCTCATAGAAGCTCAGGGAATGCAGAATCACCCCCTCCCATTATGTCCTCACAACAGCCCTGCAAAGGAGGTTAGGCTGAGAGAGTTAGGCTGGCCCCAGGTCTCCCAGAGAACTTTATGGCTGGGTGTGAATATGGCCCCCTCATTAGTCTACTCTAATTGCTATGCCAGAAGTTAGTGATATTGATCTTTAGTGGCCAAGAATCATAGAACTGTAGAGTTTGAAGGGACCCTGAGTCTCATCTAGTCCAACAATAAAGGAATATGCAGCTAACCCTATATGGGGATTGAACCTGCAACCTCAGAATGCAAGCTAGGAGACTCCTGGGTTCAAATTTTACTTACTCAGTGGCTTAAGGGAAACCACCAACTCTCAGCACATCACACAATATGGGGGTCTTACTTGAGACATAATGGCTCAGTGCGTCTGGCTGTTAACCAGAAGGTTGGTGGCTCGAGCCCACCCCGGGGTGGCTGCATTGCAGGGTGTTGGACTAGACGACCCTCTGGGTCCCTTCAGAGCCAGTGTGGTATAGTGGTTAAGAGCAGTGGACTCATAATCTGGTGAACCGGGTTCACTTCCCCGCTCCTCCACATGCAGCTGCTGGGTGACCTTGGGCTAGTCACACTTCTCTGAAGTCTCTCAGCCCCACTCACCTCACAGAGTGTTTGTTGTGGGGGAGGAAGGGAAAGGAGATTGTTAGCCACTTTGAGACTCCTTAGGGTAGTGATAAGGCAGGATATCAAATCCAAACTCCTCCTCCTCCTCCTCCTCCTCCTCCTCCTCCTCCTCCTCCTCCTCCTCTTCTTCTTCTTCTAATGTTTCACCAGAATCTCCTTTCTTGCTACCGGAATCCATTGTTCCAGATCCTATGCTCTGGAGCAGGAGAAAACAAGCTTGCACCGTCTTCCATGTGATAGCCCTTCAGTTATTTGAAGATGGCTGTCCTATCATCTCTCAGTCTTCTCTAGATTAAGCACACCCAACTACCTCAAGCGTTCTTCATAATGCTTGGGTCTCCAGGTCCTTGATCATCTTGGTCACCTTCCCCTGCACACCTTTCAGCTTGTCAATAACCATCTTAAGCTGTGGCCACACTGATTCATACTGGTCATAAATCCTGTTACCCTTTAAACTCCCCCTTTCTCTCATACACACACACACACACTTCCCATATGCTCCTTTAAATGTGTGTAAGCCAGAGTGTAGAATTCAGCACCAACCTCCCGCCCTCATGCCATCCTGGGCACACTTACCAGCAGATAAGCCTTTGTGAACTCCACAGGGCTTACTTCTGAATAAAAATTCCCTGGCCTGGGTGCCCTGCATGGTCACAGTTTTTTCTGTTTTTGCACAGAGGAATAGGTTTCAAGAAGGAAGAGAATAGACCATTAACAGTATGAAGAGGGGGCAACCACAGAGGAAGAATGGGAAAGAAAAGCCTGAACAAACAAGTTGCAATCTGGGCAATCACAGGATTTGATTCTTTCCCTTCTGGACAAGTGAAAACAAGCTTGGCAGCAGTTTTCGGAGAGGAAATATTGGGGCTAACCATGTTTGGCAGGTCACTGTTTGGCGCTCCTTGGATTGGTGTGAGAAAGTTCTAAATGAAGTGAAATCGCATTAATACATTGTGACATTTAAAGGAAAAAATGGGGTTAAAGTACTCAGATGCTGTCAACAGTGTCTTGCTTGGACTGTTAATGTCACTTGGCTCAGGGATGATACGGCTGTCCCATGGAAGATGGAGCAAGCTTGTTTTCTGCTGCTCCAGATGGGAGGACCCGAACCAACAACTTCAAATGACAAGAAAGGAGATTCCAACTCAATATTAGGAAGAACTTTCTGATAGCAAGAGCTGTTCAACGGTGAAAGGACTCTCTGGGAAGGTAGCCACCAAGAGTGAAGCCATGGTGCTGAATAGCCATCAATATTCCTCTCCCCCATGAACTCGTCCAATCCTCTTTTAAAAACCATTCAAGTTGATAGCCATCACAGTTTAATTATGTACCTCATGAATCAGTTCAAAAGGAAAGTCACGCATTGGCTGTCCCTAGAAGGCATCTCTATCCCCCGCACACTCCATTCCTCTCTTTTTATTCAGCAAATTAGTGTCTACAATCCACCAAATTAATGAAGGAGAAGATTTGCAGCTACATTCCATTCCCCAAAGAGGGTCCCCCCCCCACAATACATGCCCTCCCTCTGCCAGAAGGGAGGCATTCAAAGCACACACTTGTGAAACATCACTATTAGTTAAGGTCATCACAATCATAATACTTCTTGTCTAGAACATTTGTTGGTGTCCATGGATCTCAAAGTGGTGAGTAAGTCCCTGTAGTAATTGCATTTTGCAGGAAAGAGGGGAGAAGCCCAAACAGATGTTCAGGCCCGTCTGAGTTCAGTCACACAACTGGAAATGAGAGCATGGTCCTCTAGTCTTAAGTCCACCTTCCCAGCTCTCCTTGAGCCCCTTCCCTGGTAGATGCACCTGAATTTTCAATAGTTCGACCCAAATCTGTGTTATAAGGACATGCTGTCTTTCAGTTCCCCTGCCATTCCGTTGGCTCCATTCAACTCAGCTGGCTCCTGGCCTTCCTCTTTGCTCCCGTCCTTCTCCTGGACGACCTCCTCTTCCTCCCCCTCTTCCTCTTTCGACTTCTCCGACTCCTCTCCCCCCAAGAGGTTGGCACTGGACAGGTGGCTCAGCAGGTGCCCCTCGCGGAATGACTCTGCCAGCTCTTTGGCACAGCACTCTGGCGTGTTGGTTTCGTAGGTGCTGTGGAAGGAGTTGTAGTCGACCTCGTAAAAGTCCTTCTCCAGGGTCAGAACGGGAGTGAAGCGGTGGCCCCACAGCACTTCCTTGTCCATGTAGGAGCTCCGAGCCTGGCAAGTCATTCCTGGATGGAGGGGAGAGATGAGAGAGAGGAGAGAGAGAGAGAGAAAGAGAGAGAGAGAGAGAGTCGTGATGGGGATTCGGTGAAGGAACAAGAAGGGATTTAATGTTAAGCCGCCTTAGATGCTCACACTTCCCTCCTTTTCTAAACTTCCCTCCTTTTCTAAAAAAGTTTAAAAGCAGTTCATGGTCGTTCCATACCTGATTGCTTCAGGACAGGGAAAAAGGATTTGCTTAACAAGCCTTATTATTAGTAGTAGTAGTATTTTATATTTTTAAAGGTTCCCGATGTTTCAACAAAAAGCACAAGCATCAATGAACTGACCATGCCTCTTGGCAAGCAAAAGGAGGACATTTGATTGCACAAGAAGATCGTTTTAATAGCATATGATGATTGGGACACGACAAAGGACTTAAATGGCCAAAGCTCCTCCTGAAGCTTTGCTGCAAAACCGCAGGATCTCTCCCTTGGTTTCTCTCTACTAAGTGCACTAGCTATTTTCTCAATGGACAAACAAATATATTTTCTGTGACTACTTCATGAGGGGCGGGGTCCTAATCGTTCTCTTTCGTGAGGTAACAGCTTCAGGCGGCAGATATGTTGGGTGGCAGTCACATGGGTGCCATGTGGCCTGCCTTAGACACCCTAAGCTAGCCACCTGTCCTCAGGAGGTCGTAGGACATTATCCCATCACCAACATAGAGGCAAGATTAATTTACAGCCATGTTTAGGGAAGTTTTTAATGACTGATGTCATTAAAAGTACTTTTAATCTTTTGTTGGAAGCCGCCCAGAGTGGCTGGGGAAACCCAGCCAGATGGGCGGGGTATAAATAACAATGTATTATTATTATTATTATTATTATTATTATTATTATTATTATTATTATTTATACTTCTCTAGATGGAATGGCAGGGAGCACCCCCTTGGCTTGCCTCAAACAGCACCATGGATTGGGGTAGCCTTGGTCAGGGGCAGAGTGAAGGGATTGCAGCCAAAGCACAGTGCAGAGCTGTTTTAAAGCCCTTTTGCAAAGAGCCCAGTGTTGCTCGCAGAGGCTGCCTGACTCTCTTTCTCTCCACCCTGTGACCTCACTACCTGACTGCCACGGATTCCTCCAGGGCCCCCAATCCAACCCAACCCAGAGCGATCCAGGATTGCCTCAACCTGACTCAGCCAAAGCCCAGCCAAAGCCCCAATTGGCCCAATTCAGATTCAGGATTGGGTTGTATATATTATTTATCTTACTTATTTCATAACATTTATCCACTGCTTGATTGTAAAAAAACCACACCATCCCCTCCCAAAGCGGTTTACAAAAAAGGATGGAACAATAGAAATACCAATAAGAAAGATTAACGATAACTTAAAACTTTCACAAAGTTAAAATAACAATAGACGAAAAATATAGATCAAAACTCACATCGGATTCTAAACATCTGGACAGGCTTGTCTAAGCAAAAAACCATGTTTTTAGCAGGTGCTGAAAAGAGCACTATGATGTCAAGAGGCAGGGAGTTCCAAAGTGTAGCTGCCGCCATACTGAAAGATCAAGTTCCTACATGATCTTTGGAGCGGAGGTTCTGTGGCACCTGTAACAGCGCCATTTCCTCTAATCAAAGTGGTTGAGTGGGCATATATGGGGTAAGGTGATCTCGCAGGCAGGTAAACCAGTGTGTGCAGCCTCACTCTGAATTTCATGACGGGAAGAAAAAGTTGGGCAGCAATGTAATAAGCACATATTCAGCAGATGAAGCCACTTCTAGAGAACATGCTGGGGAAGAGAGAAAAGGAAGGATGTGGCTCCCTGTCTGATGCGGAGCTGGACCGCTTTTCGGCAGGCTGACAGAGGAGGCTTCTGTTACAGCAGACTTCTGGGCACGAACAGTGTTAGTCACGGCATTCTGGCTCTCAGCAAGCTCAGGAACCAGGAAGTGCAGAGGCTGCTTTGAAAAAAATAATGTGCTAGAGGAGGGAAGGAAGCCCAGGATGTTCTGAAGCGGGAGAGTGGGCCCTGCTCAGGAAGCAGGAGGTTGGGCTGGTATTCGAGGTTCTTCTCCTAATAAGTAGGTCAAGGAAGCATCCGCATTCTGGCACAACCAAGGTGATGATGGCACAAATGATATGAGCTTTTCGGTGCCTGCTAAAAACATCCTTATTTAGCCAAGCCCGGAATTAAGATTGCTGGAAGAAATATCAACAACCTCAGATATGCAGATGACACAACCTTGATGGCAGAAAGTGAGGAGGAATTAAAGAACCTCTTAATGAGGGTGGAAGAGGAGAGCGCAAAATATGGTCTGAAGCTCAACATCAAAAAAACAACAACAACAAAAAACCACTAAGATCATGGCCACTGGTCCCATCCTGGCAAATAGAAGGGGAAGAAATGGAGGCAGTGAGAGACTTTACTTTCTTGGGCTCCATGATCACTGCAGATGGTGACAGCAGTCACGAAATTAAAAGACGCCTGCTTCTTGGGAGAAAAGCAATGACAAACCTAGACAGCATCTTAAAAAGCAGAGACATCACCTTACCGACAAAGGTCTGCATAGTTAAAGCTATGGTTTTCCCAGTAGTGATGTATGGAAGCGAGAGCTGGACCATAAAGAAGGCTGATCGCCGAAGAATTGATGCTTTTGAATTATGGTGCTGGAGGAGACTCTTGAGAGTCCCATGGACTGCAAGAAGATCAAACCTATCCATTCTTAAGGAAATCAGCCCTGAGTGCTCACTGGAAGGACAGATTGTGAAGCTGAGGCTCCAATACTTTGGCCACCTCATGAGAAGAAGAGAAGACTCCCTGGAAAGATGGAGGGCACAAGGAGAAGGGGACGACAGAGGACGAGATGGTTGGACAGTGTTCTTGAAGCTACCAGCATGAGTTTGACCAAACTGCAGGAGGCAGTGGAAGACAAAAGTGCCTGGCGTGCTCTGGACCATGGGGTCACGAAGAGTCGGACATGACTAAACGACTAAACAACAACAAGGAAGACAGGAAGTTGAGGGAATTTTAAGCTGTTTTAGTATTTTAACTTTTGCATGGTTTAACATACTGCTGTAATTTCTTCTTGATTTCCTTGTGTTATCTTTTTGTAGGAGGGGAGAGTGTTGCCTCCAAGTGTCCCATATTCCAGGGACAGTCCTGGATTTACCGAAGCCATCCCAGTTTCCGATTTGATCCCAGAATGTTCCTGCTTTCCTTAGGACCTCCCTATTTTTATTGCAGAAATGTTGAAAGGTATGGAGTTATATGACCCTGGGCTAAGGAGATAAGTAACTACACATCTGAATAATACAAATAAAAATTCAAGGAGAGAAGGTGATGTTGGTGGGAATATATGCCCCCAATGAGAAAAAAGCAGTTTTTTAAAAAAAAAAATGGAAACAGAATTACTTGAATACACGGACCAAAAGATGATTTTAATGGGAGACTTAAATGGAGTTCCATCATTAGAAAAGGACAGATCAGCTATAAAAAAGGTACAAAAGAAGGCAGATCATCAAAGACTTTTTTTGTATTGGATCAAACTTTAAATTTGATAGATATATGGAGAGTAATACATTTGTTTGACAAATGGTTCACTTATTATGCTTATAACAGCAGTTCAAGAATTGACTCTTTATGGATTTCCAAAGAGTTGGAACCTCAAGTAAAAAAAAATAGAAATTAATCCCAGGACATTTTCGGATCACAATTCTTTGATAATGGAAATACAAAAGGAAAGTCACACCATGTTTTATTATGATTTTTTATATGTTGGAAGCCACCAGAGTGTCTGGGGCAACCCAGTCATATGGGTGGGGTATTTATTATTATTATTATTATTATTATTATTATTATTATTATTATTAAAAAATAGGACATCCCTATTTTCATCAGATAAATGTTGGAAGGTATGGCGTTGCTCTTGCACTCTGATCCTGCTTGTGGGCTTCCCACAGGAACCTGGGTGGCCACTGGGAGAACAGGATGCTGCAAAACATGGGCCCCTTTGGGCCTCATCCAGGCTCGACTTACGCCCATATATTCATATCTCAGTGCTAGTGCATCTGCTTTGGTATCCGCCATGTCACTCGTTCCATGTCTCTGATACACAAAATATGAGTATGCTCGTCTGACGAAGCCCAGCAGGGCGAAACAAGGTATTATTCTGGGAATCCATGTCACGTTTAAGTTTTTTCGTCTGACACCGGCATACAACAACTATATCTTGCAAAGGCACATGTTAAGATCTTTTGTATCCTTCGTCTGATACCTGCACACAGCAACTGCATACAACAACCAACATCTGCAAAGGCAGATGTGGAACATTACAAAGAACAGTTCATCTTTTGCAAGCACTGCTCCTTAAAGTTGTTACGTTTGACACTGGTATTCGCGAAGACAAATGTGGAACACAAAAGCTTCTATTTGGACATTAAGTATATAAGAACTGATCTATTTATATTTCCTGTTCTGAATGTTGGTCCTTAATTGCTTCCACTCAATTAGATAATGTGAAAAGAGTTATGTTTATATGATGTATAAATAATTTATATAGTTAAACACAGCCAGTTATGTTGTGGGTATATTTATATTTCCATGCAGAAGGTCACAAGTTCAATCCCCATCGTCTCCAGGTAGGGCTGGGAGAAAGTTCCTTTTCTAACAATCTGGAGTGCCACTGCCAGCCTGCTTCTCTGCCTGGCACCAGATCTCTTAGTGTTGACCCAGGTCATCGAGCCTGAGCTTCTGCAGCTGCCGCCCACTGGACATGCATTGCTATTGACAACAGCAGCAACAGCAGCAGAGGCCCCGGGGGCAGCAGCTGAGGAAGCCCAAGGACAAGGAGGTTGTTGCATTTCTTCTGATTTTGTGCTGCTCTTGCTGACTACCTCAAACATCACCTGTTGGGAGGATGGGGCCCAGGTTCAACTTAATAACTAATAACTTAAAGTACACCTCTGCTGTTGGTATTTATATTAGAGCAGGGCCCTCCTTGTGCAGCAGATGTGTTTGTGTGTTTTAATGAACTGAACAGGCTGAACAGAGTGAAAGATTATGAGTCATTGGGCGGTGGTGGGGAGAGAGTGTGTGTATCAACATAATAGTGTTTAGCTTAATTTTTTTTAGTTGCTTGTTTGCTAATAGTGTTTTAGAGGCCGTAATTGTTTTGTTATTATTATTTTTAAAAAATAGATTTTATTGAAATCTGAGAAAGAATATAAAGATTACTATCAAATATCTTTTTGTCAAGGCTAAAAAAAACTAGCCTAAATAAAAAAACAGTGAAGAAGAGAAGGTAAAGGAGAAGAAAAAAGAAGAAAGGATAAAGAATAAAGAATAAAAGAATAAAAAGAGAACTTCTGTAAGGCTGAGGATCCCGCTTGTGTTACTTTAGGTTCAACAACAACAGCTTTCTCCTTCAGCCTTACAGAAGAAAATTGAGGACTACAAGTTGAGGCCTTTTATGATCGAATCTAGAAAAAGTCAGAATCTGAGGATCGGATCCCGGCCTGGACTGAAGAAGGAAAGTTGGAAAGATCCCTCTATGCAGGGACTAATTGACTTTTGGGACATGGACTTGGGTCTGGAGGAGATTGAAGCTCTGGGGGCCGTTGGATTTGGAGGAATCTTGAAACATGTCCTGAAACACTTTATGGATCTTAGTTTCAACTATGGAAATTTGGCTGACCTGTCCAGAAGGAATAAAAGTATTGTTAGGTTGGAGTCTTCCCGAGATCTGCTCTTTAGCATTAAAGAATATGAAGAAGACCTGCAGAAGGGACCTGGAAAAGAGTTAAGAGCCTCGGACATAAGATCTCCAGGTTGATGGACTATATGGAATTGACGGAAAGGACTGGCAGAATCCGAAACCAGGGAGAGGAGATGGTGGAAGAAGATTGGAAAATTTAAAGTTTATATATAGAAATACTGTAAAATTAATGAGTGATAGAAAAATAGTGGAATGAAATTTTATGGCCTTAGCAGAAATGTTATAAGGAGTTAAGCATATATAAGTATTTTAGCCTTAATGGAAAATAAGGTTAAAAATATGTTGAGGTATTTATAATTGATAGAAAATAGAGAAAGATGGAAAGGATTTGCTGAAACAATTAATAGAAGTGGAATACAAAAAGGGAGGTGTGAGGAGGTCAAGGAAACAAGGGAATGAAAGATAGAGTATGGAAAAGGTGTGATGTATGTTTTTAAATTGTTTTTGTTTTGTTTTATTTAGGGTTAGGGTTAAGATTTTGTTTAGTTTAATGTGTTTAGGTTGTGTTTTGTATTGTTTATATATTGTATTGTATTGCTTTTTTTCTCTTTTGTTTTTTTCCTCTCTTGTCTTCTTTTCTTTTCTTTTCCTTTTTTGTAATCTTTAAAAGTAATAAATATTATTTAAAAAAAGAGAGAGAGAGAACTTCTGATTCTTCATCTGTCAGCTAAAAATAGAAAATTGTTCAGCACATCCCCTCCAAGGTAACACCCAACAAAGCCACTTTCTATAAACCAATATTACCTTCAATCCTGAAATCCAAATACCGTAAGTTCCTTTTCTTTTTCATGCAAAAGGTCTATAAGAAGTTTTCAATCTTTAGTAAATATTGACAATGACTATTCTCTGATCAAACATGCCAACTTCGCCATCTCAGCTAAATCCAGCTAAATTTTAACAACCATTATTCCCCCATTGTTGGTATCACTGTTTTTTATGGGATTCATTCGAAGGCAAAACGGAATAGAAATACAATAGATCAAATCAATCAAGAAGGACCAATGCTCTGACCCAGCATCAGGCAGCTCCTTATTGCTGTGCCCCTCCATCTGTCACCCGAGGCAGTGGCCTCACTCTGCCTAATGGTAGGGCTGGCCTGTTGACACCATACCTACATGCCTGGGCCTTTCTATTCCACGGTAGGCAGTGAAAGGCTATAGCTCAGTGGCAGAGCATCTCCTTTGCGCGCAGAAGGTCCCAGTTTCAACCCCTGGCATGTCCAGGTGGGGCTGGGACTAGACTTCCTGCCTGAGACCCTAGAGAGCCACTGGCAGGTGAGTATGGGCGACACTGAGCTCAAGGGCATAACTGGATATAAGGCAGCTTTCTAGTTGCTGTACCTGTGGTCTTGGTGTGGCTGCTTGACCCTGAGATAAAATCATGGAGGAGAAAAGCAAAAGAGACTTCCCAAGTTCTTCAGCATCCTCAGGCATCCCTGCCTGCCTTCCAGCCAGTTCTTGGAACAGCTCTTGCCCCAAAGGGAGATACTTATTCTGATTTGGAATTCCACAGCCAAATCAGTGGCCGTAAGCCTTCATTCACGATGGGAACAATGGAGAGCTTTCACTGCCCTGAACGCTGCCTTTCTGCCAAAGCCTGCTTCCTTGTAACCCCAGGGGGACACCCGGAGCCAGCACAATTGAAGCAGTTGTAATTGCTCCATAATGTCATTCAGATATTCCTTTTTAGCACATGTGCATCAGAGTTAATCGCACAGGGATGCGGCGCCTGGCAACCCCGACGTCCCTCCAAAAGCAGCACAGCCGTGTCCTTGCCTGCTCCAGATTTCATTAAGGGTCTGGCTTTGGAAGCTGCCGACTCTCTCCAGCCTGAGCTCCTCAAAGCATTTCTTATTTTCCCAGTTAATTGTTTTCCCAAACAAAACGGAGGCAGAGAGAGGCGGTGCTAAGAGAGAAGTGCTGGGCTTCACTGAGGACAGACGGGAACAGTCACTTTGCCTTTTGCCTGCAGTGCAACCACCGTATTTGGGACTTTTCTCCCCACCCCTTTTTTCAAAACCCACACAGCAGTGGACTGGAGAGGTCTGATGTGCAGTTTCCATCTGCAGGAACGCTTTGGGAGCAATGCAGAGAGACACATGTATGTGCTATGCTGACATGACACCAAAAGTTTAAAACCACACAGAGTGAAAGATTCATGGGTCAAATATATGAAAAGTCTGTGCAGATGATAACTTGATCATCATCACCCTTGATTCATCACCCAAGATCAGAGTAAGCTTCATGGCCAGTGGTGTAGCATGGGGGTGCACAGGGGCAGTTGCCCCAAGCACAAAATTGTTAGAGGCACAAAACGTCAACACACAGTGCAGCCTAAATAGAACTGCACACTTCCATTGCTGGGCTCCATTGAAAACAGCTTCTCCATGCGAACCAGGAAGTGACCTTTCCAGACAATGGGACGACTCTTCTGGGTGATGCGGATGCCATTAGGCAGTGGAAAGTGCATGTGTACTCCATCCATTTCCCTCCCACCCACCTGCCCCCCTCTGCACAGCCCAGAGTCCTGGCAACCCTCACTACGCCACTGTCCATAGCTAAGTGTGAATTTGAATCCAGCTCTCTCTGGTCCTAGTTTTCAGCCTGAGGTCCTCATCCCCCTCTGTGCAACCTTCTGCCAGTAGTGGGTGGAGTCAGAAGCAAAAGTGTGAGGGGCAATGGATGCCCATTTTACCTTTGCACATTATCCTAATTTCTATGCACCTTCTTCCTCCCCTCTTTATGATGAGAGTTCAAGGACAAATTTTGGATGCAAATTGAGAGGTGTGGCCTGGGAAGAGTTCCGAAGGAAAGGTAGACCTGGAAGATGGCATGTGTCCCCTAGGCTTGAAGGCCACCACCCCATGCCTAGTCCAGGTTCTCACAGTAGCCACTCAAATGCGTGTGGGAAACTCTCGAGCAGAACCCGAGCACAAGAGC
Organism: Podarcis filfolensis; assembly: GCF_964270895.1. NCBI lineage: Eukaryota > Metazoa > Chordata > Lepidosauria > Squamata > Lacertidae > Podarcis > Podarcis filfolensis. Next base: position 16,847,148 of record NC_139618.1, on the reverse strand, counting down.
CCTTTCCCCTCCTGTGGCCTCCAGCAACTGGTATTCAGAAGCATTATGTGCATAGCCTCCTCTTCCTTGAATTTCTCCAATCCTCTTCTACAGCCATCCAAGTTGATAGCCATCACTGCCTCTTGTGGAGCAAATTCCTGTGGTTGCATCCTGTACTGTGGATCCTGCATTGGGTTAAGTTGAGGTCCGATCTCCTTTCCAACCATTTGGTTCCATGATTCTATTAACTCTAAGTTCTGTCTACTCACACGCTGAGTGCAATTATTTTTTTTAAGTGTGCTGAAAAGTTATCTAGTCCTTCAAATAGGAATCCATTTCCCCTCATAGAGGGTACGTGGATGATCAAAGAGACTTGTCTCTGATGGGATGGCGCTGTGGACACTGCTGTCCTGCCTGAGTGGAAGAGTCATAAATATTCTAACTATCGCTCCTCTAATTAGGCAGTGTGTGTCCTTCATTAGCATCAAAGTCTCTGAAATATAATTTTGCACGGTTGTAAAAATTAGTACCCCATTTACACTAATTAATCTAACTAAAACCTCAGCCTCTGAAAAAGTCAATATTGTTCAACTTCTTGCATCAAAAGGGTGTTAGAAAGCAGGAGCTTTTGGGGACTCCGTTACCAATTAAATCTGTGCAACTGTCTGTACTCGGCTCATTTTGATTTCCATGATAGAAGAGAGAGGCTCCCCATTCTGTGGAATGTTCCATAAAGGAAAAATAGAGTTGTATAATGCACTGATATTGAGAGGAACCTGGGGTCTGGTGTCCAGTTCCGAGCACCACAATTTAAGGAGGATATTGACAAGCTGGAAGGTGTGCAGAGGAGGGCAACCAGGATGATCCAGGGTCTGGAAACCAAGCCTTATGAGGAATGGTTGAGGGAAGATGGAGCAGGCTTGTTTTCTCCTGTTCCAGAGGGGAAACCCAAACCAATGAATTCAGTTGACAAGGCAGGGGATTCCAGCTCAGAGTTAGGACGAACTTTCTGACATTAAGATCTGCTTGACGCTGGGACAGATTCCCTTGGAAGATGGTGGACTCTCCTTCACTGGAGGTTTTTAAGCAGAGGTTGGATGGCCATCTGTTAGGGATTCTTTAGCTGTGTAGTCCTGCCTTGTGGGGGTTTGGACTAGATGACTCTTGGGGTCCCTTCCGACTCTACAATTCTATCTTTCTATTATTTATGTTCCTAAATAAATGAAAGAATTATGAGACCAAGAGGGCACCTACTGGTTTAGAATTACACGACCAACTTTTTAGCTGCAGGTCTTTGCCCCACGTGCAGATTCGAAACCAGGTTGAGACACCACATAACCCAGAGTTTATTACACCTGTCCAGATCATATCCTACATCACGACCAGATGCCTTGATTTCCTGACATAATCCCCCTTATCAGGAACTTGTTGCACTATGAGCAAAATGCTCCCTGCTTCCCCCGCCTCTTTTTCTAAAAGGATGTAATCAATGGAGCAATTAAGAACCTGAACTTATGCCTGCCTCATCTGTCCCCCAGGTAACTCCAGATCGATATACAAACAGCCTTCCTGGCATTTCTTAAAATAGATTGGTATGGCCATTGACCTTCCTGCCAGCCTCCTTCTCAACACACACACACACACACACACGTTCACATTTATATAGCACTTTAGAGTTTTGAATGCATTTCACCTTCATTATCTCAGTAATCCTTCTGGCAACCCTTCAAAGTAGGTCAGCATAATTAGCCGTGCATTGCAGCTGAGGGAGGGGCCGAGGCAGAGAGAATGTAGCTTGCCTAAAGGCCAGTGAGGGAGTTCATGGCAGGGCACAGAGCTCTGCCTGATCAGGCCAAAGGACCATCTAGTCCAGCTTTCTGTCTTCTGAGTAGGGAAGGCATTGGCTGCAACCCCAAGGCTTTGCTAATACAGTGATAAGCAAATGGTCATCACTGAGCACAGAAACAAATAAGCTTGCCTCTCTCCTCCCCTCAAGAGTTCCAAATTGGCTTGCAATCGTATCCCATTTGCACTGATTAATCTGACTGAGATCTCAGACTCTGAAAAAGTCAATATTGTTCCTCTGTTTTTCACTTCAAACAGATGTTGGGAAGTAATTGGTGCTCAGCTTCCAATTAATTCTGCACATCTCACATGGACAAGTCCTTGTCTACAGCAACACATCTTGAGATCTACTTGTAGGCCCTGATTTACCTTCTGCTCTTTGAGTCTTAGAGCAAGAAAGGGAAGCTCAGGCCTGGAGGTCAAATGTGGCCCTACAGGCCTTGAAATATGGACCTCAGAACACTCCTTAGGCTACACCCATTATTCCAGGCCACGCCTCACAGGTCCTACCGCTGCTGTGTGGGAAACGAAAGGAACAACTGACAAGGGGCTGGAAATGGTTCTACGTCTCCCACTGCCTTAGAGTCTCAGGTCCTAAACCAAATCCAGGAGTGGACCTGGAGGTTCCCATGACTACACACCTGGTCACACCCATACCTGCACACAATCAAGGTATCAAGTCCATCCACCTGAAGTGTCCCCACCCCACCCTAGCTGAATCCTATTTTTCTGGGTTGCACAGTGGCACCGATGAAATGATGGCAGTGGCAGGATCTGGTGAGATCTTACAGAGCTCACGTGAGATCTTGCAGAGTACCCAAGATCTTGCAAAATTTCAGTGAGGTCTGGCAAGATTTCATGCAGCGCACAAGATCACACCAGAAGCCACTGCTGCTACCACCGCTTCTCTACCGGTGGCAGAGGTAGAGGCAACTGCCTCAGCCCGCCTCATGGGCAGGCCGGCTCTGCACACAAGAAATGAAATGAGTTACTAAACATGCAAGAATTTTCCCAAGAAACTTCTGGAAAACTGTTTGTAGCAGGGCTCATGAGGTGGAGCAAGAAACATCATGGATCCACTCCTCTGTCCCCGCCAATTAAAACGTCCAGCTAATTTTGGCAACTGGGAATATTTTCATCTGAAAGGAAAGGCTCCATCACCCAGTTCTGAGCATGGTGTCATCAGGTTCATCTGATGAATGTTGACCAATGCCGTTGCAAAAAGATATCACCCTGTAAGGTAGTCTGCAATTAATTAAGATCTCATTGCATTTCTGCTTGATAAATTTTTGCAATAAGAATGAGTATTTCCAGGCAGTGAACATTTCTGCACTTCAAGCCTATATTTCATGTCCTTCAGTTGTGAATTTTGTCAGCATCACTAAAAATAACGGCTGGCTAATTGTCAACAAGACCCTGGATTGGGTGGGAGTTTTGGCAGGAAGGCAGTATCTGCCAGAAAGTCTGAGACGATGTGCAGACTGTTTCATCATATGGAATGATGACTTAAGGGTGACAAAATGGTACTTTCTAATGTTCTCTAATTGAATCAGCCAAGTCATTCATCAAGTAACTGGAACAAAGCAGAACATCTTCAGAGCAGAGGCAGCCCCACTTGCTTTTTCAGACTTTATGTTTCCCAAATAGTCTCAGTCTCTCACTACGAATGCAAGAAGAGCCTGCTGGATTAGGCCAATGGCCAGCCAGATGCCTGTGGGAAACTTGCAAGCAGGGTTTGAGAACAAGAGCCCTCTCCTCTCCTGTGGTTCCAGCAATTGGTCTTCAGAAGCACTGATGCCTCCGACTGTAGAGGCAGAACATATCCATTGTGGCTAGTTGCCATCAATAGTCCTATCCTCCATGAATTTGCCCAATCCTTTTTTAAAGTCATCTACGTCAGTGGCCCCCACTGCCTCTTGTGGGAGGGAGTTCCATACGTTAACTATGCACTGTATGAAGTACTTTCTTTTATCTGTCCTGAATAAGTAAGAGCTGTTTGACAGTGGAGTGGACTCCCTCAGAAGGCAGCTGACTCTTCTTCAGTGGAGGTTTCCAAGCAGAGGTTGGATGGTCATCTGCCAGGGATTTCTGCATTGCAGGGGGTTGGACTAGATGACCCTTGGGGTCCCTTCCAACCCTGCAATTATATGATTCTATGAAAACACACACACACACACACACACACACTGGAAGCTGACATGAAGAAAGTTGGGGGACAAATGAGGAAAAGAATTTTGTCTGTCCTGAATTTAGTCCTAAATCTGAAAACAAATCCCAGAACTGAGCATAGTATCCTGAGGAACTCTCTTCCTTAATTTTCAGGGTTGGATTGCACACCACATTATTCAGGTTTCTCTTTCTCTCTCTCATTAGAAGAGAAGAAGAAGAAGAGTTTGGATTTGATATCCCACCTTTCACTCCCTTTAAGGAGTCTCAAAGTGGCTAACATTCCCCTTTCCCTTCCTCCCCCTCAACAAACATTCTGTGAGGTGAGTGGGGCTGAGAGACTTCAGAGAAGTGTGACTGGCCCGAGGTCACCCAGCAGCTGCATGTAGAGGAGCGGAGACGTGAACCCGGTTCCCCAGATTACGGGACTACCGCTCTTAACCACTACACCACACTGGCTCTTTTATGCTTAAAATAGCCACTTTTATGTTAAAGGGAAATAAAAATAATAAAGCGGCTTTGAGGTCCCTGTCTACAACATGATCCCAGCTCGGAATGTCCCCCACACAGTGTTTTCCACCTCAAAAAGTCTCCCCTGCCTGCTGTTTTCCCATGAAGGTGGTGCTGTTTTGCAGTGAATAGCACCTAAGGGTCAGCTGAGAGAGAGAGAAAGACTGCTTTTCAGCTGAAAGTGGTGCAGGGCACCAGTTCATAATATGAGGCCCTCATTACTCCTTTTTTACTTCAGCATAAAACTGGCCAGAAGAGCTGCATCAGGTGTAGCTTGGCCTCACACCTGGGACATTGCTTTGCTATGGGTCCTTGTTATTTAGCGGACCTCAGAGGAGGTGGGGGTCGCTGCAAAACAGCAGCGTTGATCCTGCAAAACTTGAAATCTACCTGTCCCGGCTGTGCTGGATAGATGTGTCAAAGAATGGGCGAGACGAACTTCACACATGCAGCTGAATCTTAGGATCCATTTGATGCTACCCTGATGATGCTTAGATATTCTTCATTACCCCCCTGTGATTGCCGACTATATTGTAGCTCTTAATCCTGCTGACAGGAGCTCATGAAGCAACGCAAATGGCAAAAATCATCGTAACAACCGCAGTCTTAATTGGTTGTCTGAGCACCCACCCGAAGCAGCGTCTGGGACCTGCTAGCCGCAATTAAAATGATGAGGAGCCGGTGAGGGGGTGGTGTTGCTGCTTACTCTTAAGCTTCAAAGAGCGGCTGATGGTCAGGGCCATCAGTGAGGAGGGGGGAACATTTTTGGGCCCCTGCTGAGGGCTTCATCCCTGCAGGGGCCTCCACTGCTCCTCTTGTCTTGGTCCATGCCCTCTTCCTGCTCTCCATTGCCACCCATTCACTTAAGAACATAAGAAGAGCCTGATGGATCAGCCCAACAGGCAACAGCTCATCTAATCTAGCCTTTGGTTCTCACAACAGCCAAGCAGATGCCTCAATGGGAAGTCCATTTCACAGCGGCCATTCTCCCCTTCTGCTGTTGCTAGCAACTGGTATTCGGAAGCATCACTGCCTCTGATTGTGGGGGCAGAGCATAACCTGAGGATAGCACAGTCGTTAGGAGCATAAGACTCTAATCTCAAGGTCGTGGGTTTGAGCCTCACGATGGGCAAAACATTGGACTAGCATGGACTAGCATGACCCCTTCCAGCTCTACAATTCCTATGATCATGACCAATAGCCATTGACCCATAGCCTTTCCCATGAATATGTCCAAAACATCTAGGTTGGTGGCCACTGCTGCTTCCTGCGGGAGCGAGTTCCAACATTCAACTTCACTGGATGAGTTCCAGTGTTACGAGAGAGGGAGAAAAACTTTTCTTAATCTGCTTTCTTGGTGCTGGAGGAAACTCTTGAGAGTCCCATGGACTGCAAGAAGATCAAACCTATCCATTCTGAAGGAAATCTGCCCTGAGTGCTCACTGGAAGGACAGATCCTGAAGCTGAGGCTCCAATACTTTAGCCACCTCATGAGAAGAGAAGACTCCCTGGAAAAGACCCTGATGTTGGGAAAGATGGAGGGCACAAGGAGAAGGGGAGGACAGAGGACGAGATGGTTGGACAGTGTTCTCGAAGCTACAAACATGAGTCTGACCAAACTGCGGGAGGCAACGGAAGATAGGAGTGCCTGGCATGCTCTGGTCCATGGGGTCATGAAGAGTCGGACACAACTAAACAACAACAACAACAAATCCGCTTTCTCCATGTAGCCTAAGATGGTGAGTAGGAATGGCATGGTATGGCTTGTACATGGAAGATAATCACCGAACCAAGTATTGGGCACCCTAAGCAGGAATTATTGATAAATTAGGGTTGCACTCTTGCAAGACAACCAGCTTTTAGAGTTTGTGTGTGTGTGTGTGTCCCCCACTTGGATGTGCTGCAATATTATCGGTGGCTGGTACACTGTCATTTGCTTTAGGGTCAGAATGATGACCACACTGTTAAAAATAGCCAGTGATAATAATGATGATGATAAAACAAAAATAAGATGGGAAATATTGTCAGAAATGGAGAGGAGAAGCTCTTGGTGAGGTTAAGAACAGCTTAACCTGCCAAGCATGCACAGAAAGCCTCAGCTGAAGACAGCCAACGTCAAGGAGGGAAGCTATAATTAATGTCACCAAATGCCAGTGAAAGGAGGAAATTGATTTGCACACAATGCTCACCCCTTGGAGATCACGCTCCTGGGTCCCCTTTCAAAAAGCCACCAAAGGAGTCTTGAGTTGCAAACTTCTTTATGAAAGGCTGGACATAAGAAGAGCTCTGCTGGCTCAAACCAAAACATCTTGTTTCCATAGTATTAATAGAGGAGATGGGTCTTAGCTCAGTGGTAAAGCCCCTGCTTGGCTTGCAGAAGTTCTCTGGTTCAATCTACAGTGCTCTCTCCAGGTAAGTGATAGGAGAGAACCGTTTTTGAAACTCTGGAGAGTCAATGTAGACAATACTGAGCCAGGGGTCCCAATGATTTGATTCAGGAGGAGGCACTTCACTATGCTCCTCTGTCCTCTCACGTGGCTGACCGAATGCTTCCAGGCATGAGAACACAGCAAGAACCTTGATGGGTCAGATGAAGGATCCAGCTCAAAAGGAGGCACAGTGCAATGCATAGTTACACTATGGAACTCACTGCCACAGGACCACCATCCTATATGGTTTTAAAAAGATTAGACAGTGCAAGGTTTCTTGTTTGAACAGTGGAACATTCTTCCCCATCTCTTCCCCTTCCCCCATGCACCCCCTAAATCTGTTTCAGGGATTTCCCCAAGACTCTGGAGCAGATCTGGGGAGGGCACAGGGGGGTGTGCAGGGAGGAGAGAGGGGAAAGTTGTGCTTGGCAAGCAGAAATGCTAGCGCTGACAGGATGCGTCAGCTGACTACTGCCCCATGTAAGCAAACTGAGACAAATTCCCTCCAAAATGCAGTCCGCAATAACATCAGGAGAAGCTTGGGCAGTTCAATTTTTACTCCCAGATGCAGGAAATGCCCCTAGAGACCAGCTGCTGCTGGGACTCATAATTGTGGAGGGGGCTGCTGTGTGCAGGCCCTGCTTGTGGACTTCCCTTCGAGGCAACAGGCTGGCCGCTGTCAGAACAGGATGCTTTGGCTCAATCCAGCACCCAAGACCTTCTGATGTCCTTCGTTCTCACAGTGACCCGTTTTCCTTCTGCTCACCTTGACAAAATTTGGAACTGCTTGTGGAGGCACAACAGCCACTCCTTTTCTATAAATAACACGACTGCCTAATAGACAAGGCAGGGAATCGGATCAAACTGGCGTCTTTTGAAATCTTACAAGTGCCAGAAAGTTTCAGGCAGTAATCTTGAGCACAACGGCTCAAGTTTTGCTTTTAATCTTTTTTAAAAAGTGAATTGAAAAAGAGAGGAGAGTTTTTGCAAATGCACTTTCTTTGTGTATCTTCTTGCACTCAGCAGTACGAAGGTCACAGAAGTGGCTTTTTCGTGGAGCCTCCAAGAGAGAGTTAATGGAAGTTTCAGCAGGGGAGAGAATTCCTTAAGAACAACCATTGTGTTGCATTGAGTTATTCAAATAAATAGGAGAAATCTGTGTTCATCAGAACGTTTCCATTTAGAAAGACATTGGATTCAGGGCTTTACAGGGAGATCCTAGAGAAGAAGAGGTCTATCAGCAGCTGTTAGTCATGATGGAGCCTCCATGTACGTAGGAGTAGAATACCACTGATTAACAGTGGCCAGTGGGGCAATCATGGGGCAATGCTTCATTCCTTGTCCCAATAGGAAGTATATTATTGAACTAGACCCAGGATAGACAATGTGCTGCTCTCTGGATGTTTTGGACTACAACTCACATCGGTCCCAGCTAGCATGCCCAATGGCCAGGTCTTGTGGAAGTTGTAGTCCACAACCCAACATATGGAGGTCTTCATTTTGGCCATCCATGAACCAGGTGGAACCTTGGTCTGACATGGAAGTGCTCTTGCTATGCTCTTGGGTTCCAGACTAGTAACGCACTGAGGTTCTGCCACACCTCCTGGTGTGTGATGGCTTTAGAAACATGACGTCTGGCAACAGATTTCTGCATCCAATGGGGGTGGGGAAATGTACCAGATTTCATTCTGAAAACAAATAATTGAAGTGCCTAATTCCGATAGCCAAAGGGAAAGTTGGCTGATCCACACCATATGTTTTAAAGCTCCTGGATCCCTCCCCCAAAGAATCCTGGGCACTATACTTTTTTAGGGTACTGTGAACTGTATATGTATATGAGGTGGCTAAACTACAGTTCCCAAGGTTTTGGTGGGGAGGCCTGGTGCATTAAATGCATGGTGTGTGGGTATGATCAACAAGTGTAAGATTTTCCAGTAACCATTTGACCCATTGCCTTGTCCAGAATCCCATATCTTAGTTTTGTAAAAGCAACTCCTTCGCCCTTGTAAAACCAGAGATTCAAGGTGAAATCCAGCCTGCTCCCACCTTCCTGTGCTCAGCCACAGCAACTATGACTGACAGGGGAGCAGACAGAGGCAGCTGCTGTGAAAACACAGGGCGACCTTTCCCTGCGCTGTCGAGTGACCTTTCTGGTTGTTGTTTGCTGATGCCTTCCAACCTAGGCAAAGCCAGTTTTTATTGCATTACTCTGGAATATTCCCAGAACCTCTTAAGTACATTTTGAGCACCCCCAGTTTCACAGGGTATGAAGAGCAGGTGCTGGCCAGACACATCAAGGTAAGTCGGATACATTCACTGAAACTCGTTTCCTGCTCAAATTACTGGCTCCGTTGTGTGGATTTGGGGCCAAATCATTGCTTTTCAGGAGTCCCAGTGGCAAGCACTGAAAAGTGAGCCCATGGTGGGTTCTCGGTCTGTGACAAAGCACTGCCCACTTGCCAGCACAGCTTGGGGAAGTGGTGCAATCCTGCACACACACACACACACACACACACACACACACACCTGTGATGCTATGACCTGGCTGGCTCTGTTTAGTGCAGCTTCCTTTGTTACTATGGACCCCGACAACAATTAATTATTTCAGAATAACTAATTCAATAGATGTGGCAGAGCCTGGGTTTCTCTTCCTACAAGCCCAGGTTAAATCCACAGCAACTCTGGTAAAAGGATCTCAGCGGGAATTGGGATAAATCTGTTGCTAGAGTCAACCAGGTGGAGCACCTGCTTGCAGACATAAGATCACAGTTTCAACCTCCAGCATCTCTAGAGGGAGACTCTAAAACCTGGGAGAGCTGCTGCCAGTCTGTGTAGACAACACTAACATAGCTTCCTATGTTCTTTAAATGAAGTCTGTGCAGACATTTGTCTGAATTGCTGATGGCTCCATGTGAATCAAGAAGAAATGGAGTTCCTATCTCCCAATAGCCCGTGTATAATAATAATAATAATAATAATAATAATAATAATAATAATTTATTATTTATACCCCGCCCATCTGGCTGCGTTTCCCCAGCCACTCTGGGTGGCTTCCAACAGAACGTTAAAATACAATGGTCTGTTAAACATTAAAAGCTTCCCTAAACAGGGCTGCCTTCAGATGTCTTCCAGAAGTCTGGTAGCTGTTCTCTTTGACAGCTGGTGGGAGGGCATTCCACAGGGCAGGTGCCACTACTGAGAAGGCCCTCTGCCTGGTTCCCTGTAACTTGGCTTCTCACAGTGAGGGAACCGCCAGAAGGCCCTCAGCGCTGGACCTCAGTGTCCGGGCAGAACGATGGGGGTGGAGACGCTCCTTCAGGTATACTGGACTGAGGCCGTATAGCATGGCTTTCTGGAGAAAAACTTCATGCCCCATAATTCTGGCCATTAGGTCCAAAAATGCCATGCTTGCAGACTTAAGAGAATTAGAAGAATCTGTGGGAAACCTGCAAGCAGGATTCAAGCGCAAGAGCCCTCTCCTTTCCTGCGGTGTCTAGCAACTGATATTCAAAAGCATTGAGGCCTCCAACTGTGGAGGCAGAGCATAGCCAATATGGCTAGTGACTATCAGTAGTCCCCTCCTCCTCCATGAATTTGTCTAATCCTCTTTTAAAGCTGTCCAGGTTGGCTGCCATCACTGTCTCATTTCAACTTTCTGGCCTGAAGTGTGTTTGTGCACACACACACACACACACACACACACACACACACACACATATCTACAGCTGGCCCATATTTTCTCCTGTACCAAGTCCAGCATCCGTCTTGTCTCAGGTGTGCCCAATCACTTCCCAGCTGGGTGAGCTTCCCTGAGCCAACCCTGAATTCCCCCACTGGGGCTTAATTAACACTGAAAGTTTTGTTTTCCCGGCTGGCTGGACCAGGCCCTTGCTGCAGATTTTTTTTAATCAAAGGATGCCTGTGAGCTTCTCTGCAGAAGATGGTTAAATACCTCAGAAGACCAGAACCAACACAACCTTATTAAAACACAGCGCAGGTCACACTGCTCTCAGCGCTGCTACGAATTCAAAGCCACCCCACACTGGCAGATTAAAAGTTCCTTCTTTCTATAAATATTGAAAATCTAAATGACAGAAGGTTCAGGAAAGAGTCTAAGTGGAGAAGGCCCACAGCTTTGTGGTATAGCATCTGCTTTGCATGCAGGAAGCCTCAAACTCATTCCCTAGCAGTCAATTAAATTAGCATTTCCAAAACCAGGTTCCCTCCAGATGTTTTGAACTACCCTCGCAATCTCAGCCCATAATCTAGCCATGATGGAGTCCAGTGATAACAGGACAGTCCCATGTTGGGTGGAACTGAGCAGGGGCGGAGCTACCTGACCCGGCACCCGGAGTGGCGCGGGGGCGAGGCTAGCTGGCCTGTGGGGGCGGGGCTAGCTGTCCACATGGTGAGCATCGCTAGCTGACCGCCGCCTGCGCAGCAAGTGCGGGGCACCACTAGCCACCCACAGCAGCAGCATCCCTAGCGGCCCACCACCCACACAGTGAGCATTCGGGGGCGCCGTCCACACAGCGATGTCACCTGCCTTCACGGCTGACACCTGGTGCGGACTGACACCTGGTGCGCACCCCCCGCACCCTCCTTCCTCCACCAGTGGGACTGAGGTAGGTAGCAGGAGATGAGAGAGACCTTTGCCAGAGATCCACTCAGAGTAGAAAACACTGGCCTTTAAGGACAAACCGCTTGGCTCATTATAATGCTGTTTCCTATAAGCGAAGTCCATGGAGTACAGTGGTACCTCTGGTTACGTACTTAATTTGTTCCAGAGGTCCGTTCTTAACCTGAAACTGTTCTTAACCTGAGGTACCACTTTAGCTAATGGGGCCTCCCGCTGCCACCGCACGATTTCTGTTCTCATCCTGAAGCAAAGTTCTTAACCTGAGGTACTATTTCTGGTTTAGCAGAGTCTGTAACCTGAAGTGTATGTAACCTGAAGCGTACATAACCCGAGGTACCACTGTATCAGGGAAGGGAGACCTGTGGGGCCCTCCAGATGTTGTTGGACTACAACTCCCATTGTCCATGACCATTGGCAGGGGCTGATGGGAGCTGGAGTCCAACAACTTCCGGAGGGCCACAGGTTCTCAATCCCTAAAGGAGATAAATCAGGTTTCTGCAGACCATTCTCAGCTTTAGTCCAGAAAGGTGGATTGTGCCTGAAGGAACTATCATCAGTGCTTTGGTTTTTTTGAACAACAGAGAGAGCCATTAAATCCTTAATGCAGATAGATCTATCAAAGACACAACACATGACATGTTTTCTCTGTTGTATGGCAAATTTTTGGGCTTATCCTTCGGCTTATCCTTATCCACACTTCCAGGCACAGGTCCAAAATTTCCAGGTCCGTGTCTGAGCAATTTTTTGGGGTCCCACTGCTTTCCCTAGGAAAATCCACTGTTTACCATTGAATCGGAACAAATGGCAATTGTAGAAATGTGGCTGATCCCCAAGAGATGAGAACACACAAGAATCATGAAAAGTTGTAAACAACTTAATTCTGCTGAGAGCAGACACAATAAGGTCATGTTCCGTAATTTCAGTGGGTCTTCTTTGAGGAGGACTAACATTCAATATAAGCCCAAGTTTCATAAGGTTGTATCCAACTAGGTTCTACTCAGAGTAGATGCATCAGAGGTGCCAGCTTCTCCAGAGGACTGGTGTGTGTGTGTGTGTGTGTGACATGACATCAGGACGCAAGGAGCCAGGGAACGGAGCCAAACACCCACACAAAGTTGAGGGGACCCAGCCTCCTTAAAAAATACATTTGGGGGGGCCGAAGCTGCCTCGGCCTCAGGGAGTCGGTGCCTGTGAGACTCATTAACATTAAATTAAGTTGGTCACACCCATTATGTTCACTGGGTCTACTCTGAGTAAGACTAACTTTGATTGCAAGCCACAGAAATACAGAATCCAGCCACTTGCTTCATTTGTGAGATCTAGGATCTGCACATGCAAACTCGAAAATGAGCAATTATTTGAGAATTTTAACATTTGTTTTGGTTTGATGACTAACTCTGTTCCAGTCATTGCTCATGTATACTTTAAAGTGAAGCAGGTTAAAATGCATGTGACACGCATGAACACTGTGGCTTTTGTGTGCAGTTATTCACACTCCTGAGTTCAATTAAAATATACTGGCTGGGATACCTTGGTCTCTTCAGTGAAATATGAGGTTGTGACTTCAGGCCAGGATTTGGGGGCCCATTGGATGCAGGTTCCCATTCAACAGAATGGGCAGGAGGAACCCCTCAAACAGCAGGACTGGCTTGCCACATTTTGAAGTAAGTGAAGGAATACAGATTACCATCTGAGTCCTCCTCCACCCAATAAACTATCATGAGGTCAAATCCTAAAATTATTTATCTGTTCCAAACCACTACTCACCAGACCAATTTAGTTAATTTAGTCATTACTTTTGTGCATGCAGAGCTGTTTTATTCCCCCATAACTTTCAGGTATTGTACGACAATATGGAATGGGAGCGTGGCTGAATGTGAGATACCCATCCTGTGACACCCATCCTGGACCATTCCTCTCCTAGTCTGCTATTTACCGGTAGATGAGCAATGATCAGCACAAGGATTTGCCTAACCTCTCTGTGCCTTACAGGTCTTGAGTTTCTGTCCAACACACCTGAATAACACATCATTTAGAAACATGTTTGACATTGGCAAGGGTTAGCAATGACAGAACAAATATCAGGCATATAGCTTACCAGTTGCTTCCACCATCCCCTCCAAAATGACCACGATTTCAAACTCCTCTTTCTCCAGCTGGGCACGGGACATCTCCCAGAAGGGGCTCTTCTCGTTGATTTCGTGGGAGATGATGAGAGGGGAGACCAGAAAGAGCCTGTCGTCCCCTGTGTCAAACCCCACGTTGATGTCCGTTTGGTTTAGAGGGATGAACTCCCCTTCTTTGGTCTGTTTGGATTTGATCAGTTTTGCTCTGATGGAAGCCTCCACTATGTGGGAATTCCTCAGGTCCCCAACCCGGAACATGAGACACAGCTTCTCGTCCCTGATGGATATCACAGCATTGTTGGAAAACATGAGGGTCTCCGCTCTCTTTTTGGGCTGGCTGATCTTTACAAACATGCACCCTACCATGAACGCGTTGACTATGGAGCCCAGGATGGCCTGGACCAAAAGCAGAATGATGCCTTCTGGACATTTCTCAGTGATCACTCGATGGCCGTACCCAATGGTGGTCTCCGTCTCAATAGAGAACAGAAATGCTGAAACAAACCCGCTGAGATTGTCGACACAAGGGATCCAGTCTTCGTCTTCTGCGTGATCCAGGTCTCCTCGGATATAAGCAATGAGCCACCAAATGAAACCAAAAAACAGCCAGGTGATGGTGTAGACCATGGTGAAGACAAGGAGGTTGAAGCGCCATTTGAGGTCCACCAAGGTGGTGAAAAGGTCACTGAGATATCGGTAGGTCTCCTGGACATTCCCATGGTGCACATTGCACTTGCCGCTTTTCTCCATGTAGCGCTGGCGTGGCTTCTTGATCTCTGCTGCCAGGAGACGCGTTCGGTCAGTGGCGATGGGAACATCATCCCGGACTTGCTTGGGAATCTTCTTATGCTCTCTTGGAGTAACGCCAATTTCCATGTCCTGGTTCATGAAGATTCTAGAATCTCCAGCCATGGTTGGGCTACAGCAAAGAACAAGAAACAGAAGATGAGATCAAAACAACTCTCCTGAACACATGTGAGGTTGCTCTATCTGAAGTACACTAGATAGTCCTTTTTGCAGCTTTTTGAAAAAGCACATAATTCAGCTGCCATATAAAATGTTAACCGCATAGAAGGGTCCTTCCTGTTGCAGTGCCTAAGCTATGGAATGTTCTTCCCAGGTAAGCTCACCTGGTGCTTAGTCTGTTGGTAGGTGAAGACATTTTAAGATTAGCCTTAAGGATCTGTGTCTGCATTATGCTGTAATGACTGGTGGCACCAGGGTTGCTTGCTGAAATATGAGATGCCCCATCAGCATTGGCATACCACCAGCTACTGAATACACACACCTGTTTAAACATTTCCCAGAACTGGCTTTCTTGTTTTAATTGTTTGTTTTAGTGTATATTTTAATTAAGGGTGCTTTCATGACCTAATGGACTGTTACTGTGTATTTTAATAATGTATTGATTTTATAAACCACTTAAATGACATCTGGGTGGAGCCAGAGTCAAATATGTGCAGAGCTGTGCCATTTTAAAAATTTTGTTCATTAAAGCATAGACACTCTGCTCATCCGACAGCTATCATTACTTTTGCCTGGACACAAATGAATTGTGTTTGTTAGATAACAACACAGAGGTGCAAATTATTTGTCAGATCTTCTCAGGGACCATCTCCAACAAACCAGGGGTCTTTTGCAGATACTTCATCTGTTAATGGAAGCCCTTTGTGGTAGAAAACAGAAAAAGAAGAACCTGCCAGAAAACCTATCATTGAGCTTCAGACAAAGGAAGGATTCCCTGCAGAGAACGTGCTCACCACCTCCTCTGTACATGAAAGAGAGAAGACAGCAGTAGGCTTCCTGATGCCCATACATTGCAAATCCTATTAAACCCTAACCAATGCTGTTAATTCTCTATCTTTGATCTTTTTGTGGCTTTATGGATAGAGTAAGATGAAGCAATGTGATTAGGGAGATGAGCCCTGGGGAAAGCGAAAGTCTAAATCAAGGAGCAGCTGAAGAAAATTCTCTGTAATCTTTGCAAGTCACTTTGAGACTTCCTTGATGGTCAAAAGTCACACTTACATTCTTGCAAACTGCTTAGCGGTTTCCTTATATCCAAGAAGTATATCCATTTTGCCAAATAAAAAAGTAAGTAAATATTGAAGTTGATAAATTACCCAATTCATTAATGTTAACTAACTAACTAACTAATGTTGGATCCAAACTCTGACACTGAATTGCCCACATTGAATTCCATAAGATTTACCTCTGCGCAGACATGGTGAGCTTTTACTAACAAATTAACTTATAAGTGCCAATCAATATAAGGAGATCCCTGCTGGATCTGGCCAAAGAGGGCCCATCTAGTCCAACATTCTTTCGTCCCAGTGGCCAACCGGATGCTTTGGGGAAGTCCACAAGAAAGATTTGAGGGCAAGAGCACTCTCCCCACTTGTCATTCCCACCTTGGCTTCCACAGAAGAAGTCTAAGTCTCTGAGTTAGCCCAGTGAAGTTCACTCAAGTACATCTGTCACACAGTCCTTACCTCAGCATGAGAGGCAGTGTGGCACCAGACATAAGAGGTTGGCTTTGATCCTGGGAGCCCTGCGTTCAAATTCCATCTCACGCATGAACCTTCGAGGCAGGCTTGGCATCATCACCATTTCTCTGTCAGCCTCCACATTCCGGCTGCAAAGATAAGAGCAAAGCAAAGAATGTGCATGACTTGGGGCAGTTTCTCTTAAAGCAGGGGGTGAGGAATCTCAGGCCCAGGAGCCAAACGTGGCCCTTCAGAGCTTTCTATCAGGTCCTCAGGTCTCTCCACAGGCCATACCCCTTGCTAGTCCATACCCCTTCCCCTCCTCCACATCCTCCTTGACTGCTTTTGTGGGTCCAGAATACAACTGTGAACTGGCATGATGTCCCTTGCTTGGATGGAGGAATCATAGAACTGTAGAATTGGAAGAGATCTCAGGGGTCATCTTGTCTAACCCCATGCATGTGGCCCCTGGAAGGCTGTCCATGAGCAAATGCGGCCCTCTGGCTGCAAAAGCTTCCCTGTCCCTGTGCTAAGCAAGTTGGCTTCTCTGTGCTCCAAGGGAACGTCTAGGTGAGTTTATAATACTTAGCCTTTTGCACACAAAAATCATCATAATCAAACCTTTATTGACATCACTTACAAACATTCAGAATAAATAGGCCAGCACAATCTTGTCGCCATTTCAACAATACAGTCATTTGCCAAAGGGAAGAAGAGGAGGCGAGCACTCTATTTCACCTCTGTGGGTCTCCAGCAAGCGCAGGATCCTGCAGCATACTTCAGCGACAAAAAATCAAATAGAGGAACTTAGCTACTGTCTTGGTGAGCTCCTGATCTTTCCCCTGTAATAAGAAGCGTATGACCTCTGTTTCTGGTTTTCATACTGGGATACATAGATGGTCTAAAAATTGTTGGCGGAGATCAACATACATTTTACATTTAAGGTCCATGTGAACTAGAGTTTCCACCAGGTGAGCATCGCATGGGCAGATCCTATCTCCTTCTGCCATACCTGCAAACCTACCCCAAAGGAGGTTAGAAGGATTAGAATTGAACCTAGCCAGCGAAAAAGCCCTTCTTTCTTGCGGGTTAAACAAAAATTGTAAATAATTAAGGTTAAATTCCTGCACCAGAGAGAGTTGAAAATAAAGAGGGGAACATGTTTTTTCCACAGCTGAGATTAGTTCCTGGTGATCTATGTCCCGCAGCCTAGTTTCTAGCATGGCCTTGGCGACTGCACATAAAAATGATAGGAGTATAAACTAGTGCAAAATAAAGTGCTGTCCGCCTTCAGATGGGAAGCGGTGAAACTGCAAGGACTGGGTGTCACAGAGGGGTGATATGATAGCCATGTTCAAATATATAAAAGGATGTCACATAGAGGAGGGAGAAAGGTTGTTTTCTGCTGCTCCAGAGAAGCGGACACGGAGCAATGGATCCAAACTACAAGAAAGAAGATTCCACCTAAACATTAGGAAGAACTTCCTGACAGTAAGAGCTGTTCGACAGTGGAATTTGCTGCCAAGGAGTGTGGTGGAGTCTCCTTCTTTGGAGGTCTTTAAGCAGAGGCTTGACAACCATATGTCAGGAGTGCTCTGATGGTGTTTCCTGCTTGGCAGGGGGTTGGACTCGATGGCCCTTGTGGTCTCTTCCAACTCTATGATTCTATGATTCTATTCTATGATTCTAGAGCGTGTGAAGAATTCATTCTGACAATTCCTTTCTTTTCTTAAGACACACATCTTTCTTAAGCACAAAGATTTATTGACTGTGCTGCAGAGTACTTTGTAGTCAAAGGAAAGTTAAAACATTTGCAAGGACAACGTGACGTAGTGCATGTGCCGAAAACCACACTTTGAGGGCCGTCTTCTTCTTCTTCTAAATACAAACCATAATGAAAGTTCAGAAACAGCAAAGCCAGCTGACCATATAATTTTATTTTGACCTTCCATCTTCCTGATCTGGAAATTGGTTAGGAGAAAAACGTTCAGTTCTGGATAGTTGGCAACTCTAAATACAGTGGTACCTCAGGTTAAGAACTTAATTCGTTCTGGAGGTCTGTTCTTAACCTGAAACTGTTCTTAACCTGAAGCACCACTTTAGCTAATGGGGCCTCCCACAGCTGTCGTGCCGCCAGAGCACGATTTCTGTTCTCATCCTGAAGCAAAGTTCTTAACCCAAGGTACTATTTCTGGGTTAGCGGAGTCTGTAACCTGAAGTGTCTGTAACCTGAGGTACCACTGTATTGCTGAGTGGCCTGTGGCCATTAAGGGCATTGTGCTGGATGGAATCTCTCTCTCTCTCTGTGTGTGAGTGTGTAAAATCAAAGAGTTGGATATTGACCTTGGAGATCATAGAATCATATGAGTGGAGTGTTAGAAGAAACCCCCAAGGATCACCGAGTCCAATCTCCTGCAACATAGGAATCATGGCGAAAGAATCCCTGACATTCTGGATCATCTAGTTCAACCTGCTGCTCAGTCTAGGAGCGCAACTTCAGCATCTCTGGCAAAAGGCCCCTCAACTCCCTCAAAGGAGAGCCCCCTCTTCTTGAGGCCCTTCCTGTTCCTCTGTTGAACAGCCCTTCCAATTAGGAAGTGTCTCTAAACGTTCAGCCAAAATCTGCTCCTTTGCCATTTCCACCCCCTTATCCCAGACTGCTGCTTTCTTGGGTTTTATTATTTAAAGGTCACCTTTAAGAGCTGCAAACAATTCATCAAATGCATCCCCCCCTCCTGCTGTGCCCTCCTTGCTGAAGCTTCTTTGGAGCAGGGATTTGACCTGCACTCTGTCTTTGCGTGAGGAAAAGGATTCCCCGAAGCCCCTGTTCGGCTGCTCCCTTTGGGCCTCGGAGATCCTTCCTTTCTGCCAACCTTTGTTCCGCCTGTCTCTGTGCTCAAACGCAGCTTCCCCTCCCCTGTGGCTGCTTATTACGGGGAAACATTAGTAGCACAAAAGCCGACTTTCAGGGAATCTCATTTATCATTATTGATCTTTTCATTTAGGAACTCCTGACAACTTAATGTGTCGTGCGAAAACAATTTTGCTGTTGCATCTGGTTAGCCTACACCGCAATATTATTATTATTATTATTATTATTATTATTATTATTATTATTATTATTATTATTATTTCTCAGGAAGCACAGAGCAAGACAAGCAATGGAGTGCTCTCTGCAGCACGACAAAATGGATCCCTACATGTCTTCCCCACCTTCTGGGAGTAATTCCCATTCAAAATGTAATCTGGGCTCAGTGCAGAAGTAATGAAAATTGCATTTCATCTTCTGTGGTTTTTGTTACCTTGGCATGAACACTTCCGAACAGCAGAGAGGGGAATTAATGCCGGCTCACAATGGAATCCTTTAAGGGCTGCTGATGAGATGCCCACCTCCAGAAGTACAAAGGGAACTGATGGAGGAGACTTACTTAGCAAAGCAGCCAGGTAGCCTCTCTGTCTCTGACAATGGGACTCCAGCGGCTGGCAGCTGGGCTCCTCATCTTCCTCTTGGAAACACTGCGATGATGGAGGGAAATTGGGGCAGTGGAAGGAGGGAGCATTCCGTGCTTTCTCCATTAGCTTTGGGGGAAAGCATCGGGGCTCTCAGAAAGCTTTCCACTCTATACAGCCCTGCTCTGGCTCTGCAGTCAGAGGCAGCAATGCCTCTGAATGCCCATTTCTGGAAACCCCAGGAGGGGAGAGGGTTTCTGTGCCCCACTTGTGGGCTCCCCACTGGGGCATCTGGTTGGCAACTGTGAGAACAGGATACTGGATTAGATACACCCCTCCTTAGATGGGCCAGATCCAGCAAGGCTGTTCTTAGGTTTGTACGTACTGGCTGAAATACAGTTTCCTGTCTTTTAAACAGAATGATTGGATTAAAACAATACATCAATTTTCCGTGAGAGCTGGGCAGGCAGTGGGCCAATTCAGAAGCCAAGAAGTCACACAAACTTAGACAGAGATGTCCATTTCTTTCTCTGATTTGATTTTGATGTAGTTCGGTTTTTTTAAATTTTTATCCTGCTTCACCTCGGGTGGAGAACTGGCCAGAACAGTTTAGAACGCAAAGTGGAGCAGAAATAGCAGGATTAAATCCCTGCATGTGTGTCGTAGTGGTGTGTGTGTGGGGGGGGGGTGACATTAAAAATACTGGTTAAAACCACTCTGCTTGCCCCTACTCAAATCCTGGCTGTCAAAAAGCTGCCTTGAGCAACAAGAAGAAGAGTTTGGATTTGATATCCCGCTTTATCGCTACCTGAAGGAGTCTCAAAGTGGCTAACATTCTCCTCTCCCTTCCTCCCCCACAACAAACACTCTGTGAGGTGAGTGGGGCTGAGAGACTTCAAAGAAGTGTGACTAGCCCAAGGTCACCCAGCAGCTGCATGTGGAGGAGCGGGGAAGCGAACCCCGTTCACCAGATTACGAGTCTACCGCTCTTAACCACTATGCCACACTGGCTCACAAGATGGTCCTACTGCCTTGTTCCCTAACTTGGTGCTTAGGACGCTCCAGATGCTTTGGACTACAATTCCCATCAGCCCCTGGGGGGTGGGATCCCTTGGCAGGAGGGATGGGAAGACCTGTCTGTTTTGGTTCTCTCAGTTTCCCATCACCACCCCCATTGATTCAGCTCTCCACATTTGTGCCACAATTTTTGAATTTCCATTTTTTAATACCCCGAGGAAAATTCTTTAGAACAAATCTCCCTTAAGTAAGCACATTTTTGTACGCAGGGAATCTGTTCCACCATCAAACAGCACTTGTTGTCAGAAAGTTATTCCTGATGTTTAGTCGAAATCTCATTTCTTGTAACTTGCAGCTGTTGGTTCAGGTCCTACCCTCTGGAGCAGGAGAAAACAAGCTTGCCCCTGCTCCAATATCTTGGGTAATTCTGAGAAATTCTTGGAGGATAAGGCTATAAATGGTTACTAGCCATGATGCCTGTGTTCTCCCTATATTATTATTATTATTATTATTATTATTATTATTATTATACCACTGTATACCCACAGGTCTCAGGGCGGTTTACAGAATAAAATCAAAATATAAAACCACAAAATCCATAACCAAAATAAAAACAACAACCCAATAACCTCCCCCCCCAACCCCACATTTTAAAAGGGCATAGGATGTCAATCCAATCAACCAATGGCCTGGTTAAAAAGGAACGTTTATGGTGCATAATGAAGGTGTCAGGTGAACTTCCCTGGGGAGAGCATTCCACAGATAGGGAGCCACTGCAGAGAAGGCCCCGTTCTTGTGTTGCCATACTATACTGAAATAGTTAGTATGTCTCTGCATGCCAGTTGTCGGGAATCCCAAGCAGAGAAGGCACTGTTCACTCAAATCCTACTTGCTGGATTTCCATGATGGGCATCTAGTTGGCCTCTATGTGACCAGGATACTGGACTAGATTTAACAGGTCTTTTCCTGTTTCCTTGATGCTTGCATAACTACTTTTTTTAGAAGGCACGATTTGGCTGAAGCTGGGATGAGGAAGCCCCTGACAATTTTAAGCACTGTCCCTAAGCAGAACATGTCATGGTGGTTCACTTACGCAGGCATGAATGAGGGACCCTAAGGCTTGCTTGTTCCGGGTAGGAGAGGCCAAAACCTTCTCCCAAGACCTGACTTTCATTTATTTACTTCATAAAATGCATTCACCACTTGATTGCAAAACAAACTCAATGAGAATAAAACAATAAAATCATCAGTGAACACATTAAAAATAAAATCAGCAACAAATGAAAGACAGATGAAAGCATATGTCAATGTTCTACATGTCTGGATAGGCGTGCCTAAGTGACAAAATTTTTTAGCAGGTGCCAAAAATGAGTACAGGGAAGGCTCCAAAGTGTAAAAGATTAAAAGATTGATTTCTTACAAAGGTGGCACCTGTAACAGTGAGAGCCAAGTAATCAAATGGGCATATACAGGATAAGGTCAGGGCTTTTTTTCAGCAGGAGCTCAGCTCTGCCACCTCTCATGTGGGAACCATTGCCATTCTCAGAGAACAAGGGAGAAGTTCATAATGAGCTCCAGCACCTCTTTTTCTAGAAAAATAGCACTGAATATGGTGATCTCTCAGGTAAGCTGGTTAAGGGCTTTTTGCAGTGTGTGTGCAAGGAAATGTGTGACAGAAGCACTGCTGACTGGCGGCGGCAGCGATGGTAGTGGAAGAGTTAAAGAGAGAAACTCCAATATTACCATTTCTAAGCATAAATGCCAGTGTTAGTGGTGCTACCAAGCGCAGTAATTAACAAATGCTTTTCTCTATATAAACCAGACAGCGATCCAGCCGGAATAATGAGGCCAGCTACTTGACCTGCCCTCTGTAGAGTTTAATTAGTTCCAAGTCCAAGGTTCTCAGTATCAGAATGGCAATGCAAAGCTCCCCAAATCTGCATCTCCTCGCCCCCGTACATCAATATTTGCAGCGCACTTGCTGATTGATGCCATCTCACTGTTTACACGTTAGGGGTATAATTAAAACAAAATCATAGACCAGGAATAAATCTTTTCAAAGAACGGGGAGGATGCAATAATAAGGAGACTGTCAATTCTTGTTCCAAGGGAGTTAAGGGCACAGAATCTCATGAATGGAATTATCAGACAGATCACTGGATTATGGGACTGGGGAGGCCCTGAATCTCAGGGGTAGAGCATTTGCATGCAGAAGGTCCCAGGTTCAATCCCTGACATCTCCAGGTATGGCTTAGAGACACACACACACACACACACACCACCTGTAAGCTGAAAGATCCACTCCCAGTGAACGCAGGCCAAGGGGGGCCAGCCCCATCTAACACAGCCAATGGTCAGGCATAATGGGAACTGTTGTCCAAAACATCTGGACCATATTGGCTGCCCCATCTGTCACTCCACAACTGCCACAACTATGGCTGGAGCCAACAGGGATTATAATACAAACAGAGAAAAAACTCCTGTCACCTCAGAATCACCATGCCCAGTGCAGTTTTCATTCATCCCTGGAGTTGCATTTATCAAGCACAGAAAAATCAAGTGGTGTGCAAACCTCTCCCAGGACTTCACTAATTCTCTCTCTCTCTCTCTCATACACACACACACACACACACGGGGGGGGGGGTAAGGTTGAGATTTAACACCTGTCACTCACCAATCCCATTCACAATTATCATACCATCAAACATTTCTCCGATGAAAATAGGGGCATCCTATTTGAAGAAATGGAAATGACTCCTTCAGGCAAGGCATAGTGAAACTATGGAATTCCCTCCCTTGGGAGGCAGTGATGACCAATAACCTAGATGTCTTTAAATGAGGATTAGGCCAAGTCATGGAGGAGAAGCCTATTGATGGCTACTAACCATCGTGGCTATGCTATGCCTTCACAGGTGGAGGCCATAAAGCTCCTGCATTCTAGTTGCTGGAAACCATGGGAGGAGAGAGAGAGAGAGAGAGAGAGAGAGAGCGCACTCTTGTGCTTGAATCCTGCTTGCTGGTTTCCAAATGGGACATCTGGTTGGTCACTTTTCAAGGATGCAGAATGTAAAAGGTCCACTGGAGCGGATTCAGGTCTCCAGAGGGAAAATGGAACAACCTAAAGCAGGGGTTGGGAGCTTCAGACCTGGGGGCCAAATGTGCCCCACCCTACAGTCTCTCCATTGAACTCTTGGAACTTTCTTCAGGCCACGCCCTCTACCTAAGCCACACCTCTCTCTGACCTT
Organism: Podarcis filfolensis; assembly: GCF_964270895.1. Classification (NCBI taxonomy): domain Eukaryota; kingdom Metazoa; phylum Chordata; class Lepidosauria; order Squamata; family Lacertidae; genus Podarcis; species Podarcis filfolensis. The sequence goes on along the minus strand of NC_139618.1, from coordinate 16,823,256 downwards.
TCTTTGCACCATCCTTTGTCCTGGAGATGGTCTCTCTCTCTCTCTCTCTCTCTCTCTCTCTGTCTGTCTGTCTGTGTGTGTGTGTGTGTGTAGAAAGAAACCTCTGGTTTTGCACAGCTGGATTGCAGCATCACCACAAAGATGAAAGTTGCATCTGCTTGTTTTTGCCTTTGGATCCTGCAGCCACAGGCATGCATCTTCCACCACACCCCCTTCCATAAGGGAATGCAGTTCCTGGGCTGAAGCAAGTCCCACTCGCCTGGCCTGAAGTGACCCCCCTTCTGCATCCATACACATTCACAATCCATTAGGATATTTTCCTGCACAAGCCTCATTGCAGCAAATGCAACCTGCTCAGGTCTTTCATTCATTTCAGCAGGACTTGCACAGTAGAATGTCCTTGGGGATCGCCCACTGGTGAGCTTACCTTGCCCTCTGCTGGGAGACAGCGGGCACCCAGGCCCCGCCTCCTTCACTGGCCAGGTCTCAGAGGCGGGAGGCATCAGCTCCTGTCTCTATATTGAGCACGCAGGACAGAGTTTTGCCCTTAAGTTCCTGGCACATGCCAGCCCAGTCAAGCCAGGTCCAGCGGCGGCGTGCCAGCACTGACCTCTGGCTCAGATTGATTCAAACTTCACTGACTTGCAGTCAGTTTTTTGGCCTCGGTTTTGCCAGGGAGAGAGTGACTTCTGCAGCAGTGGAAAGTTTAGATGGCCTGAACGGTGACATTGTTTGTCCGCACGACTAGGTCTTGCTGGAATTTAACAAAATGACTTTTTCATTTGGCTTTGTGAACATCAACAGCAAGAAGAAGTGTTTAGTGGTATTGATGTATAGCATGACATGACCACCCCCAAAATGAGAAATCCCTGCCCCTAAAAGCTTGCAATCAAAGTCTAGGCAAAGACATACTAGATATGATAACTGGGTCTTGTCCAGTCACAATGGCTGCATGTGCAGCATATATTTAAAGCATATGGCTTTCCCCAAACAATTCTGGGAACTGTACACTGAGCTACAATTCCTAGCACCCTTGCACCCTTAACAATGTAGAGTTCCCAGGTAAGCCCCATCCCACAAGATGTGGCACACACACACCATTTGAATGACAATGCCCATCAACTTTGGGGGCCCTGGCCCCCTCAAATATTTTATGGGGGGCAAAGAGACCTCCACCCCTAGCAGTTGGCTCCTGTGCTACCTCCCCTGCTTCTCAGCTGAGCTCTGAGCCTCACCTGGAAGACCTATAGTTAGCTGGGAATCTTTGGGGAAGGGAATGGGGGGCGGGCTCAGCTCCCTTGACCTTGGACCCCTCTCCCCTCTAAAAATTGGAACTCCCCCTTTTATACACGACTGGTTTAAAGAAACAGGACTGCTGCCACCTCATCGAAGTTTGGCCCCTTGTGGGGAAGGAAAGAGAGAGGGAAGGAAAAGATGAAGGAGCAAAACAAAAGTCTCCTGGGATAAATACGAGCAAAGAATGTGGACATGGGTTTAGACTTCAGTTCAACAGCCTTCCTTCCCCAACCTGAGGCCCTCCAGATGTTTCAGACTGCACTTCCCATCAGCCCCAGCCAGCAAGGGAGCTGATGGCAGCTGTAGCCCCAAACACCAGAGGGCACCAGGTTGGGTTAAACCAAAGGCATCCTGGGAAAGGTGAGTTCTCAGGAGTGCTTGGGAGGAAGGAATGTAAGGAAAGCCCTTCCTGGAACCCCAACGTGGTGCCAGCTGCCATCATGGGAGCTCAGTCACAGGCCTCCTGATGAGTCCTTGGCTGAAGGGGGTTTGAATCCAGGTCTTTCCAACTCACATTCTGTAGTCCTGTGAGATCACAATGGCTCCCACTGCCTCTGACACCCATCTGCTCACTTCAAACACACACACTCTACGTTCCCAACACTTTTTCCAATCCATTTCATCCATGGGATCAGTCGCATTGTTGGAGCGAGATGCATGTCTGTTTTGAAATGGAAGTCACTTGGAGACCTTCTTAGGTAGCAAGCAACGAACAAGTTGAATTATTATTATTATTATTAAGCAGTTAGTTCCCAAATCATCTCTTATGCAAGCAGAAAAGCAGAGCCCTGCTGGATCCTGCCAACATTCACCAGGGCTCGGAGTCTGGTTCCAACTCTGCCCCATAGGCAGGGCACAAAGGTGATGCTTCTCCCCACTGAATGTCATAAGCACTTTGTATTCAAAGCATATACGGCACCTGGAGATCCCCCTTAGCTATCCTCCAAGACTCATCTGATCCAGCCTTCTCCAACCTTGCGCTCTCGAAATGCTGTTGGGCTACAACTCTCCTCGTTCCTGACTAGTACTGGCCATTGTCACACCTTGTGCTAACAAGTCCCTGCTGTTCTTTACAGCTTACAGTCTCCTTTTCTTAAAATGCAACATTTCTGAGGCTGAAATGCGTGCCTCGGGGGTGCATTTCCAACTACACAGCGGTTTAGTTCCAAACCCATCTTTCTTCATTGGACCCTCCTTATTAATTTGCCCTCCTTGCCACACACACAGGGCCAGCATCCGAAACAACTTCGTGATACTTTTGCATCATTTGGGCCCTGCTAGTTTCCACAATGGAGCAGAACTCCCCACACCCACCCACCCACCCACCCACCCGAAACTTAGCTTGCTTTTACGGGTTCCCCATATGTCCTCAGGCAAGCAGGGAGCTGTGTGGGTAGGATTGTCCTCTCCTGGGCTTCTCCCTCTCCCCAAACGGCTGCCACTTGCCTGCTCTGAGAACTTCCCAGCCCCTCCTCAGCCAAAGGAAGAGAGAGAGAGAGAGAGAGAGAGAGAGAAATCAATCAAGAGCGAGAGAAAGGAAGGCAACTTACTTGCAAATGGTGGTGCCTCGTGTGGCTCTCCGGGGTCAGCCGGTGGTACCAAGGCTGGGAGGAAGGGGGCAGCCGCTCCTACATTTGCCCAGTCCATGCCATCATCACCACTTGCTTGCACGCTGGCGAGCTCTCGGCCATGCTAAGGAGCCTCCTCGTCTCACCTCCTGCTTGCTACAACAAAAGATGCATAGAGGAGCCACGCAGCTCCTGTCTCCCCTCCTTCTCAGCCACCTCTGCCTTCTGCTACCTGCCCCTCCCCACCCCTCCCCAGCTGCCACTTTGACTTGTTAAATTTCCCTCTCCATGCCTCCTGCTTCTGCTTCCTCTCTTCCTCTCCCTCTCTCTTTCTCTCTGTGTATAGTACAAATGACTTATCTGGGTAATATAGCTATTTAAAGGGGTGGAGGGGAGGGGAGGGGAGGCGAGGCGAGGAGGGAGGTTGATCCATGTGATCAGAGCATCATCTGTACTGAATGAGCAGGAAGGGGAAAGGAGGAGGGAGAGAGGAGAGGTTTGTGTGCCAAGACTGTGCCTTTCAGAGGCTGCACGGAGGAGGAGGACGGCCGATGTGGGGCGCGGAGAGATTGCGGGGTGGGCGAGAGATTAAACCTCAGTCGCCTTGAGAAAACACAGATGCCCGTTCTCTCCCTGTCAAGGCTGCCTGGCTGACAGTTCTGTATCTCTCATTCCAAGCGCACAGCAAGAGAGCGTGAGAGGAGATATCTGCCTCTCTGAACTGGGCTTCCTATTTCTTTCCTCGGCAGATGCATCTCCAGAAAGCAGCGGCAGCGGGCAGAGGAAATGCTGGAGACAGGGACATGGTGGGTGTTTACACATCCGTTTCTGCAAACAAACAGACAGACAGACAGACAAGCCACCCACCAAAGGGAAGGAAGGGTTCAAGGGTGGAACTCAGAAGGGAAGAGGTGGCGGAGGTGGTGTTGTCTGTGCTGTGACCAGGCAAATCCAAGGAGGCTACGTTGCTGTATTTATTAGTTGCCCAATTAGCTGCTCAGCATCCTCTGGGCGGCCTGCACAGTGTCTAGTAATACTGACAAAACCCCACCGTGCAAAATGCAATTCCGAAAAGCAGCCTCCCAACGGTCTGTGTAAAAAATAAGAAAACATCATATACAATCACAGCTTCAACACTTCAGAGGTAAAGCAATTGCAGGAGGGTTATATTTTAAAGGCCTGCGAGAATTTTTTAAAAAATGTTTTCTCCTGGTGCTGAAACAACATTACAGAAGGCATCAGGCAAACCTCTTGGGGGAGGGCCTTCCACAAATGAGGGGCCACCACTAAGAAGGTCCTCTGTCTAGTGGTCATCTGCCATATCTTTGTTGGGGGGGGGCACAGGTGGGTGTGTAGGGGAAGCGGCTGTCTGTCAGATAGTATGGCTCCCAGGCCGTAAAGAGCTTTAGAGGTCAAAACAACGGTTACTTATTGGGCTCAGAAATGGATGTCAAGAAACTGGCATCATGTGCTCATAAGGCCCAGGTTCAGTCAGTACGCTTGCTGTGGTATTCTGCACCAGTTACAGTTTCTGAAGTGTTTTGGAGGGTGCAATGCATTACAATCATCTCAGCGGGAAGAGAGAGCTTTGTTAGGTTGTTGGGGGTTGTGCTTGGATACGCTCCAAGCATTATAGCGCACTGGCTCTCAAGAGACGTATCAAAGCAGTTCTGTAGGGCTTGGAGGTACATCCAAAGCTGATGGGGATGCATGACTATTTGTTCATGTGGCACCCTCAATGTGGGCCTTTATCATGTACAAGAGGAGAGGTAACGCACTGTCGGGTTATGAGGCAAGTGGAGGAGAGTAAGAGGAATGAGGGTGGCGGGGGAAGAGGAGAGCAGGAAGAGCAGGATGTGGGTGGAAGAGGAGGAGGGTGTGCGGGTGGAGAGCCAACAATCACAATGAAATCCCCAAAGGTTGCATTATACTGATACAAGTGGGACGTACAACAAAACCATGGAGTGTGGAGTGCTCGTCTTCAGGAGTCCAGACACCGCCTTCTCCGGATACTCTATTCCATTCCCCTTTCCACTTAGCTTCCTCCTACAGCCGGTTAGCATTCCTTATAGAATTGTAGAGTTGGAAGGGGACCCAAAGGTCATCTAGTTCAACCCCCGGCAATGCAGGAATCTTTTGCCCAAGACTGAGCTGTCCCAGCTTTAAAAAACACACATTGTCCTTTGAGCCGGAATTGAACCAGCTACCTACGGATGATGATTTCAAACATTCTACAGTCCTCCGCTCTACCAGCTGAGCTATTTACTGGGCTGTTTTTGCTGTCCATCAGGTCACCCTATCTACCTACTTACCTACCTAAGTACCTACCTTCTCTTGCCCTTCTTTTCTGTGTGTGTGCATGCCAACTGAACTTCCCAAACAATGGCACACACTCCTAAACATAAGAAATAGAGAGAATGATCAAAGAAGACAATCTAGGGTAATTTTATGGCTCATTTTTTTTTAAAAAAAGAAAATGTTTCCTCTGTTCTGTACAGGATCAGGCATCCGATTCCCGCCCCCACCCCCCCACCTTCGAGGCATACCTAATGAGCCATGTTGTCACTCTTGATGTCCATGTTTATCTGCTCCATTAAAAAGCAAATGACAAATTACCTCCTCCAGGAGTCAAACTTAAATATATGAACGTGAGCACTTTCTTCGGTTTTTCGCCTTAAGCAGCTCCGTGCATCATTAGGGATGATTTGAACAGGGTCTCTAAGCCAAGGATGTCTCTCAAAATTGGCAGGAGGCTCTGACATGCATTGCCTGAACCTCTGCAGGCTTCCTCGGAAGCAAGGGCCACCCTGCTGGGCAGGGTATACTTCTAGATAAACGTACAGAGGGTTGCAACCGGAATGTCGGACTCTTCTTTCCCATCCATGTTCTCACCTTGTGTGCCTTTCAAAATGTCCCATGGTTGGAGAAAAGGATGGCATCTTTTTCCATTATTCAATCCTGTTCACCTCGTCTAGTCTGTTGGCTTTAGCCAGCTGGCCTCAGATGCTTGGCTCCTACTCTCTATTCTCAGCTTTTGCTTGTGTTGCCAACCTCAAATTCTGCCAAACCTTTCCTGGCAGCCGAAGCAGAGATGTTTTCCTTTGCTATAGGTACTGTTTGTGTGTACAAATGTGAGACAATATGGAAAAGTATGGATCCAGGTGCTCAGAGCACCTCTTGTTGTAAATAAAAACCTAGCAGATATCAGTAGTGTGGGAAGAAGCCCAACCTTTAGGCCAGGGAAGGGGGACTTGTGGGTCTCTAGGTGCTGTTGGACTCCATCTCCCATCAGACCCAGGCAGCATGGGCAATGGGCAAGGGGTGATGGGAGTTGGAGTCCAGCAACATCCAGAGGGCCACAGATTCTCCAACCCTGCTCTAGAATCTCCTCTGTAGAGCTTGTTAGAAACCAAAGACCTACATCAAGAGATGAGGATCTGGGCAGGGCTCTCCACATGCCAGTGGACTCCAACTCCCATCAGTCTCTGCATGGCCAGTGGTCACAGCTGCTGTCCAGCAATATCCAAGGGCCACAGTCTCCCTGTCCCTGCCAGTTAGCATGTGGAACTTTAGAGAAGAGGCTGGTGGGAGGTGACATAATAGAAGTTTATGAAATGATGCCTGGCCTGGAGAAAGTGGATAGAGAAAAGTCTCTCCCCCCTTTCTTTCATAACACTAGAACTCACAGATATCCCATGAAGCTGAATGTTGGAAGATTCAGGACAGATGGAAGAAAGTCCTTCTTCACGCAGAGCATAGTTAGACTGTGGAACTCACTGCCACAGGAGGCAGTGATGTTCCCCACCCTAGATGGCTTTAGAAAAGCACAGGATAAATTCATGGAGAAGAAGGCTGATAACTTCTAGCCATGGTGGCTCTGCTCTGCTTCCATAGTCAGGGGCAGTAATGCTTCTGAATATCAGCTGCTGAAAAACCACAGGTGGGGCTGGCGGGCTCAGGCTCTGCTTGTGGGTTTTCCAGTGGGGCATCTGGATGGCCACTGTGAGAACAGGATGCTAGTCTGGCTAGGCCATTGGCCTGATCCAGCAGGCTCTTCTTCAGTTCTCCTGCTCCATGTGTGCAGCAGACTGATGGAGGCATCCAGCGCCATGTCCCAATGATTAATAGCACTTTCCAGTCCCTCTCACAGCTTAAGGACAGCGAATTTAAGTTTGCAAAACTGCCACCAGAGATTGGTTAACTCTTCTCTCTGATGTCATGCAGTTCCAAACAAAGGAGAGTCGCGTGAAAAATGAAACCTTGTGTGCTGCTGTTCAAATGATAACTCTTTTCATCTGGCTTGCCTCCCACAGCTAAGCAATTAGGTGATAAATCAGAACAGTCAATGATATCACCACAATAGCCATTTCCCAATAATCAAGCAATTGCTGCATTTGGCCCTTTGACTTTCTCATCCCTATTCTTCAATGGCATCTCCTTGCACTGAATCCATCTCTCCTATCTATGCCGTTCTTGGGTCCTGGGCAACTTGCTTCGTTCACTGTAGGGTGCCTCAGGAGTTTTGATTGGCAGGAATTGCAATGCTGGGCTTAGATTTAGGCTTAAAAGAACAGAGCTGGAAGGGATCCTGAGGATCATCTAGTCCAATCTGCAGCTGTCCCATATGGGGATCAAACCAGGGATGCGGGTGGTGCTGTGGTATAAACTACCGAGTCTTTGGGGCTTGCCGATTGTAAGGTCGGCAGTTTGAATCTGCACAGCGGGGTAAGCTCCCGTTGCTCTGTCCCATCTCCTGCCAACCTAGCAGTTTGAAAGCATACCACCACGAGTAAATAAATAGGTACTGCTGTGGCAGGAAAGTAAACGGCATTTCCGTGCACTCTGGTTTCCATCACGGTGTTCCGTTGTGCCAGAAGCGGTTTAGTCATGCTGGCCACATGACCTGGAAAAGCTGTCTGTGGACAAATGCTGTCTCCCTCAGCCTGAAAGTGGAGATGAGCGCTGCATCCCATAGTCAAATGTGACTGGACTTAACCGTTCAGGTGTCCTTTGCCTTTACTGAACCTGCAACCATCGTGTTTTCAGCACCATGCTCTAGCCAACTGAGCTGTGCAGTTTGACTGGGTGATGGGCATTATTGGCTCTAAATGTCAGCTCATTTAACTTTAATTCAATAAATGCCAACCTCTTTAACCAATTCATAGCTCCCAGGAATGGTATTTGAGATCTGTATGGAAAGGATGTGCTCAACTACTGAACCAAAACCCTTTCCTGGAAGCCATGTTCATGGTCTATAGATCAGGGTTGAGGAGCCCTTTTCCAGCCCAAGGGACACACTCAATTCCAAGGGTCCTATGACAGTGGTTGGCAGTCCAAGAAGCAATTTTTTTTTTTACCTTTGCGCAGCAGGCTGTGCACACACTCAAGGTTGCAGTCCAGCCTGGCAAAAATATCTGGGGTTTGAAGCTGGGCCTGTGAAGGTGGGGGGCATGGGGAGAGCTTGGAGGGCCAGGTAGAGATGTTTGGAGGATCACTGTTGGCCCCCAGACCAGAGGTTTCCCCACCCCTACTGTAGGGTATTGCCAGATACTATTCTAGATAAACATGGCAATAGCAGTGTCCTCTTTATCTTAGAAATATTGCCCAGAAAAAGCATTTCTGATTCTCATGCATGCTCTCCCCCTCTGCCAACCATATTGTTTGCTCTCGAATCTCACAGCAACAACAGCACATAATAATTCAACTGGCAGGACCAGGTGCCATTTGGAAATTAAGACATCATCTGAAATTTAGATTTATCTCTTCTACAAGCCTCTCAAGAAATTTGGGATAAGTAACATCTAAGTGGTTGGATTCCCCCCCCCTTGATGTAATATAGAACCTTTTATTCTTGGTACTCCTTGTGCCTCTGATGGCTTCAGCTGTAGGCTTCTGTTTCTTTATAACTTACAAGTGCTGTGTGCCTCACCTCTTCCTCTTTCGTTGCTTATGACGGCACTCTCCAGTTACCTGCCTGTATCTAACTGCAAATATCCAGATAACCAGCTGTATCATTTCTTCTTGTGAATATAACATCCCATGCCAGCCTTGGTTTGGTTTTTATGCATTTGTCTCACAAAGTTCTATTTTGTCATTTGGATAAAATTCAATAAAAATACTTTTTTTAAAAGGAAAAAAAGAAAAGAAATCAAGATTGCTCCAATTATTTACCCACTACCTTAAATGCAAGCACATCACACACAACAGAAGCAAAGGGAGTCCCATCACACAGCACCAGTTCCATGAGATACTCTTCATTGGAAGAAGAAGTGGGGGGAGAACCCCTAAAAGAAAATGACTTTGCAATCATTTTTGTTGCTGAGGGAGAGAGACAAGCTTCCTTACACCCTTGAACTTTTAACAGAGGCTAAGTGCTGGTTGTTTCTCTGCCTGGGGTGCAGGACAAAAGGGGACGCAGTTTTCTTAAAGGTGGCAAGGGCGATGTCCCCTTCATGCAAAGACACCGTGTTCCCGCCTTAAGCGAAACCTTTATAATAAGATTTGGAACGACTTTTAGCAGAGCAGGAAGCTGTGCATTGACAGCCTGACACAGAGAGAAGCTGTGTTGCATGGAGGTGGGGGTGGTGAAAGAAAATGGGAGGGGACACAGCAAGGCCAGGAGCCAGGAGCCTGAGCACCTGTCCACAGGTGTGTCTCCAAAGGGAATGGCTCTCAGGATGCTTTCAGGCTTTGTAATCTATGCAATCTTCCAGTTAAAGCTATGGTTTTCCCAGTAGTGATGCATGGAAGTGAGAGCTGGACCATAAAGAAGGCTGATCGCCGAAGAATTGATGCTTTTGAATTATGATGCTGGAGGAGACTCTTGAGAGTCCCATGGACTGCAAGAAGATCAAACCTCTCCATTCTGAAGGAAATCAGCCCTGAGTGCTCACTGGAAGGACAGATTGTGAAGCTGAGGCTCCAATACTTTGGCCACCTCATGAGAAGAGAAGACTCCCTGGAAAAGACCCTGATGTTGGGAAAGATTGAGGGCACAAGGAGAAGGGGATGACAGAGGACGAGATGGCTGGACAGTGTTCTCGAAGCTACCAGCATGAGTTTGACCAAACTGCGGGAGGCAGTGGAAGACAGAAGTGCCTGGCGTGCTCTGGTCCATGGGGTCACAAAGAGTCAGACACGACTAAACGACTAAACAACAACAACAATAATCTATGCAATGCAGCACAACAAAGTGGGCGGGAGAGGTGCATTTCTTTGTAGGTCAGCTATGCAACTTGATAGCAATTCCCCACCTGGAAACCCTGGAAGGGGAGAGGGCTCTTCTGCTCAGGTCCTGTTTGCAGGTTTCTGACATGCATCTGGTCAGCAGCCACTGTGAGAACAGGATGCAGAACTAAACAGGCCATTAGCTGACCCACCAGGCTCTTCTTAAGTTCTTACGTTGTTCTTACTGAGAGCAAACTCGTTTCCCAAGTGCTGATGTGGCTAAAACAGCCCCATCCATCTACAAGCTAAGAGATACCAACAGGCTTGGCTGACTGGTGCGGTAAAGGCAGAAAACTAGGGGGGTGGGTGGGTGGAATGGAGTATCCTGAAAGTGGACACAGCTGTCTGGAACCCTGAAAAGGAGTAGTCCACACCGTAACATTTTCTTGCAGGTCCATCAGCTTCTTTCTAACCAGCCCCCCCACCCCTGTACCCAGCATCTCCTCTGTGGGTTCTAGCACAGTGGGTGTCATCAGTAAAGCACAAATCGATGGATTTACACTTGAAATCACCCTCCCTCCCCCCCAAAAAAAAGTTAGTTAAGGAAACTAAAACATTTGACATTTCCCCTTATTTGTGAGAAGACTGTGCAGGCTACCTGGAGGTTAACATTGACTGCCATCTGCTGGGATGTGGAGGTTTTGCCTTCTGCTGTTCCTGCATCACTTCTGCAAAAGTTACAATGACCTTTGATTTGATTTGAACATCAGCCTGGCACAGGGTTAACTTCTAGCAAGTGCTAAGAAAGGTCCTGCTGGATCAGGCCAAAGGGGGCCCATTTAGCCTGGTATTTGCTTCTCACAGATGTTCAGTATGGGAAGTCCACCAGATTAAACTCTGAGTTTTTGCTTACAGGGTTTATGAACAGAGGGCATTGTGGGATTACATCGTAGGCTTCAAGAAGGCTGATTTCAAAAGGCTTGAATCAGGCCTTGACTGAATTGAAACAGGCCAATTTAGAAGTGTTCTTTCTGTTGCCTCCTTTTTAATCTCAGTATCTGCAAAGCAAACACTGAGAAGTCTGGGAAAGCGAGCAGGATGAGACTGAGACCCAACTATGATCTTGTCTGTCACCAACTTCCTACTCTTCTGAAGTGAAGAAGGGACATAGCTCAGTGGCTGAGCATCTGCTGTGCATGCAGAAGGTCCCGGGTTCATCTCCAGGTGGGGTTGGGAGAGTTGCTTGCCTGAAACTCTGGAGAGCCTCTGCCAATCAGTGTGCACAATACCAGGCAAGATGGACCAATGGTCTGCCTCAGTGTAAGACATCTTCCTATGTTTGACTACTGGCTTAGATGGCTTTAAAGGGCACTGACAAATTATCAGATTATGGCTGTCAATCATTATGGCTAAGGGTTACTTCTAAGATCACAAGCTGCCTCTACCTGTGAATGCCAATTGCAGAGGGGATAAGGCCACCGGGATAAGGAGATTCTAAACATCAGGGAGAACCTTCTGACGGCAGGAGCTGTTTGACGGTGGAACAGCCTCCCTCGTAAGGTGGTGGGCTCTCCTGCCTTGGAGGGCTTTTTTCTGTCATGGATGCTTTAATTGAGATTCCTGCATTGCAGGGGGTTGGACTAGATGACCCTTGGGACCCCTCCCAACTCTACAATTCTATGATCTCTTTTATCTGAGAATGAGTTCCAGCACAGAGGTTTCATCAGCCGTCAGAGATCAAAGCTCACCAGCAGAGCTTTCATATCAACTCAGGCACACTGCTTTTGGACAAAGGCATTTCATGTGCCCAGCTGTGAGGTGTGTGAACAATAGGACATCAAATGGCCTGCACGCATGCATTGGATCAGCTCTGAGCCTCTGAAAAGCCACATCCTTACTCATCCTGCTAACAAAACCCTTTCCCTGGGTTTGTGCAGATCAGCAGCCACATTTGATTTCTCTGGATTAAATTTGATTTCACAATGCATATCTGTGGTGCTTTCACTTGATTCGTCCACTGAATCGTGTGATTAAGCACAGCTACTCAAAGCCATTCTACCAGGCGCACCGCAATGTTGGGCTGGTTGCACCTCAAAGACTCCAAGCAAATAAGAGTGCTTAAAGTCATTCCCTATACACAGTGGCGGAGATAGCTTCCTGATGTTAACCTTATCACTTGATAAGGCTCCCTTGCTTGGAAAACTCCACGTTTAAATGATGAGAATCTGTTCTGCTTCTGTCAATGTTAGCTGATCTGTACTAGTTCTTTGACAGGTTGGGCTATCCTGCGATAGTTGCAGTGACTCAGTCCTGATTTACCTCCAAGTCATTATTCATTTGATTTATCTCTTTGTGGAAGCCACCAGTGACAAGAGCCAAGGCCTTCTCTGAGTCAGCTCTGTCTGTCTTCCCTAGTCTTCCCTTCCATAGGAAGACATGAAGTCAAAGACAGAGTCTCGGGGCAATGTTTTAATTTGGTATGCAAGTTAGTCTCCGGGATGGAGATGTCACTTCCCGTTTGTCAGCCTCTCATTGGGGTAGAAGAGTCTTCATGAAGATCAGCATCCAGAAGGGCCTCTTAGATCATTTTTGTCCACCCTCGTTCTCCTTGATGAGACCAGGATAGAGAAAATGGGCCACTTGCCAGAGAATTTAGAGGGAGTCATTTTGGCTCAGTTTACTGCTAGCCCAAGACATCTGTCTGCCTGAATCAGAGAACCAGATGGACCCTCCCTGAACCCTCTTAAAAGCCTTACTGCACTATTCAGTGGACTTTTCTGCATTTTATTCTGACTCTGTGGCCTCTAGTTTCACTGTTTTTCCAAGGTAGAGCTATCAGTTATGGAAGGGAGGTTAATGCACAGATTCCTGTGATCTGGAGCTCTCAGTATTTCATCCACCCCTGCTTAAGAAATAATGGGAAGAGTTCCAATTCCAGGTCCTTTGATATGTTAATGCCAAGCTGGGGGGGGGGGGATGAAAGCCAATTCCCCTAAGGGCACACGGAAGCTCTTGCCTGGCAGGAATCCGGACCAGCCATCCGAGGGACCAAGCCTGCAATCTGTTCCAGTGCGTGGGCCAGCTTCCACTGAGAGCCTGGGGGACAACAAGCCCGGTAGCAATTTCTTCTGCTAATTGGCAAGTTCCTTGGGTCTCTGCTAGGAGGAGAACATGGATGAGAACATAAGCAAGACCAAGTCTATCAGACATCCAGATACCAGGCAATTAACTGTGTTCCCTGATAGGCGTGCATTTCCTAGGCCCACAGAACATCTGTCTGGTAAATTCTATAACAGGCCAATAAATGTCTGCAGACTCTGTGCACATTCATGCCCTCCAGATGACCTGATCTGCTTGCAGAAACTTTATGTGGTGGTCAGACTATGCCTGCCTTTACTGCACATCAGTTCTGATTTGTTTGTGGGGAGGTTAGATGAAAATCCTGCATTCATCATGGTTTGCTCGTGGGGCGATTACTTGTCTTCCTGTTACTCATTTGTTCATCCCACATTTTTCAATGCATCCCCACATAGCTTTCCAAAATGCAGAAATCCCAGCTTTTTTTTTTTTAAGGGGACTGGATGTTGTCATATTAATTGTGTAAATTTCCAGCCTGTGTTTGATTCCCTCTTGCAAGATACCGAATATAATTCTGAGGCAGACTGGATTCTCCATTGCCCTTCCTACAACATTCTCCTTTTGGGAATTTTCTAGGAAGTCAATCAAGTTATTTTGAAATTAGATGGTGGCTGGATGACTTAGGCAAGTTTGTCACCTGTAGGGTAGCTTTGCATATGTACCTGAGCAGCAAGAAAGTTACAGGCCACTTCTTTGACCCCAAATAGTGCAGGCTCCCAAGGGAATTTTAATTGAAATCAGGGATGGGAACCCGTGGCCTCCAAACATTGTTGGACTTCCATGAATGACCTGAGATAATGGGACAAATGACCTGAGATGATGGGAACTGTATTTCCTCAACCATGGAGACAGGATGTGGTGCTGGTCAGGGCTTTTTTAAAACTGGAACTCACCAGAACTCAGTTCCAGCACCTCTTAGGTGGGCACCATTGCCATTATAAAAGTGTTCATTGTGAGTTCCAGCATCTCTTTTTCTGGAAAAACAGCACAGGTGCTGGTACATCTACTTGGGAAGGATCAAGAGGTGGTTCACCTGTTGGAGCTTCTCCTGTTCTATGGACTCCTGGTCTGTGTCTTGCCAAATTAAGGGTGGTTTTTTTTTAACAAAGATTCAGAAGCAATACAAAACACAAGGGAGTGAGGAGAAGATTTAATTCCTAAATAGCAAGCAACCTATACATACCAGACATGCACTTCTATCTGCCACTTGGAAGCCCTCAAGAAGTGGCGAAGTGACTCCCCTAGGTAGCCGTAGATTGCATAGCCCAGTCCGTGTACAAACTTCTAAATCACTCTGCCCAAACCATCTGATTTTATAGATAGCCATCTCCTCCCAGTGCCTCACTTTCCAATAACAATTTCCACTATTAAAGAAGGTCCCCAGCACTAACCTCCCAGACTGATTAAGGCAGCTGTGTGTGGGGGGGGGGATTCACCTCCTCCCAACTGATCAGGACATCAGAGAAGGTTCTCACACCTTCAAAAACTTAACAGCTGCCAGGAAGGGGGAAGGAACAGAGGCAGGAAGGGTGACCATGTTAGAATTACTACCTCCTCGATATACAATTGGTCTTCCAGTTGGATTTTCCCATACAGTCTGAAGCTGTGGCACTCTGCTTTTTCCAATGCATCGGGAAGAACTTTCTGCAGTAAGAGTTGTTCTCCAGCAGAAAAGACTCCCTCAGGAGGTGGTGGACTCTCGTGCATTGGAGGTTTTTAAACAGAGGTTTGATGGCCATCTATTGACTCTTGCTGATCTCTGATTCCTGCAGCAGCTGGACTGGTGACCGAGAGTGGCTGCTGAGACCATATAACACCTGTCCTGAAAAACCTACATTGGCACCCAGTACATTTCCGAGCACAATTCAAATTGTTGCTGCTGACCTTTAAAGCCCTAAACAGCCTGTATACCGGGTGCCGGAGCAGCTAGCGTTGCCTCTGCACTGAGGTCCAAATCAGAGGGCCTTTTGGCAGTTCCCTCACTGTGAGATGTGAGGTTACCAAGAACAAGGCAGAGGGCCTTCTCGGTGGTGGCACCCGCCCTGTGGAACACCCTCCCATCAGATGTCAAGGAAATAAACAACTATCAGACTTTTAGAAAACACCTGAAGGCAGCCCTGTTTAGGGAAGTTTTAAATGTTTGATGTTTTATTCTGTTTTTATTCTGTTGGGAGCTGTCCAGAGTGGCTGGGGAAACCCAGCCGGATGGGCAGGGTATAAATAATTATTATTATTATTATTATTATTATTATTATTATTATTATTATGATGATGATGCATTGCTGGAGGGGTTGGACTAGATGACCCTTGGAGTCCCTTCCATCCGGTCTCTGGTCAGGAATTACTTGAAGTTTAGCTCATTTTGTCTGGGCAAACCACCCACTGCCCACCCGCAAGGCTCATGCATAGCAACCTCTGCTCCTGAAACAATTTCCACATTTTAGGTTTATTGTGCAAAATTTGCTCTGGATGTTAAATCTATGCTGGGATTTATTATAGACCTTTTGCTAGTCTTGTGAATCAGATAGAAGAGCTGTGGCCGAGAGACAGTCTGAGGATTGTTCTGTGTTTTAGGGTTTTCCTTATAGGGAACCAGCAGTCTTTAACTGCAGCATTTAATGACCTTCATCTGCCAGAGGCAAAACTGCATTGACATTTGCACTGGGGCAACAGGGACCTGATTCTTCAGAGTCCATGCCCTCAATTATATGCTAGCTGAGTAAATGGGAGCCAAGACTGGGACCTCCATCAAAAGTCATCTCCCTAAAGACGGGGAGGCTTATGAAAGTAGTACAGCTCAGCCTTGGCCTTTGTGGCTAGTGACAATTCCCAGTGCCAGTGAAGGTGTTTGAAAAGATAACACATCCCAGCCATTATGGCCATTTTCTGATCTCTTGACCTTGTTTTATTGTATTTCCAAAGATGAGAAGAGCAGGACACTGGGGTGGGTGGGTGGGAGCATTTTACTTGCAGCCCCACAGTATGCAAGGACAGTCTAATATCAGAAGACCTTGTTTAAAGCAAGAAAAACGAAATACATTGAAGTGCACAGTCACATTCGCTCCTTGTCTTGAATATAATTTATATGCAAGAAAATGCTAATAAAATCAACAGATCTTACGAAAAGGCAGACATAATAACATTTTCAATATATAAATAAAGCCAACAGTGCTTAAAAAAAAAATCTGTGTAATGAAATGACATGCCTGGGGAGGCTTGCCTGAACAGATTTTTTATTTTTTTTAAAAAAAAGCAGGCAGTCATATATTGGGCCCTTCAGGCATCCTTTTAAATTCATGACTGTTTGTGCTCATGATGCTATCAGGAAGCTCACATTCATTCATTCATTCATTCATTCATATTTATTTATTTGTTGCATTTCTAGCCCACCTTTTCCTCCCATGAGCTCAGGGTGGTGTCCATGGTTCATCTCCTCCCCAATTCATCCTCACAACAACCCTGTGAGGTAGGCCAGGCTGAAAGATGCAGGCTGGTATCCAAGGTCACAGTCACCACTCAGCCCATAGCTGTCAACCGTCCCTTATTTGGAAGGAAATTCCCTTATCTGGAGGAAAAGGTGGGATATAAGCAGCTGTGTCCCGCTGCTGTCCCTTACTGATGATGCCCCTTAAATTTCCCGGGTTTCGAAGGAAGCAGCTCCTCTCCCTCCCTCCCTGTTGGCCAGGGAGGAGGGAGGCTCCAGCTGTGTTGCTTGGCTGCGTTGCTCACCCAATAAGGAGTCTAAGAACGACTGGGGGGTGGAGCTTGCATGCCTTGTGCCAATCAAATCGGCTGCGTTGCCTGGGGACTCACCTTTGCTCAGCGCTTCCCAGCGGAGAGGTGACAGTGGTTTTCCTTGCTGCATCCCCTTTGCCGGGTTGCTGCACTGTGGGAACCACCGCTTGAGGCTTCGGTTGGCTGCTGGCTGGGCTTTCTGCCTTTGGCTTGGAGGAGCTCAGAAATTGAACGTACCCGTGCTTGGAAAATCCCTTATTTTGGCTGCTGATCCCTTATTTTCAAGGCTGCTGGTCCCTTATTTTCAAATCTATAAGTTGACAGCTATGACTCAGCCCCTGCTCAAGTTCACTGGGTTCACTCAAGTCCACTCAAGTTCACCTTAGAGGCCATTCACTGCCTCTCGTCCTCACCTACCTCACATGGTTGTTGTGGGGATTAAATGCAGAGGGGGGAAACCATGTGTGTCACCATGAGCTCCTTGGAGGAAAAGTTGGGATATAAATGCAAACAATACTAATTCTAATACTACTAATAATGATTTATTGCATTGAAATCCCACCTCCCTTTTATGGAACTCCATGCAATGCAATTAAGGTTTGGGAAGATCTCCCATTCAATTACTGACCAGCTTCAGCCAAGGTTTTTGAGTCCTCTGCATTCTGGGGAACCCCAGATTCTTCTCCTGCTTCAGGAGTCCACGTTCCTCAGCCCATGACAAGGCCATGCAGATTCCCAGATCACAGGTGGCTTCCGATGCCAGGCCAAGCTCTTCATTCCTCCTGCAATAAATGAAGTGTGAATCTCCTGGGTGTGCAGAAAAACAAAACCTGGTTGGACATCTTGTCAGAGCAGATTTCTGGTCCAAGATTTCAAAGATGCCTCTGGGTTTGATTAGGTCATGCATCACCCAAGAATAGACTCACCACAGTGTGCTCTTTTTCTGCTTCTGGGGTGGCACACAAAAGACATCTGACAGCCAAGAGGGCACAGAAGCATTCTAGAAAGCGGATTTTTGGATAAGGAGGAGGAAGCAGAGTGATGAGACTGGTGATCAATAGCCTGCTCTGCGCTGCAATCAGACCATCACTCTGTCGTACTGAATCACACTGGGAGAAAAAGAAAATGGGATTCTACCAAAAACCTTGGATTCTGTTCCCCAAAGCAGATGCATTTCATTCATTAGATGCTGAAACATTGTAACATGGATCTTGACAGGCACATTTTGGATCACGCCATCTGTATCTTTATTACCTCTTTGCTTTGGCTGCGATCCAGGTGTGCTTCCCAGTGCCCAGATGCCAGGCTCCCTGTCTCTTGGCACATCTGCACATCTTGTTCTCGGCAGGTTCAGATCTACCGCACCAGCTGACCTTGACAAGAGCAGCTTTGTTTGATGAAGGCTTTGCATCCCACACTTTGCAGACATGAAAATGCAATGTAATGACTACAGCCATAATTCTCTCTTTTAGACACACACCTTTGCCAAGTCTCCACCCACACAAGTGGGTTGGGGGGGGCGTCCATCTAATCTAGCAGCCTAGATGGTCAACCAGGTACCTCCAGGTAGTCCAGAGCTGCCACATGGAAGATGGAGAAAGCTTGTTTTCTGCTCCTCTAGAGGATAGGACTCAAACCAATGGATTCAAATGATAAGAAAGGATATTCCAGCTAAACATTAAGAACTTCCTGACAATAAGCTGTTTGACAGTGGAATGGACTCCCATTGAATGTGAGGGACTCTCCTTCATTGGAAGTTTTAAAGCAGAGGTTGGATGGCCATCTATTAGCTCTTGTTTATCTGTGATTCCTGCATTTGAGGGGGTTGGACTAAATGACCTTTGGGGTCCCTTCCAACCCTATAGTTCTATTCTATTCTATTCTTTGAAATCTCTGGATCACACACACATATTCAAAGGCACAGTTGTCTGGAGCATCTTCCTTCTGGCATCATTTATTGGTTAAGCCAATAAAAACAGAGGTATACAAAGGTATACAAATGAAAAGTTGCATCCCTCTCATTTCCTGGCAGCATGCACACATAAGAAAAAATACTGATGCATGTCGTTAGGGCTGCAGGCAGCTGCCTGTGATGATCCAGAATATATATTTTTGCCTGTGTGCTGATGACAGCTCCCTGGCCCAAGGGGCTTGTAATCTAAAGCACACACAGGAAAGGAACATGAGAAAGAGGGAAATAGAGGCATGAACAGTCAGGGGAAGGATGCTGTGTGATAATTGGTGATGCCAGCAGAGGTCACTAAAGAATCACATGGCCATGGCATTGTCCCACAAATCTGAATGTGTTCCATGTGGTCCAAAAGGCACTCAAAAAGTCTCCAACATGCTCTTCTCAAATAGAAATGTGCCCTGTAAAGCAATATACAGAAGACCTCAAACCCAATTTTTGCTCGATCTTTTCCAGAATGAGAGAGATCCAGATTGGTGTCCCTTTTGCCCTGTCATTATAACAGAGAGTAGTAACATCTGGGTTGCACTGGCACTGTTGCGTTTATTTGTGAACAAAGGAGAACATTCACTGCAAGAGCTTCCAATGTTTCGAGTCCAAAATGTCTCCAAAAATCAACAATCATCCATGTCCCCCTTTTCAGACTGTCTCTGTAAAAGAGCTCTTGGAGTAAGGAGGGAGGAATTTATAAATTGTTTCAGTCCAAGGAAGGTGATGGAGGCCAATGTTTTGGGAAAGACATTCGCTCCGTGTAACACGAACATCTTTGAAAATGAAAGGCTGTAGCTGAGTAGTAGAGCATCTGCTTTGCATACAGAGGATCCCAAATCAATCCCCTGATAGCATCTTCAGACAGAACTGGGAAGGACCCCTCTCTGAACTCCATTGCCAGCCAGTGTGGGCACACTAAGCTTGATGGATCCATGATCCAGCGCGTTGCATTCTGGGAAAATTAAGATGGTGGGCAGCCAGAGTGAATGGAAGCGGGGCTTGGTTCAGAAGCATCAGCATTGCCTCCCACAGGCATCTGGTTTGGCCACTGTGAGAAGAGGAGGCTGGACTAGATGGGCCATTGGGTTGGTCCTGCAAAGATCTTCTGATGTTCATATGCCCACTGCTCAAACCCTGCCTGGGAAATCTGGAGATGGGATTTGACTGTGGCCGATAGGCAAATGTGGCTCCCTGTCAGCTTGAAATACGTGGTTAGATGTAGATGCATCTAAATCTAAATCTAAATCTAAATTCTGCCAAACCTTTCCTGGCAGCCGAAGCAGAGATGTTTTCCTTTGCTATAGGTACTGTTTGTGTGTACAAATGTGAGACAATATGGAAAAGTATGGATCCAGGTGCTCAGAGCACCTCTTGTTGTAAATAAAAACCTAGCAGATATCAGTAGTGTGGGAAGAAGCCCAACCTTTAGGCCAGGGAAGGGGGACTTGTGGGTCTCTAGGTGCTGTTGGACTCCATCTCCCATCAGACCCAGGCAGCATGGGCAATGGGCAAGGGGTGATGGGAGTTGGAGTCCAGCAACATCCAGAGGGCCACAGATTCTCCAACCCTGCTCTAGAATCTCCTCTGTAGAGCTTGTTAGAAACCAAAGACCTACATCAAGAGATGAGGATCTGGGCAGGGCTCTCCACATGCCAGTGGACTCCAACTCCCATCAGTCTCTGCATGGCCAGTGGTCACAGCTGCTGTCCAGCAATATCCAAGGGCCACAGTCTCCCTGTCCCTGCCAGTTAGCATGTGGAACTTTAGAGAAGAGGCTGGTGGGAGGTGACATAATAGAAGTTTATGAAATGATGCCTGGCCTGGAGAAAGTGGATAGAGAAAAGTCTCTCCCCCCTTTCTTTCATAACACTAGAACTCACAGATATCCCATGAAGCTGAATGTTGGAAGATTCAGGACAGATGGAAGAAAGTCCTTCTTCACGCAGAGCATAGTTAGACTGTGGAACTCACTGCCACAGGAGGCAGTGATGTTCCCCACCCTAGATGGCTTTAGAAAAGCACAGGATAAATTCATGGAGAAGAAGGCTGATAACTTCTAGCCATGGTGGCTCTGCTCTGCTTCCATAGTCAGGGGCAGTAATGCTTCTGAATATCAGCTGCTGAAAAACCACAGGTGGGGCTGGCGGGCTCAGGCTCTGCTTGTGGGTTTTCCAGTGGGGCATCTGGATGGCCACTGTGAGAACAGGATGCTAGTCTGGCTAGGCCATTGGCCTGATCCAGCAGGCTCTTCTTCAGTTCTCCTGCTCCATGTGTGCAGCAGACTGATGGAGGCATCCAGCGCCATGTCCCAATGATTAATAGCACTTTCCAGTCCCTCTCACAGCTTAAGGACAGCGAATTTAAGTTTGCAAAACTGCCACCAGAGATTGGTTAACTCTTCTCTCTGATGTCATGCAGTTCCAAACAAAGGAGAGTCGCGTGAAAAATGAAACCTTGTGTGCTGCTGTTCAAATGATAACTCTTTTCATCTGGCTTGCCTCCCACAGCTAAGCAATTAGGTGATAAATCAGAACAGTCAATGATATCACCACAATAGCCATTTCCCAATAATCAAGCAATTGCTGCATTTGGCCCTTTGACTTTCTCATCCCTATTCTTCAATGGCATCTCCTTGCACTGAATCCATCTCTCCTATCTATGCCGTTCTTGGGTCCTGGGCAACTTGCTTCGTTCACTGTAGGGTGCCTCAGGAGTTTTGATTGGCAGGAATTGCAATGCTGGGCTTAGATTTAGGCTTAAAAGAACAGAGCTGGAAGGGATCCTGAGGATCATCTAGTCCAATCTGCAGCTGTCCCATATGGGGATCAAACCAGGGATGCGGGTGGTGCTGTGGTATAAACTACCGAGTCTTTGGGGCTTGCCGATTGTAAGGTCGGCAGTTTGAATCTGCACAGCGGGGTAAGCTCCCGTTGCTCTGTCCCATCTCCTGCCAACCTAGCAGTTTGAAAGCATACCACCACGAGTAAATAAATAGGTACTGCTGTGGCAGGAAAGTAAACGGCATTTCCGTGCACTCTGGTTTCCATCACGGTGTTCCGTTGTGCCAGAAGCGGTTTAGTCATGCTGGCCACATGACCTGGAAAAGCTGTCTGTGGACAAATGCTGTCTCCCTCAGCCTGAAAGTGGAGATGAGCGCTGCATCCCATAGTCAAATGTGACTGGACTTAACCGTTCAGGTGTCCTTTGCCTTTACTGAACCTGCAACCATCGTGTTTTCAGCACCATGCTCTAGCCAACTGAGCTGTGCAGTTTGACTGGGTGATGGGCATTATTGGCTCTAAATGTCAGCTCATTTAACTTTAATTCAATAAATGCCAACCTCTTTAACCAATTCATAGCTCCCAGGAATGGTATTTGAGATCTGTATGGAAAGGATGTGCTCAACTACTGAACCAAAACCCTTTCCTGGAAGCCATGTTCATGGTCTATAGATCAGGGTTGAGGAGCCCTTTTCCAGCCCAAGGGACACACTCAATTCCAAGGGTCCTATGACAGTGGTTGGCAGTCCAAGAAGCAATTTTTTTTTTTACCTTTGCGCAGCAGGCTGTGCACACACTCAAGGTTGCAGTCCAGCCTGGCAAAAATATCTGGGGTTTGAAGCTGGGCCTGTGAAGGTGGGGGGCATGGGGAGAGCTTGGAGGGCCAGGTAGAGATGTTTGGAGGATCACTGTTGGCCCCCAGACCAGAGGTTTCCCCACCCCTACTGTAGGGTATTGCCAGATACTATTCTAGATAAACATGGCAATAGCAGTGTCCTCTTTATCTTAGAAATATTGCCCAGAAAAAGCATTTCTGATTCTCATGCATGCTCTCCCCCTCTGCCAACCATATTGTTTGCTCTCGAATCTCACAGCAACAACAGCACATAATAATTCAACTGGCAGGACCAGGTGCCATTTGGAAATTAAGACATCATCTGAAATTTAGATTTATCTCTTCTACAAGCCTCTCAAGAAATTTGGGATAAGTAACATCTAAGTGGTTGGATTCCCCCCCCCTTGATGTAATATAGAACCTTTTATTCTTGGTACTCCTTGTGCCTCTGATGGCTTCAGCTGTAGGCTTCTGTTTCTTTATAACTTACAAGTGCTGTGTGCCTCACCTCTTCCTCTTTCGTTGCTTATGACGGCACTCTCCAGTTACCTGCCTGTATCTAACTGCAAATATCAAGATAACCAGCTGTATCATTTCTTCTTGTGAATATAACATCCCATGCCAGCCTTGGTTTGGTTTTTATGCATTTGTCTCACAAAGTTCTATTTTGTCATTTGGATAAAATTCAATAAAAATACTTTTTTTAAAAGGAAAAAAAGAAAAGAAATCAAGATTGCTCCAATTATTTACCCACTACCTTAAATGCAAGCACATCACACACAACAGAAGCAAAGGGAGTCCCATCACACAGCACCAGTTCCATGAGATACTCTTCATTGGAAGAAGAAGTGGGGGGAGAACCCCTAAAAGAAAATGACTTTGCAATCATTTTTGTTGCTGAGGGAGAGAGACAAGCTTCCTTACACCCTTGAACTTTTAACAGAGGCTAAGTGCTGGTTGTTTCTCTGCCTGGGGTGCAGGACAAAAGGGGACGCAGTTTTCTTAAAGGTGGCAAGGGCGATGTCCCCTTCATGCAAAGACACCGTGTTCCCGCCTTAAGCGAAACCTTTATAATAAGATTTGGAACGACTTTTAGCAGAGCAGGAAGCTGTGCATTGACAGCCTGACACAGAGAGAAGCTGTGTTGCATGGAGGTGGGGGTGGTGAAAGAAAATGGGAGGGGACACAGCAAGGCCAGGAGCCAGGAGCCTGAGCACCTGTCCACAGGTGTGTCTCCAAAGGGAATGGCTCTCAGGATGCTTTCAGGCTTTGTAATCTATGCAATCTTCCAGTTAAAGCTATGGTTTTCCCAGTAGTGATGCATGGAAGTGAGAGCTGGACCATAAAGAAGGCTGATCGCCGAAGAATTGATGCTTTTGAATTATGATGCTGGAGGAGACTCTTGAGAGTCCCATGGACTGCAAGAAGATCAAACCTCTCCATTCTGAAGGAAATCAGCCCTGAGTGCTCACTGGAAGGACAGATTGTGAAGCTGAGGCTCCAATACTTTGGCCACCTCATGAGAAGAGAAGACTCCCTGGAAAAGACCCTGATGTTGGGAAAGATTGAGGGCACAAGGAGAAGGGGATGACAGAGGACGAGATGGCTGGACAGTGTTCTCGAAGCTACCAGCATGAGTTTGACCAAACTGCGGGAGGCAGTGGAAGACAGAAGTGCCTGGCGTGCTCTGGTCCATGGGGTCACAAAGAGTCAGACACGACTAAACGACTAAACAACAACAACAATAATCTATGCAATGCAGCACAACAAAGTGGGCGGGAGAGGTGCATTTCTTTGTAGGTCAGCTATGCAACTTGATAGCAATTCCCCACCTGGAAACCCTGGAAGGGGAGAGGGCTCTTCTGCTCAGGTCCTGTTTGCAGGTTTCTGACATGCATCTGGTCAGCAGCCACTGTGAGAACAGGATGCAGAACTAAACAGGCCATTAGCTGACCCACCAGGCTCTTCTTAAGTTCTTACGTTGTTCTTACTGAGAGCAAACTCGTTTCCCAAGTGCTGATGTGGCTAAAACAGCCCCATCCATCTACAAGCTAAGAGATACCAACAGGCTTGGCTGACTGGTGCGGTAAAGGCAGAAAACTAGGGGGGTGGGTGGGTGGAATGGAGTATCCTGAAAGTGGACACAGCTGTCTGGAACCCTGAAAAGGAGTAGTCCACACCGTAACATTTTCTTGCAGGTCCATCAGCTTCTTTCTAACCAGCCCCCCCACCCCTGTACCCAGCATCTCCTCTGTGGGTTCTAGCACAGTGGGTGTCATCAGTAAAGCACAAATCGATGGATTTACACTTGAAATCACCCTCCCTCCCCCCCAAAAAAAAGTTAGTTAAGGAAACTAAAACATTTGACATTTCCCCTTATTTGTGAGAAGACTGTGCAGGCTACCTGGAGGTTAACATTGACTGCCATCTGCTGGGATGTGGAGGTTTTGCCTTCTGCTGTTCCTGCATCACTTCTGCAAAAGTTACAATGACCTTTGATTTGATTTGAACATCAGCCTGGCACAGGGTTAACTTCTAGCAAGTGCTAAGAAAGGTCCTGCTGGATCAGGCCAAAGGGGGCCCATTTAGCCTGGTATTTGCTTCTCACAGATGTTCAGTATGGGAAGTCCACCAGATTAAACTCTGAGTTTTTGCTTACAGGGTTTATGAACAGAGGGCATTGTGGGATTACATCGTAGGCTTCAAGAAGGCTGATTTCAAAAGGCTTGAATCAGGCCTTGACTGAATTGAAACAGGCCAATTTAGAAGTGTTCTTTCTGTTGCCTCCTTTTTAATCTCAGTATCTGCAAAGCAAACACTGAGAAGTCTGGGAAAGCGAGCAGGATGAGACTGAGACCCAACTATGATCTTGTCTGTCACCAACTTCCTACTCTTCTGAAGTGAAGAAGGGACATAGCTCAGTGGCTGAGCATCTGCTGTGCATGCAGAAGGTCCCGGGTTCATCTCCAGGTGGGGTTGGGAGAGTTGCTTGCCTGAAACTCTGGAGAGCCTCTGCCAATCAGTGTGCACAATACCAGGCAAGATGGACCAATGGTCTGCCTCAGTGTAAGACATCTTCCTATGTTTGACTACTGGCTTAGATGGCTTTAAAGGGCACTGACAAATTATCAGATTATGGCTGTCAATCATTATGGCTAAGGGTTACTTCTAAGATCACAAGCTGCCTCTACCTGTGAATGCCAATTGCAGAGGGGATAAGGCCACCGGGATAAGGAGATTCTAAACATCAGGGAGAACCTTCTGACGGCAGGAGCTGTTTGACGGTGGAACAGCCTCCCTCGTAAGGTGGTGGGCTCTCCTGCCTTGGAGGGCTTTTTTCTGTCATGGATGCTTTAATTGAGATTCCTGCATTGCAGGGGGTTGGACTAGATGACCCTTGGGACCCCTCCCAACTCTACAATTCTATGATCTCTTTTATCTGAGAATGAGTTCCAGCACAGAGGTTTCATCAGCCGTCAGAGATCAAAGCTCACCAGCAGAGCTTTCATATCAACTCAGGCACACTGCTTTTGGACAAAGGCATTTCATGTGCCCAGCTGTGAGGTGTGTGAACAATAGGACATCAAATGGCCTGCACGCATGCATTGGATCAGCTCTGAGCCTCTGAAAAGCCACATCCTTACTCATCCTGCTAACAAAACCCTTTCCCTGGGTTTGTGCAGATCAGCAGCCACATTTGATTTCTCTGGATTAAATTTGATTTCACAATGCATATCTGTGGTGCTTTCACTTGATTCGTCCACTGAATCGTGTGATTAAGCACAGCTACTCAAAGCCATTCTACCAGGCGCACCGCAATGTTGGGCTGGTTGCACCTCAAAGACTCCAAGCAAATAAGAGTGCTTAAAGTCATTCCCTATACACAGTGGCGGAGATAGCTTCCTGATGTTAACCTTATCACTTGATAAGGCTCCCTTGCTTGGAAAACTCCACGTTTAAATGATGAGAATCTGTTCTGCTTCTGTCAATGTTAGCTGATCTGTACTAGTTCTTTGACAGGTTGGGCTATCCTGCGATAGTTGCAGTGACTCAGTCCTGATTTACCTCCAAGTCATTATTCATTTGATTTATCTCTTTGTGGAAGCCACCAGTGACAAGAGCCAAGGCCTTCTCTGAGTCAGCTCTGTCTGTCTTCCCTAGTCTTCCCTTCCATAGGAAGACATGAAGTCAAAGACAGAGTCTCGGGGCAATGTTTTAATTTGGTATGCAAGTTAGTCTCCGGGATGGAGATGTCACTTCCCGTTTGTCAGCCTCTCATTGGGGTAGAAGAGTCTTCATGAAGATCAGCATCCAGAAGGGCCTCTTAGATCATTTTTGTCCACCCTCGTTCTCCTTGATGAGACCAGGATAGAGAAAATGGGCCACTTGCCAGAGAATTTAGAGGGAGTCATTTTGGCTCAGTTTACTGCTAGCCCAAGACATCTGTCTGCCTGAATCAGAGAACCAGATGGACCCTCCCTGAACCCTCTTAAAAGCCTTACTGCACTATTCAGTGGACTTTTCTGCATTTTATTCTGACTCTGTGGCCTCTAGTTTCACTGTTTTTCCAAGGTAGAGCTATCAGTTATGGAAGGGAGGTTAATGCACAGATTCCTGTGATCTGGAGCTCTCAGTATTTCATCCACCCCTGCTTAAGAAATAATGGGAAGAGTTCCAATTCCAGGTCCTTTGATATGTTAATGCCAAGCTGGGGGGGGGGGGATGAAAGCCAATTCCCCTAAGGGCACACGGAAGCTCTTGCCTGGCAGGAATCCGGACCAGCCATCCGAGGGACCAAGCCTGCAATCTGTTCCAGTGCGTGGGCCAGCTTCCACTGAGAGCCTGGGGGACAACAAGCCCGGTAGCAATTTCTTCTGCTAATTGGCAAGTTCCTTGGGTCTCTGCTAGGAGGAGAACATGGATGAGAACATAAGCAAGACCAAGTCTATCAGACATCCAGATACCAGGCAATTAACTGTGTTCCCTGATAGGCGTGCATTTCCTAGGCCCACAGAACATCTGTCTGGTAAATTCTATAACAGGCCAATAAATGTCTGCAGACTCTGTGCACATTCATGCCCTCCAGATGACCTGATCTGCTTGCAGAAACTTTATGTGGTGGTCAGACTATGCCTGCCTTTACTGCACATCAGTTCTGATTTGTTTGTGGGGAGGTTAGATGAAAATCCTGCATTCATCATGGTTTGCTCGTGGGGCGATTACTTGTCTTCCTGTTACTCATTTGTTCATCCCACATTTTTCAATGCATCCCCACATAGCTTTCCAAAATGCAGAAATCCCAGCTTTTTTTTTTTTAAGGGGACTGGATGTTGTCATATTAATTGTGTAAATTTCCAGCCTGTGTTTGATTCCCTCTTGCAAGATACCGAATATAATTCTGAGGCAGACTGGATTCTCCATTGCCCTTCCTACAACATTCTCCTTTTGGGAATTTTCTAGGAAGTCAATCAAGTTATTTTGAAATTAGATGGTGGCTGGATGACTTAGGCAAGTTTGTCACCTGTAGGGTAGCTTTGCATATGTACCTGAGCAGCAAGAAAGTTACAGGCCACTTCTTTGACCCCAAATAGTGCAGGCTCCCAAGGGAATTTTAATTGAAATCAGGGATGGGAACCCGTGGCCTCCAAACATTGTTGGACTTCCATGAATGACCTGAGATAATGGGACAAATGACCTGAGATGATGGGAACTGTATTTCCTCAACCATGGAGACAGGATGTGGTGCTGGTCAGGGCTTTTTTAAAACTGGAACTCACCAGAACTCAGTTCCAGCACCTCTTAGGTGGGCACCATTGCCATTATAAAAGTGTTCATTGTGAGTTCCAGCATCTCTTTTTCTGGAAAAACAGCACAGGTGCTGGTACATCTACTTGGGAAGGATCAAGAGGTGGTTCACCTGTTGGAGCTTCTCCTGTTCTATGGACTCCTGGTCTGTGTCTTGCCAAATTAAGGGTGGTTTTTTTTTAACAAAGATTCAGAAGCAATACAAAACACAAGGGAGTGAGGAGAAGATTTAATTCCTAAATAGCAAGCAACCTATACATACCAGACATGCACTTCTATCTGCCACTTGGAAGCCCTCAAGAAGTGGCGAAGTGACTCCCCTAGGTAGCCGTAGATTGCATAGCCCAGTCCGTGTACAAACTTCTAAATCACTCTGCCCAAACCATCTGATTTTATAGATAGCCATCTCCTCCCAGTGCCTCACTTTCCAATAACAATTTCCACTATTAAAGAAGGTCCCCAGCACTAACCTCCCAGACTGATTAAGGCAGCTGTGTGTGGGGGGGGGGATTCACCTCCTCCCAACTGATCAGGACATCAGAGAAGGTTCTCACACCTTCAAAAACTTAACAGCTGCCAGGAAGGGGGAAGGAACAGAGGCAGGAAGGGTGACCATGTTAGAATTACTACCTCCTCGATATACAATTGGTCTTCCAGTTGGATTTTCCCATACAGTCTGAAGCTGTGGCACTCTGCTTTTTCCAATGCATCGGGAAGAACTTTCTGCAGTAAGAGTTGTTCTCCAGCAGAAAAGACTCCCTCAGGAGGTGGTGGACTCTCGTGCATTGGAGGTTTTTAAACAGAGGTTTGATGGCCATCTATTGACTCTTGCTGATCTCTGATTCCTGCAGCAGCTGGACTGGTGACCGAGAGTGGCTGCTGAGACCATATAACACCTGTCCTGAAAAACCTACATTGGCACCCAGTACATTTCCGAGCACAATTCAAATTGTTGCTGCTGACCTTTAAAGCCCTAAACAGCCTGTATACCGGGTGCCGGAGCAGCTAGCGTTGCCTCTGCACTGAGGTCCAAATCAGAGGGCCTTTTGGCAGTTCCCTCACTGTGAGATGTGAGGTTACCAAGAACAAGGCAGAGGGCCTTCTCGGTGGTGGCACCCGCCCTGTGGAACACCCTCCCATCAGATGTCAAGGAAATAAACAACTATCAGACTTTTAGAAAACACCTGAAGGCAGCCCTGTTTAGGGAAGTTTTAAATGTTTGATGTTTTATTCTGTTTTTATTCTGTTGGGAGCTGTCCAGAGTGGCTGGGGAAACCCAGCCGGATGGGCAGGGTATAAATAAATTATTATTATTATTATTATTATTATTATTATTATTATTATTATGATGATGATGATGCATTGCTGGAGGGGTTGGACTAGATGACCCTTGGAGTCCCTTCCATCCGGTCTCTGGTCAGGAATTACTTGAAGTTTAGCTCATTTTGTCTGGGCAAACCACCCACTGCCCACCCGCAAGGCTCATGCATAGCAACCTCTGCTCCTGAAACAATTTCCACATTTTAGGTTTATTGTGCAAAATTTGCTCTGGATGTTAAATCTATGCTGGGATTTATTATAGACCTTTTGCTAGTCTTGTGAATCAGATAGAAGAGCTGTGGCCGAGAGACAGTCTGAGGATTGTTCTGTGTTTTAGGGTTTTCCTTATAGGGAACCAGCAGTCTTTAACTGCAGCATTTAATGACCTTCATCTGCCAGAGGCAAAACTGCATTGACATTTGCACTGGGGCAACAGGGACCTGATTCTTCAGAGTCCATGCCCTCAATTATATGCTAGCTGAGTAAATGGGAGCCAAGACTGGGACCTCCATCAAAAGTCATCTCCCTAAAGACGGGGAGGCTTATGAAAGTAGTACAGCTCAGCCTTGGCCTTTGTGGCTAGTGACAATTCCCAGTGCCAGTGAAGGTGTTTGAAAAGATAACACATCCCAGCCATTATGGCCATTTTCTGATCTCTTGACCTTGTTTTATTGTATTTCCAAAGATGAGAAGAGCAGGACACTGGGGTGGGTGGGTGGGAGCATTTTACTTGCAGCCCCACAGTATGCAAGGACAGTCTAATATCAGAAGACCTTGTTTAAAGCAAGAAAAACGAAATACATTGAAGTGCACAGTCACATTCGCTCCTTGTCTTGAATATAATTTATATGCAAGAAAATGCTAATAAAATCAACAGATCTTACGAAAAGGCAGACATAATAACATTTTCAATATATAAATAAAGCCAACAGTGCTTAAAAAAAAAATCTGTGTAATGAAATGACATGCCTGGGGAGGCTTGCCTGAACAGATTTTTTATTTTTTTTAAAAAAAAGCAGGCAGTCATATATTGGGCCCTTCAGGCATCCTTTTAAATTCATGACTGTTTGTGCTCATGATGCTATCAGGAAGCTCACATTCATTCATTCATTCATTCATTCATATTTATTTATTTGTTGCATTTCTAGCCCACCTTTTCCTCCCATGAGCTCAGGGTGGTGTCCATGGTTCATCTCCTCCCCAATTCATCCTCACAACAACCCTGTGAGGTAGGCCAGGCTGAAAGATGCAGGCTGGTATCCAAGGTCACAGTCACCACTCAGCCCATAGCTGTCAACCGTCCCTTATTTGGAAGGAAATTCCCTTATCTGGAGGAAAAGGTGGGATATAAGCAGCTGTGTCCCGCTGCTGTCCCTTACTGATGATGCCCCTTAAATTTCCCGGGTTTCGAAGGAAGCAGCTCCTCTCCCTCCCTCCCTGTTGGCCAGGGAGGAGGGAGGCTCCAGCTGTGTTGCTTGGCTGCGTTGCTCACCCAATAAGGAGTCTAAGAACGACTGGGGGGTGGAGCTTGCATGCCTTGTGCCAATCAAATCGGCTGCGTTGCCTGGGGACTCACCTTTGCTCAGCGCTTCCCAGCGGAGAGGTGACAGTGGTTTTCCTTGCTGCATCCCCTTTGCCGGGTTGCTGCACTGTGGGAACCACCGCTTGAGGCTTCGGTTGGCTGCTGGCTGGGCTTTCTGCCTTTGGCTTGGAGGAGCTCAGAAATTGAACGTACCCGTGCTTGGAAAATCCCTTATTTTGGCTGCTGATCCCTTATTTTCAAGGCTGCTGGTCCCTTATTTTCAAATCTATAAGTTGACAGCTATGACTCAGCCCCTGCTCAAGTTCACTGGGTTCACTCAAGTCCACTCAAGTTCACCTTAGAGGCCATTCACTGCCTCTCGTCCTCACCTACCTCACATGGTTGTTGTGGGGATTAAATGCAGAGGGGGGAAACCATGTGTGTCACCATGAGCTCCTTGGAGGAAAAGTTGGGATATAAATGCAAACAATACTAATTCTAATACTACTAATAATGATTTATTGCATTGAAATCCCACCTCCCTTTTATGGAACTCCATGCAATGCAATTAAGGTTTGGGAAGATCTCCCATTCAATTACTGACCAGCTTCAGCCAAGGTTTTTGAGTCCTCTGCATTCTGGGGAACCCCAGATTCTTCTCCTGCTTCAGGAGTCCACGTTCCTCAGCCCATGACAAGGCCATGCAGATTCCCAGATCACAGGTGGCTTCCGATGCCAGGCCAAGCTCTTCATTCCTCCTGCAATAAATGAAGTGTGAATCTCCTGGGTGTGCAGAAAAACAAAACCTGGTTGGACATCTTGTCAGAGCAGATTTCTGGTCCAAGATTTCAAAGATGCCTCTGGGTTTGATTAGGTCATGCATCACCCAAGAATAGACTCACCACAGTGTGCTCTTTTTCTGCTTCTGGGGTGGCACACAAAAGACATCTGACAGCCAAGAGGGCACAGAAGCATTCTAGAAAGCGGATTTTTGGATAAGGAGGAGGAAGCAGAGTGATGAGACTGGTGATCAATAGCCTGCTCTGCGCTGCAATCAGACCATCACTCTGTCGTACTGAATCACACTGGGAGAAAAAGAAAATGGGATTCTACCAAAAACCTTGGATTCTGTTCCCCAAAGCAGATGCATTTCATTCATTAGATGCTGAAACATTGTAACATGGATCTTGACAGGCACATTTTGGATCACGCCATCTGTATCTTTATTACCTCTTTGCTTTGGCTGCGATCCAGGTGTGCTTCCCAGTGCCCAGATGCCAGGCTCCCTGTCTCTTGGCACATCTGCACATCTTGTTCTCGGCAGGTTCAGATCTACCGCACCAGCTGACCTTGACAAGAGCAGCTTTGTTTGATGAAGGCTTTGCATCCCACACTTTGCAGACATGAAAATGCAATGTAATGACTACAGCCATAATTCTCTCTTTTAGACACACACCTTTGCCAAGTCTCCACCCACACAAGTGGGTTGGGGGGGGCGTCCATCTAATCTAGCAGCCTAGATGGTCAACCAGGTACCTCCAGGTAGTCCAGAGCTGCCACATGGAAGATGGAGAAAGCTTGTTTTCTGCTCCTCTAGAGGATAGGACTCAAACCAATGGATTCAAATGATAAGAAAGGATATTCCAGCTAAACATTAAGAACTTCCTGACAATAAGCTGTTTGACAGTGGAATGGACTCCCATTGAATGTGAGGGACTCTCCTTCATTGGAAGTTTTAAAGCAGAGGTTGGATGGCCATCTATTAGCTCTTGTTTATCTGTGATTCCTGCATTTGAGGGGGTTGGACTAAATGACCTTTGGGGTCCCTTCCAACCCTATAGTTCTATTCTATTCTATTCTTTGAAATCTCTGGATCACACACACATATTCAAAGGCACAGTTGTCTGGAGCATCTTCCTTCTGGCATCATTTATTGGTTAAGCCAATAAAAACAGAGGTATACAAAGGTATACAAATGAAAAGTTGCATCCCTCTCATTTCCTGGCAGCATGCACACATAAGAAAAAATACTGATGCATGTCGTTAGGGCTGCAGGCAGCTGCCTGTGATGATCCAGAATATATATTTTTGCCTGTGTGCTGATGACAGCTCCCTGGCCCAAGGGGCTTGTAATCTAAAGCACACACAGGAAAGGAACATGAGAAAGAGGGAAATAGAGGCATGAACAGTCAGGGGAAGGATGCTGTGTGATAATTGGTGATGCCAGCAGAGGTCACTAAAGAATCACATGGCCATGGCATTGTCCCACAAATCTGAATGTGTTCCATGTGGTCCAAAAGGCACTCAAAAAGTCTCCAACATGCTCTTCTCAAATAGAAATGTGCCCTGTAAAGCAATATACAGAAGACCTCAAACCCAATTTTTGCTCGATCTTTTCCAGAATGAGAGAGATCCAGATTGGTGTCCCTTTTGCCCTGTCATTATAACAGAGAGTAGTAACATCTGGGTTGCACTGGCACTGTTGCGTTTATTTGTGAACAAAGGAGAACATTCACTGCAAGAGCTTCCAATGTTTCGAGTCCAAAATGTCTCCAAAAATCAACAATCATCCATGTCCCCCTTTTCAGACTGTCTCTGTAAAAGAGCTCTTGGAGTAAGGAGGGAGGAATTTATAAATTGTTTCAGTCCAAGGAAGGTGATGGAGGCCAATGTTTTGGGAAAGACATTCGCTCCGTGTAACACGAACATCTTTGAAAATGAAAGGCTGTAGCTGAGTAGTAGAGCATCTGCTTTGCATACAGAGGATCCCAAAATCAATCCCCTGATAGCATCTTCAGACAGAACTGGGAAGGACCCCTCTCTGAACTCCATTGCCAGCCAGTGTGGGCACACTAAGCTTGATGGATCCATGATCCAGCGCGTTGCATTCTGGGAAAATTAAGATGGTGGGCAGCCAGAGTGAATGGAAGCGGGGCTTGGTTCAGAAGCATCAGCATTGCCTCCCACAGGCATCTGGTTTGGCCACTGTGAGAAGAGGAGGCTGGACTAGATGGGCCATTGGGTTGGTCCTGCAAAGATCTTCTGATGTTCATATGCCCACTGCTCAAACCCTGCCTGGGAAATCTGGAGATGGGATTTGACTGTGGCCGATAGGCAAATGTGGCTCCCTGTCAGCTTGAAATACGTGGTTAGATGTAGATGCATCTGCATCTGCATAGTGTTGCAAGATGTATTTATAGCAGCTCAATTTGGAAGCTGAGAAGACTTTGCTGAGCTAGGAACATGATGAAGGGAGGTCACAAGCCCATGCAGTCCTGAGCACTGCGGTAGACCTCTCACAGACACCCGCGAATGAATGCCAATCTTCTGTGGGGCTTTTTGATATTCCGATGAAAACAAACAGGAAGTGTGAAGGTGACTTGCTTGACATTGTAATTGGCATGAGACCCATAGCTCTGTGGCAGGATGCGGTTCACGGGAAAAGAGGTACATCTGTATTCTACTTCTTCAATCTTTCTATAATATTGCCCTACTATTATGTTGAGATTCACTTCATTTTAGTTGTTGTGGTGTTTTTTTTAAATGTTGTCCTATTTCTTGTGATTGCAATGGATCAATGAGAGCCAGCGTGGTGTAGTGGTTAAGAGCGGTGGTCTCGTAATCTGGTGAACTGGGTTCGCATCTCCTCTCCTCCACATGCAGCTGCTGGGTGACCTTGGGCTAGTCACACTTCTTTGAAGTCTCTCAGCTCCACTCACCTCACAGAGTGTTTGTTGTGGGGAGGAAGGGAAAGGAGAATGTTAGCCGCTTTGAGACTCCTTCGGGTAGTGATAAAGCAGGATAGCAAATCCAAACTCTTCTTCTTCATCATCAATGGTCTTGATCACAGCCTGATCCAGGGAAGGCGTAAGAACAGCACCGCTGCCATACAAATCTGTGGTGAAGAAAAATGAAAAGAAAAGAAATGGGCACACGTTTGGGTTAAAAGTGGGTCCCGGCTTCAGAGAAGGTTGAAGACTACTGAATGCTGGGAGGTTCAGGACAGACGAAAGGAAGGACTTCTTCACATGGTGCATCATTAAACTGTGGAACTCACTTCCGCAGGGGGCAGTGGTGGCCAGCAGCTTGGATGGCTGTGAAAGAGGACTGGACAAATTTATGGAGGAGAAGAAGGCTATTGATGACTATTAGCCATGGTGGCCGGGTTTCACTTCTGATGTCAGGATGCTTCTGAATACCAATTTATGAGAATTGCAAGTGGGAAGACGGCAGCTCTTGCACTCAGGTCCTGCTTTGTGGCTTCCCATTGTTGGCCACACAATCTCTCTCTCTCTTTCTCTCTCTCTTTTAAGTAAGGCTGGATGTGAATGGCTGGGTGACTTAAAAGTGCCAGATTCACACAACCGATCTATCTGTGGGTTATGTGCATACAGAAGAAGAGACTATAAGCTTAGCTGTGATTCCTGCACTGCAGAGGGGTGGAGTAGATGGCTCGTTGGGTCCCTTCCAATTCTACAATTTGATGACTCCATAACTAAAAATACTTCTTCATACGGTGCATCATTTAACTGTGGAACTTACAGTACTTCCACAGGAGAACCATCAGAACTGGGGGGAAAGCAAATTGAAAACAATACATCATTTCAAAGAACGCAACAGGAACCGATCATTAAAAGATGAAAAAGGCAGACAAAATTCCCAGCAGCTAACAAATTTCAAGCTTAGAAGAAAGAAACAGAGGATCACAGATTAAAAGCTAGCTAGATTAAAAAATTTATATATATATATATATATATATATATATATATATATATATATGTATATGTATATGTATATGTATATGTCTTTTCCAATCATCTAAAGAGGTAGCTTTGTGAATCTCCACCAGCAGGGAGTTCTACAATGTAGATGCTGCCAATGAGAGGGACCAATCTCTTGCAGCTGCCCATTTGTTCTCACATATGGATGGCACCAAGATCTGGGCATCCAATGGCTGTGTTCATGGCTAGCATGCCCTTATGAAGTAGCCACTTTCTGGAGAAACCTGGACCTGGGCAGTTTTAGTACTCTAAAGAGAAGGTCTCTCTCTGCCTCTCCCTTGGCAGATGAGTTGATGTTGAAAGAGTTTCTTGAAAGCAGAATACTTGAAAAGCACCATGGTGAGGGCAGTTTCATGCTGGGGGAAGCCACATTCAATTTCTGGGCCATCATTCTGTACTCAGGTGTTTTCGTTGCCAGTGCCGCTTAGGAAGTTCGACACCTTTGCTGCATCTAAGCCCTTCGAAGCAGCCACTCCTCTCTCTCCTTCCAGTGGGGTTATAAAGTAAGCCACACTCCTAATTGTGCCATTGCATATAGATGAGCTGGCAACCAGTTTAAGCTCACACATTGATTCATAAATGCCAAAGAAAGTCCCAAGCTGCTTGGCAGAGAATTCAAGAGCTAGTGGACCACAACAGCCTAGGAAGCCGCAGCTTTTCAGGGGCTGAAGAAAAGATCAACAGGGAAAGGCTGGGACATCCCTCATCTTTACTGTTTAGCAAAGAAGGTAAGAGAAGCAATCATATGCTGAATTTCTGGTCGAAATTAGTCTCAGGTAACAGGGAAAGCCATTTCCAGGGGTACAGTTAATTGCACTGTACTGTATATTCTACAGCAGCAACCTTGTGCTCTCCAGATATTTTGGAGGACCAACAAGTCCAATTGTCAGAGGCAGCGAGTGTTGCAGTCCTAAGCACCTGAAAGGCTGGGAAAAGGCTGCTCTATAGTTGGACTGGCACCTTCCTGCAATGTTTAAAAGACTTTTCTGATCAGGACCTGTCAAATGGAGAGATGGGTAGACAGCAGGGGAGGGTGTGTGTGTAGCAGATCAAGTCTTGGGTTCAGATCTGCCTTTGAAGCCCTGTCAGCAGGCACAGATTGGAACCACAGCAGGAGGCAAAGGGTTAAAGTCCCCTTAGACTCCATGCCAGGGACCCAATCCATGTTGCCTAGCCAAAATTACGTCCACCTGATTGCAGGGATGGCGCTGTAACAAGTTTGTCCCTCGGGGACATCTGTATCTGGTCCTTGTTCTCCTCCTCTCGATCCAAAGGCTGAGCGAGTGGGTTGAGGTCAGGCAGAGTGAAGAGGTCCTGTACCTTCATGGTGTCTAATGGCTGAGATACAATGTTGCTTCTCTGACGCACAATTAACTCAGATGCAAAATCACATCTGCATGGAACATTTCTCAGATAAAAACAGAGACATTTCCCACTCCTTCACAACTGCCCCTCCTCAACCCCTCTCCCTTTTTGTCCCCACTGCTCCACAGAACATTTCCACCACCACTACAGCAATGGGACACAACACACACACTCCACTGTCCTGAGAAAAACACACCCTTATTTCCAATTTTATTTTATTCTTTGGTAGATTCCCAAGAAGAAACGCACACACCAGTAAATAAATTTTAGAAATGGGCAAGATTAGATGCAGACACACAAAGCTTGCGCTCTGCTCTGCTTCCCCTTTCTTCCTGCCCAGGTCAGCCCTGCCCTCTGCCTGCCCCTCAGAGCTGGTGCGTCATGCGAGGCTCAATGGGGACAGCCTCTCCTCTTCCTCAACTGCTCTCCAGCAGCTGCTACGAGCTGCCCAAGGGAGAAGGATGGCAGCAGTGGCCATGGAGAGGCCATGGAGAGGCAACGGAATTCCTCCTCGCAGCCATTGCTCAAGACAAGTGCCGGGTCATCTGTAGCAGCACTAGTGGGGGAAATTGGGACATTCCAGGATCACATCAGAAGCTGGGATGGCTTTTGTAACTCAGGGATGTCCCTGGAAAATAGGAAGTGTATGGAAAGCCAACTTGGAGGGTATGGAAAGCCAGCTTGGAGGGTATGGAAAGCCAACTCGGAGGGTATGGAAAGCCAACTTGGAGGGTATGGAAAGCTAACTCAGAGGGTATGGAAAGCCAACTTGGAGGGTATGGAAAGCTAACTCAGAGGGTATGGAAAGCCAACATGGAGGGTATGGAAAGCTAACTCAGAGGGTATGGAAAGCCAACCTGAGTTGCAAGGTTCCTATGCTCAGATCAACCAAGATCACAACATGGTCTTCCTTGTAGGGGGAACTTTGTCATTTGCACAGCTCCTTCTTTAGGGTCTTGTGTGTACCACACAGACTACCTGGTGATACTTCTGGGCCTCACATCCTTTGCAGGCAGGAGAGCGATGGCCTTTCCAAAAGCAGCTGCGTCAGTAGTAAAATCAGGCCAAATGGCTGCATACAGTCTGGGACACTGGAAAAGAACCTGTATCTCCCACCACCTCTAATTCCAGCAGATGTCACACAGGCTCAGACGGTGATCTCTTTTCTTCAAGGTCTTCAGGTCTGAGCTGCAGAGCTTTTGTAGTTTTGGAACAGGAAGTTAATTTGCTGCAATGGAAATCTCATGAGATTTATTAACATGAGAGGGTTTATAAAATAGGGCAGACATAGCTCTCTTCTGTTAAAAAAGATAGTTCCCTCTATAAGTCATTGGGCTACAACTGCCATCACCCCTGACCACTGACTAGGGAGGGTATCATTTTGGCTGCTCCTATTGTCCTGGGTCAAAGAACTGGGACATGAATCCCAGTATTTCTCTGAGTAACAGTAATCCTTCGAGGTTTCAGGGAAGGGTCTATCCCAACCCTGCTATCCCGGTCCCCTTTTTACTAGACATGGCAGGGAGTTAACTTGGGGCTTCGTGAATGCAAAGTGTGTGCTCAGTCACTAAGCTGTGATGTGAATAAGGGAGCTGAGTGTTGCTTTTCCCAGAAAGCTGCAGTCAAAAACCAGCTCTGCAATGATACCTATTGTACATATAATTGCAAAAACATATCCATAACATTCATACTTTTAGGTGTATTTCTTTAAATATGGAGTGTACATCTTTTTAAAAATGCTCCGAAGTATGCTTTAGCATGTGGCTTTAGGGACATGGGTGGCGCTGCGGTCTAAACCACTGAGTCTTGGGCTTGCCAATTGGAAGGTCGGCGGTTCGAATCCCCGCAACGGGGTGAGCTCCCGTTGCTCGGTCCCTGCTCCTGCCAACCTAGCAGTTCAAAAGCACGTCAAAGTGCAAGTAGATAAATAGGTACCGCTCAGGCGGGAAGGTAAACGGCGTTTCTGTGCGCTGCTCTGGTTCACCAGAAGCAGCTTAGTCATGCTGGCCACATGACCTGGAAGCTGTACGCCGGCTCCCTCTGCCAATAAAGTGAGATGAGCGCCGCAACCCCAGAGTCGGTCACGACTGGACCTAATGGTCAGGGGTCCCTTTACTTTTACCTATGCTTTAGTAACCTTTTGGTGAACAACAAGGGCACCAACTATAGGCACATCAAGTGGCCGCACCCCCTCAATGTGGGGGTCAATGTGCCCCTGGTGAACAAAGTTATGCTAGAAACTTGGACAACCTCATGGATATTGGGCTGCATCCAGACTGACCATGAGTGGAGTTGTATTCATGAGATGCTGCCATGAATGGAAGAGAGGAAGGCAGTTTTCACCAGTTCCTCCTTCTCTCTCACTCCCTAGAAAATGCCTCTAAAACACTGTGGGAAGTAGTTTGGAGAAGGTTATCCACCCCATTGATTTAATTTTCTCATGGAGCATTTTAAGTTAATTGTACACAATCAAACCCCCCTCCACCAATGGAATTTAGCCCAGGTCTTTCCAAGTACTTTAGAGGGCAAAGGGGTTGTCAATGGA
Source organism: Podarcis filfolensis (assembly GCF_964270895.1). Classification (NCBI taxonomy): domain Eukaryota; kingdom Metazoa; phylum Chordata; class Lepidosauria; order Squamata; family Lacertidae; genus Podarcis; species Podarcis filfolensis. The sequence continues at coordinate 16,783,439 of NC_139618.1, read as the reverse complement.
GAGACGGTCAACGGAGCTCTATGGGTGGATTTGACCGGATGCATTAAAATGGCAAACAAACAGCGAAGGCTCTTAGTGCATCGTGTGGCAAAGTTATTAATGGCTGTGTCTGCAATCACAAATGCAAAGTAGCTTTTTGCATCTCATTTGCTTACGCGCCTCTTCACATCAGTGACCCATGTAATGGGTCACTAAATCACTCAACGTAGCTTGAAAACGGGCAAAGTTTTGCAAATCAATTATACTTGGGGAAGAAATTAGAAATACAAAACAGGGTGTTGTTTTAATTCATGAAGCTAAAGAACAAGAATGAATGCAATATGTAGAGAAGTTTATGACAAGCTTCCTTTCATAGAGTCCACCATGGTTTGCAAAGAGAACTTGGCTGATGTCCCCCAAGTTCTTCAGAAATACTTGGACTGAACTTGTACTGGAATGTGCAGTATTGGGCATCAGATATTGCTGTCAGACACACACCCTTCCTCCATTTCATCATAGCACAGAAGTGGATGGTTTAAACAATCCCACATTTATTTTGCACCTCTGTGATCACAAACCAACTCAGGGAACCAACTGGGATGACAGGGGGGAAATCAAAATCAAAATAAATAAGTAAAAAATTGTCCAGTAGCAACTTATAAACCAACTAAGTTTGTTCTGGTATAAGCTTTCGTGTGAATGCATACTTCTTCAGATTATTCAGGGGAATATCACTTTGAGTTGGGGGTGGCGAGAGAAACAGCTATTGATTATTTATTTAAGCAGCACCATCACTATGCACAGTGTTCTATGTAGTGCAAGACGACAGTCCCTGCCCCTCAGAGCTTACAATTCAAAATGCAACATAGAGGAAGCAAGAGAGGAAGGGGAGTGAGAGGCAGCAAGTCAACAGGAATGCAGCCTGTGGTTGCCTGCCTCCATTGTGTGGGCTTAGTCCTTGTTACAGGCTGAGGCACAGCAGGGCAGGAGATGTGGGAACTGGGCTTTGTGGAGCTAAAGTGTCTCCGAAAAGGTAGGTTTTGAGGAGGGATTTGAAGAGAGGGGGATTCCTGCCAGTGCTCTGAAAAGGATGGGAGGTTGTAGCAGTCCTCAGCCATTCCCTGGGAGTTCTCTGGGAAAGGAAGTTGATTATTAAACAGCTCTGGATAAATGTAGCTCTAGCTGGGGTGTAGGGACGTGGGTGGCGTTGTGGGTTAAACCACAGAGCCTAGGACTTGCCGATCAGAAGGTCGGCGGTTCAAATCCCCGCGACAGGGTGAGCTCCTGTTGTTCGGTCCCAGCTCCTGCCAACCTACCAGTTCGAAAGTACGTCAAAGTGCAAGTAGATAAATAGGTACCGCTCCAGCGGGAAGGTAAATGGCGTTTCCGTGCACTGCTCTGGTTCACCAGAAGCGGCTTAGTCATGCTGGCCACATGACCCGGAAGCTGTACACCGGCTCCCTCGGCCAATAAAGCGAGATGAGTGCTGCAACCCCAGAGTCGGCCACGAGTGGACCTAATGGTCAGGGAGTCCCTTTACCTTGACCTTTAGCTGGGGTGTAGAAGGTCTCCTATTAATTCTCAGCACCCTTCACAAACTAAATTTCCTAGGATCCTTTAGAGGAAGCCACAACTGTTTAAAGTGGGATGATACTGCTTAAAATGTAGAATGCAAAGGGGGGGGGGGACAATGTTGTGGCACCATCCATTCTCAACACCCTCGTGGCTTCTGTGCATGCCACCTTTCCATAGTTAAAACAAATGTTCAAGGTGCCTTACAAGATGAAAAGTTACATAATGACAGAAGTAGCCCTAAGCAATGGATGAAAAACGTATCAAAATGTACACAACAAAATTAAGCAATCCCCATAAAACTCGTAATAAGATCCAAAAATATGCAGAACCTTCCGAAAACCTCTTAATATCAATGACAGCAAAATTAACATCTCCAAAATTAAATCTTGGCCCTAACAGAAACCCCTACCCTACATTTCCCAGTCCTTTCCCTTAGCACATAAGGTCTGAATTCTTGTGGAAGCAGGTTTGGCACGCAAGAGCACCACATCAGCATTAACTGCGCAACCTGAATTTTCCTGGGTGTGATTGGATAGCGACTGCCTGGGAGTGCCCCAGGACATCACTTTTTCCTCCGAAAAGGAGCAGCTCCCACAAAGGCAGAGCAGCAGGTCATCTTTGCCAAGTAGGAGGAGATGCACGGAGAGCTTCAGCGACAAGTGCTTGGCTGACGAGCTCCCCATTTGCATGGCAGAATATAGACTCATGAATTTACATGGCCGATGGGTGGAAAAGTACAGGAACGTCAAGGAGAAAACTCGATGTTTCCTCCATTGCTCTGGTGGCTCCGAGATCTCTGCCTTCTCTTCCAGAAGTCAGCTGGTGGGGCGTGAAGAAGAAAAGCATCAGTTGCAGAGTCTGATATCATAGCCACACAAGCATCAGGCTTCATGCGAGACCAATGCAATCGTGCTGGAATCCTAAGGTCAATTCAGATTGTTGGAAGCAATCCACAGTGGGGGCAGCAATTCTTGTGAATTCCAGTTCCTGGAAACCACAGGAAGGGAGAGCTGCTCTTGTGCTCAGGTCCTGCTTGTCGGTTTCCTATAAAGGGAATGTGGTTGGCCATTGTGAGAACAGGGTGCTGGACTAGACGGGCCATTGGCCCAATCCAGCAGGCTTCCTGATGTTCTTAAATTTGAGCTGATGTCCCTTCCTAAGGTGTGAACAAGGCTTGAATCCTAAGATAATAAATGCCCCCTTTTGCATTATACAGTGGCACCTTGGTTCTCAAATGTAATCGTTTAAAATCGTTTGTAAACCGTTTGAAATCCAGAACACTTACCAGAAAGTTTTCGTCATTCGGGAGCTGAAATGTTTGAGTACCAAGGCGTTCAAGAACCAAGGTTCCTCTGTACCTGTAAAGTAGCACTGCACCATTCTGAATGGTTGTGGCTTCCTTCAAGGAATCCTGGGAAGCCTGGTTTGTCAAGGGTGCTGAAAGCTGTCAGGATACTGCTGTTCCCCTTCACAGAGCTACAATTCCCAGTGTTTCCTAGGGAAAGGGATTGACAGTTAAACCACTCTGGGAATTTCTGGTCTAAGAGAGGACTAGGGGATCTGCTAACATCAAACTGCGTTTTCAAGAATTCCTTAATATTTTTTTTTAAATGCATGTAATAATTAACATGTATGGATAGTAAAGGTAAAGGGACCCCTGACCATTAGGTCCAGTCATGACCGACTCTGCGGTTGCGGCGCTCATCTTGTTTTATTGGCCGAGGGAGCCGGCATACAGCTTCCGGGTCATGTGGCCAGCATGACTAAGCCACTTCTGGCGAACCAGAGCAGCGCACAGAAATGCTGTTTACCTTCTCGCTGGAGCGGTACTTATTTATCTACTTGCACTTTGACGTGCTTTCAAACTGCTAGGTTGGCAGGAGCAGGGACCGAGCAACGGGAGCTCACCCCGTCGCAGGGATTCAATCCGCCGACCTTCTGATCAGCAAGTCCTAGGCTCTGTGGTTTAACCCACAGCGCCACCCGCATCCCCTAACATGTATGGATAGGCTTGCTTAAATAAAAAGGTTTTCTGCTGGCATTGGAAGCAATGCAACAGAGGCATCTGCCTAATATCAATAGGCAGTGAGTTCCAGAGAATAGGGGCTGACCAAAGAAAAGACTGATTTTTCTCAAATATGGAGCGAATGATATTTGGCACTTTTGAGGTCAAAGTGGCTGAGTGTGCATGTAAGGGGCAAGGCAATCCTTTGGGCAAACTGATCCCAAGCTGCTGATCAAGAGGAAGAGCGAAGAGGGTGCCATATTGCCCACCGCTGTCTTGTTGAGGGTGAGGAATTGCCTGCAGGGGGGCACTTGACTGCTCTTCTGTAGCCTATGCAACATAAAGAAGTCTTGGACCTGTTACCCTGGTAGAGCTGCTGTCCTCTCGTGAATCATCCGTTTCTGCTTCTGGTACAGTTGGCTTTGAGGAGAGCGTGTTTGGTTCTATGGAAATAATAGTTAATAGTTCACTCCAAGATTCTATGGGGGTGATGTGGGGGAGCGAGGCAAGCGGTGGCGAGAGGCAGGAGAGTAGCAATGGCTCACATGATCCCAAATCCATTGAGTCCTTTCCAGGCTTTAATCATTAACACCTCGGGCTGGGGCTGGAACACAGCGACCTCTGTCTCCTCTCCTGTGGGTCATGGATCAGGTAGTGCAATTTGCTGTTCATGAAAGGAGGCGACATTATGAGATTTTGGCTTCTGCCTAATAATAATAATAATAATAATAATAATAATAATAATAATTTATTTATACCCCACACATCTCACTGGGTTGCCCCAACCACTCAGGGCAGCTTTCGACACATGTAGACACATAGTATAACATCAAATATTTAAAAACATCCCTATACAAAGCTGCCTTCAGATGCCTTCTAAAAGTTGTATAGTTACAGTATTTATCTCCTTGACATCTGATGGGAGGGCGTTCCGCAGGGCGGGTGTCACTGCCGAGAAGGCCTTCTGCCTGGTTTCTTGTAACATCACTTCTCACAGTGAGGGAATCGCCAGAAGGCCCTCAGTGCTCGATCTCAGTGTTTGGGTTGAACAATGGGAGTGGAGATGCTCCTTCAGGTATACTGGGCCGAGGCCATTTAGGGCTTTAAAGGTCAGCACCAACACTTTGAATTCTGCTCAGAAACATACTGGGAGCAACTACTGAGTTGTTGTTGTTGTTAACAATAAACAAACAAACAACAAACAAACAACAACAACACTTATATCCCACCTTTTTCTCCAAGGAGCTCAAGGTGGCATATATGGTTCCCCCAATCTTCTAATCTCTCTCAAAAACCTGGTTAAGATGAGAGTAAGCGACTGGCTCGAGGTCCCCTTTGACCCAATCAGCATCCATACATGGAACAGGTGTGCCTGTCATTCCACCTCTGAGTCAGCCAAACCAGAGATGCCCCCTTACACAGAGTCAGACCAGTGACTCACCTTGCTCAACGTTGCCTGCACTGACTGGCAGCAGCAATCCAGGGTTTCAGGCAGGGGCCATTCCCAACCCTCCCTCAAGACGCTAGAGATGGACCGCATGGGACCTTCTGCAGGCAAGTCAGGTGGGGCTTGGGAGAGACCTCTGCCTGCAGAGCCACTGCTGCCAGTCGGTGTAGACAATACTGAGTTTGATGGAGCTATGGTCTGACTCGCTATAAAGCAGTTTCCTGTGTTCCTGTTCTGAAACAGGAGGGAGTGCAGTGGTGCAGAAACCAAGGGTGCAGAAACCAAGAGGAAAGGCAACAGAGGAAAGGAGGTGCTGATGTTTGAAGCCATGTACACATGACATGAGCCATAGTCCACAGCTATTCTGCAGTTTCTTGCGCAATACAGCTGTTTGGTGCATTTCCCGCAAACCAGCTTCCGTCCAATTTAAAAACATAAGTCGTGGTTCAACTGTGGCGTATCCGTTTCAGGCAGCCATTGCAGCTGCCCAGATGATGGCTTCATTGGATAGGAGTTCAGGGAGGTTGCAAGCACTGAGGAACCAAACACGTAATATGCACTGAGTGAAGGCATGCCTAACCCCTCTTTGAAGTGCAGAGCAATGAACAAATGTGACTTGAAATACGGCAGAGGGGAAGCAACCATCCTGCACTGCAAACCGCTAATGTGTCCATAGCCAAAGCCTTGGATTAGGGCTTCCACAGTGCACCCCCCGGTTCACGAGACCCATTTAGTTATTCATTACATCCTTGCTAATCTCCTCGAACAACTACATATTTCTGGCAGCCGACAGTGACAGTGAAATTAATTACCTAAATTGCTAGACTTGTGGGTGTGCTCATCTGCGTGACTGGGAGGTGGTGGAAACTTGGAAGTCCCAGACTTCCAAGCACTGACAAGAGAGAGACAGAGACGGAGAGAAAAAGAGAGGCTGAGCATTTGAGGCCTTGCATTTATACTCCATCATAAAGAGAGCATGGCCTTATTCAGGCAACACATAGCTGAAGTATAGAACATGGGTAGGCAAACTAAGGCCTGGGGGCTGGATCTGGCCCAATCGCCTTCTAAATCCAGCCCACAGATGGTCCGGGAACCAGTGTGTTTTTACATGAGTAGAATGTGCCCTTTTATTTAAAATGCATCTCTGGGTTATTTGTGGGGCCTGTGTGGTGTTTTTACATGAGCAGAATGTGTGCTTTTATTTAAAATGCATCTCTGGGTTGTTTGTGGGGCATAGGAATTCGTTCATATTTTTTTCCTTCAAAATATAGTCCGTCGCCCCCCACAAGGTCTGAGGGACAGTGGACCGACCCCCTGCTGAAAAAGTTTGCTGACTCCTGGTATATAACTTGTTCCTACAAGAACCAGGGATGTGGATGGTTTTCTCAGAGGATTAGGCAAATTCATGGAGGAGGAGAACATCAAAAGCTCTTGGGCTCAGATTCTGATCATGGGTTTCCCCGTTGGGGCATCTGGTTGGCCACTGTGAGAACTGGATGCTGGACTAGATGGGCCATTGGCCTGATCCTGCAGGCCCTTCTGACGTTCTTTACATTCATGTATTTATTTTTTACCTTTTCCTCAAGGAGCTCAAGGCCAGGCCTATGGCAACTCACTGCCACCTGTTTTCTGCCACCCAGAATCCTGTGAGGAAGGTCAGGATCTGAAGAGAGAGCAGAAAAGAGAGAGGAACTGATTCAGCATCACCCTTTTTGAGGGGAGGGGGGAAGGTGTGTCTCAGAAGCTTGAATCCACTTGACTGCTTGCTGTTTATGACATCACAACTTCAAATCAATAGCCGTTATTACAGGAGTGGGAGACACGATGTATTTCTGGCCATAAAGAAAAGCTGCAATTGGTATCCATCCCGAAAAGTAAAAGGAGAAAAATAGACAAGTGTTGTTTATGTGCATGCAGGGAAGGGAACTCCTTTAAAAGCCAGAATGTAAAATGAAACAAGATAAATGTTTGCAAGAAAGATTAAAGTGAGTGAATAGGAACAGATTGTGTGTTCAGGGAACATTAACACTATGGAGGTAAAGAAGAAGAAGAAGGGGGGTTTAGATTTGTTCCAGGAATGGAGCTATTAAATGACAATTTACAAATGATGAGTAGATGTTTTACATCTCTAGGGAGTTTACTGATGAGAAACTGCACCAGAAAGCCAAGAGAAGCTTGTTCTCTGCATTAAAAATGGCAGACCCAGTACATTTTCTACTCTGAATCTTTCTATACTTTTAGACTGTGGATGAATCCTAGTTCACCTCTGGGAGATGCTTGCCTCATTGCTTCATTAGGAATTTTGGGTATGCCTCCTGGGATAACAGTTATTCATGCAGAGATACAACACACAGCCCCTTTTAACAGGGGAGGCCTCTCAAGTGCAGATAGCAGAGACTTTTTAGCTGTGGCTCCTCCAGAATGCTTACCCCAGGGAGAAGGACCCTGGCTGCTATCCTTTTTTTGCGACTAAAATGTTTTTGTTTTCCCCAGGTTTTTAAGAATTGTTTATAATGTCAATGCTCTTAAATATGGGGGCAATTCTAATATTTTTTATGGGTACCTGACTGAGTTGTAGTCCAAAACATCTGGAGGGCTGGGAAATATCAATGACCTGACTTGATCTAAGACGTATCCCAACACTCCTAATCATTCTATTTATTGTGGCAAATCAGGAGATCTCACAGCAAACTGGCAGGCTCTGGCAAACAGTTTGGGAATTAGCAATCTATTTTTTTTTTATAAATAAATTTTTATTAGTTTTCAATACATTCATACAATTTTATCCAAATTTTACCTGATTTTAACAAAATTCAAATTTTGGACTTCCTTCAACTTCTCTGAATCATCCATTTTTACCCTTTCATACGCATTTCTTTAATTGCATTGCCATTTGTCTTCCCTCCTTTTTCTATTTACTTTCAGCAATACCTTTTAAAAAATTTCACAGTGCTTCTTGAAACCCCACTAGCGTTGTTTGAACCTCACATACATTTTTCAGATAATCTACAAATTTTCCCCAATCTTCGATGAACTTTTGGTTTCGGGCATATCTTATTTTCCCAGTCAGTTTGTCCAGTTCCGCATAGTCAGTCAATTTCATTCTCCATTCTTGAAGCGTCGGTATTTCCTCTTGCTTCCATTTCTGGGCCAATAGAATTCTTGCTGCCATAACTGCATACTGGAATTAGCAATCTAACTTAATACAAGTATGGAATAAGCACCTTTATCGTTAGAAGTGTTCAGGAATGAGTGGTGCTTCTGCAGACACCTCATATTCCTTCCATCAGATCAGACGCCACATTCCCTCCGCTTAAAATCAACCCAGAATTCTCTTGCAAGGGCAGCAACGTTGGATGTTCTCCCTGCCCAAGCAATTAATACACCTTGGTAAATTAGAGAAGACAAGCTCTGGTTACTCTGCAGATTTCAGCTGAACTCTCCTTAGGAGCCTTCTGCATTATACAACGTGTGTTATGTAAGCTTTGTTTCAAGAGGGGACCACGATCTCTAATCGCACTGAGCTTATACCAGAATGCTGACCACAAGATGGTTTTGGGTTCCTCTTGAATCTTAGCAAACACCTTTCATGACCACCCTGCGTTATACAATATGCATGCTTTATTTTGAGAAGAAAGGCTGAGAACAATGCCCACCCGCCCGGCATATGCTGGAGTGTTAAACCCAGGCAGGGACTTATTCTGACAACTGATAGGCGCTTAGCAAGAGAGAAGCTGGATTTAGAGAAGGGAGGTCTGGATTTGGCATTGCGCATTATTTGCCGTGTTTGTAATTTCACACTTCCTCAAAGCTCCCCTGCATTAAAACACACACACACACAACTCCCTGCAAGTTTAAACCTGCACAGCAGGGACTGGGTGAGGTTAGGGACTCTAGCTGTGCCAAGCACACTCCTGTTGGCTGGGCACCCTCTGCATCACCGGTGCTGGGTTTTTAAGCCACGTTCACACATGACATGATCCCCAATGCAGGTGTATCTCGTGCTTTGCTATAAGAAGCTCCTGGTTTGTTCCTCAAACCAGCTTTGTCTCTAGCCAATGGGTGAACACCTTTGCAGAGGGGAGAGACAAAATCGCCTGTCCATGTCCCCAATGGAAATCAATTGAAGCCTAATTGTACAGTGGTACCGCTGGTACCTCTGGGATGCGGGTGGCGTTGTGGGTTAAACCACAGAGCCTAGGACTTGCTGATCAGAAGGTCGTCAGTTCGAATCCCCGCAACAGGTTGAGCTCCCGTTGCTCAGTCCCTGCTCCTGCCCACCTAGCAGTTCGAAAGCACATCAAAGTGCAAGTAGATAAATAGGTACCACTCTGGCAGGAAGGTAAACGGCGTTTCCATGCATGGCTCTGGTTCGCCAGAAGCGGCTTAGTCATGCTGGCCACATGACCCGGAAGCTGTACGCCGGCTCCCTCGGCCAATAAAGCGAGATGAGCGCCGCAACCCCAGAGTCAGCCACGACTGGACCTAATGGTCAGGGGTCCCTTTACCTTTACCTTAGCTCTGGTTATGATCTTAATTCGTTCTGGAGATCTGTTCTTAACCTGAAACCGTTCTTAAGGTGAGGTACCACTTTAGTTAATGGGGCCTCCCGCCACCTGCGCACAATTTCTGTTCTCATCCTGAGGTGAAGTTCTTAACCCGATGTACTACTTCTGGGTTAGTGGAGCCTGCAACCCAAAGTGTTTGTAACCAGAGGTACCACTGTATAGCAGTTGTGGCGGGAGAAACAAACTTCACTGCAGAAGAGGGGAATGTGAACACCCCTCCGCTCTTGCACTCTCTGAAGAGCTTGTTTTGAATTGCATGGACTTTTAAATTGGAAAAGCAGTAAAAAAAGCCAATAATAATAATAGTTACAGTAACCATTACCATCTATCTCAGAAAGGAGCCCAGCGGGGCAAACAGCAAAGTGGCAAAAGTGTATCATTTAAAAATAAAAATTTAAGAGCTTCTAAAACATTTAAGAACAACCCCAAAATGGTCCACCCCACTTCAGCATCATGTTCTGCTGCAAGTAAAAGTTAGCTGTGATTCCTGCATTGCGTGGGGTTGGACTAGATGACACTTTGGGTCCTTTCCCACAATGATGACGATTAACTACTGAATTTGTGTAATAGGGATGCGCAAAGAGTCATGATACAATTGCATGGGTTGTTCAGCTGTTTACAATTTCGAAAGCCCAAACTCACCCTGGGCACCCACAAGTCCTTGGTTGAGCCTCCTTTCAGTCCCAGCCTATGAACAGATGGCAGCGTTCTGGCATATACAACTGTGCATTTGGCAACTCAAGCATTTCCCAACTGCAACACCCCTAGAATTGCAATACAGAAACAGTATGTTATAGGAGGGGGGTTGTTATAAAGAAAGACTCCAAATTAGGGGCTCACAAGTTTTGAGACTTAACCCCCTCCCCCCCAAAAAAATAAAGCACGAGGAGAAATGAAAAGTCAGATGTTGGAAAAGTACCAAGAATGCTCCATTGCACCGGGATGTTTTCTTAGTGCTCCAGGCTGTGTTTTGAACATGAACATGCTAAGTAAGGGCCAGGACACGAAACGTTTGAACTGTAAAATAACCTTGCTCCTCTTCCTGTGACCACACACTTGCTTAAAGTTTAACTGGACTCCCTCTCCACCCCACCCCCACCCCCTCAACAGGGGTGGAAGGTCGGAACAAAAATGGCCACGAGGCCTTTGAGAGCTGAATGGGAACATCGAAATCTGCATATCTCAGAAACGAGTACGTTAATACTCCTGCGTGCTCCTAAATAATACATTCTGTCAGTCACATGATCCAAATTCCAGAGGGGTGGCCATGTTTGTATCCTGCAGCCAAAGGTGTGCTAGGTTCTTGTACCGCCTTGAAGACTAATGCATTTTCTCTGGCAGAATCTTCCTTGCTGCTGAGCCCTGCTGGGTCACAATAAATCAACAGGTCCAATAAATCAATAGGTTCACTTGTTGATTGAATCAAGAGAAAGGATTTTGAGCACACTCTGTGTGCCTTACCTGTGCCAGGATGTCTTGCTTGCCTAGGCAGAAGGCTGAGAAGATGGAGATGACTCAGGTAATTAGCCAAACCTCCCCCAACCTGGCATCATCCAGCTATTTTGAACTATAACTACAACTCCCATCACGCTGGTTTGAGCTGATGGGAGTTGTAGTCTAGAACATTGGGCAAACATCCCATTGGAGAATGCTGGGGTACCCAATGAAAGGGACACTGCATTATTATTATTATTAAGTTTCTATACTGTCCATCACCTAAGTTTTCTGGGTGGTTTTAAAAATTATTTTAAAAAATATAATACAATATAATACAACTTCTCAAAATGAAAAAGCCACATATCAAGAATAACCAACTACATAAAATACAAATCAGCATTAGCAACAATCCAAGGCCAACACAAACTTACCCACAGAGTGAGTTAAAAGGCCTATAAGAATACAAAGGTCTTCACAGTACTAAAAGTCCATAATGCAACTGTTATAAGAAAAAACTGCTTCCTTTCCCTTATGGGGTATTCCAGAGCCCATATAGAGTCCTTGAGGGTTCCCTATCCGTAGGAGGAAATAACAGAGGCCAACCAGAGTATATTTGAGAAGCAAAGTGGCTAGTAAGCCTGATCTTTATTAAAGGAAAATAAACTGTTGCAATGGGGTCCCCACTCACCAGACGCAGGAGGGAGGAGCACCCTGAAGAATGGTGCACAAGCCCTTATATAGACTCTTGAAAATGCTCACCCTGTAGCCCAAGATCCCCCCAACCCCCCAGCCAAAAAAAAAATCATACATACATCACAGAAGGAGGCGGTCTACAGCAGAAAACCTGTCTGCCAGCATACCTAATAATGGTCACTGATTGTATTACCTGGGCATCCTGGGCATTCTTTTGTGATGGTTAATACTCAGTTCCTGAATCCATGTCACAGGCTCACCCTAATCATACACAAATACGCCCTTAAGACGGGATTTGCAAGCAAAAATACAATGGGAAAAGTTCCCCTTTTGCCTCACTTACTTCCGAGGAATATTTGAGGTCATTGGGAGAGTCAAAATGGCTTCAGGATTGCTCTCCCATACTGTTTCAGACACATGGTTCATATATTTAGATAGGTGTGTATTTATTAATATGTATTCTATATTTGAGACCTTAAATTCTTATAACGCAATCACCAGGCAAACCTCAGTGGTGCTTGGCATTCTACAAATTCCTCTTTCTTTCCACGTTACATTAAGATCCACTTGGGCCTGTGGTTGCAAAGTTTGAAAACAGCCACCGAAAAAAACATGTTCATGTTGGTGGGTGGGAGTTGCAGTGGAGGAATGGGTGAAGGGTTTAAGTTTTTGCTATGAAGTGTCACCTTGATGCAGCAGTAAGTTGATGCAGCAGTAAGTCCTGAGGCTCTTCTGCAAAATACTCTCCTAGAAGACTAGCAGGCAGCTTCAAAATCATGATGGCATCCAAGAGCTCTGGTTCACACATGCACATTCGTCACTCAGATCACTCATCAGCACCAAGCAATGAATTGCATGCATGCATGATACATAACTGGTACATTTATAAAACACACTGCAGGATTTCCATTATTGCTGCTCGCACTGCAAGCACCATCCGGCACAGTTAATTCATGCATTCGCAGCTGCCTTCATCAAATGTACACAACAATAACCAAGCAAAAAGTACTTTCCAAACCACGTGTCCCTGGGAACCACCTTGCTGTTGTATGACCTTGCTGTGACTTTTGGCCCTGCATGAGAGTGAAGGGTAAAAGTGCCTACTTAGCTGCTCTACAGGAGAGCCATGAAGCAGAACAGACTCAAATTTCCATGCCTACCTGAGCTAACTACCACTATGGAACGCTCCCTTGGGCTATTACACATTTGTTTATTCACCAGTCCATTGAAATCCTTTGCAAATGGTCCAATTCCTATTTGTTTGGTTGTTGTTTTTTTTTAAAAAAAGCTCCTTGCAGTCCTAATGTTTATTCCATGTTCCTCTTTTTTAATTACTTATCCAGAGTGGCTGGTGGAGATGCTTAAATATTTCCAGAAGCATTTCACCCATCTCTGGGTGGAACACAAAAGACGAAGGTCCAGACTGGTATCGAAAGATGGAAGATGCAACATAGAGTTTGGGAATGTAGAAGAACAATCAAGATTTGTTTTCTTGGTTGACATCTGGACCACCGTCTTGGACCTCAGGTGGAGATATAAGATGACCATCTTCATCTCAGCCTTCTTAGGTAGCTGGTTCTTGTTTGGCCTTCTCTGGTACGTGGTGGCCTACATACACCAGGATCTGCCAGAGTTCAGCCCTTCGATAAATCACACTCCATGTGTTGACAACATAAATGGTTTGACGTCTGCTTTCCTCTTCTCCCTGGAGACTCAGGTCACCATTGGCTACGGTTTCAGGTGTGTTACGGAACAGTGCGCCACTGCCATTTTCCTGCTGATCATTCAGTCTATCCTAGGGGTTATCATCAACTCGTTCATGTGCGGGGCCATCTTGGCCAAGATCTCTAGGCCCAAAAAGAGGGCAAAAACCATCACCTTCAGCAAGAATGCCGTCATCAGCAAGCGTGGTGGAAAGCTGTGTCTCCTCATCCGGGTGGCCAACCTTCGAAAAAGCCTTTTGATTGGGAGCCACATCTATGGCAAGCTCTTGAAAACCACCATCACACCTGAAGGGGAGACCATCATCTTGGACCAAGTCAACATAGACTTTGTAGTCGATGCTGGAAACGAGAATCTCTTCTTCATCTCCCCCTTGACCATCTACCACATCATTGACAAGCACAGCCCCTTCTTTCACATGACAGCAGACACAATCCTTCAACAGGACTTTGAGCTGGTGGTGTTTCTAGATGGGACGGTGGAATCCACCAGTGCCACCTGCCAAGTGCGGACCTCTTACATCGCCGAGGAGGTGCTGTGGGGCTATCGCTTTGCTCCCATGGTCTCCAAGACCAAAGAAGGGAAGTACAGGGTGGACTTCCATAACTTTGGCAAACCTGTGGAGGTGGAGACCCCTCACTGCGCCTTCTGCCTTTACAATGAGAAAGATGCCAAAGCCAAAGCAAAGATGGGCTATGACAACCTCGGCTTCCAATTTCAAGGAGTCGGTGAAACCAATGACACAAAAATGTAATCTTCAATTGGATGAAATGGGAATGCTGACTTCTCGATAGAAACTAGGATATTGCGCCAAAGAAGCCTAAGAATATTCTGAGTACAGAAGGGGAAAGGGACTGGGTTGTTTGGATACTGAGTGAGACTTTACCAGGGCAGGGTACACAGCAGCAAATCCCTGGGTGGTGCTAACTTCCTATTGTTTATAGTCACAGAACAGCCTGTATATTTTTATATATTTGTGAGACTTTTATGTAAATTGGTAAATTGGTATGTCCAATAAAATTTTCATTCAGATTTTTGGAATAATAGAATTGTATGTTGTGAACCACCTTAAGATCTGTGAGGACAGGGTGGTAGTAGTAGTGGTAGCAGCAGCAGCAGCAGCAGTGGTAGTAGTAGTAGTAATAATAATAATAATAATAATAATAATAATAATAATAATAATAGAAGAGCTGGAAGCAACCCAAAGCATCATCTAGTCTAACCCTCTACAATACACTTTTGGGAACTTTTGGGTGGGCTTATACACAGGAAGCTGCCTGTGTCAGGAGTCAGGCCATTGGTCCACCTACCTTAATCTTGTCTCCACTACAGGGGCGTCTTACCCATAGAGGCTAGTGGTGCAGAGCACCAGGGTGCCAAGTTCTGGAGGGCGCCAGGGAAGAGGTAGAGGCTGGACGCGGCGGTGCCCGGCATCAGCTTGTCACCCTTGCCCGCCTCCACCATGCTGCGCCAAAGCAGCGCCACGCCCGGAGCCTCCGTCTGCCGTGGCCACCATGGCACGAAGCGGCCAGCTGAGCTGGGGGGCGCCACATCCAGCCTCTGCCTCTTCCCCGCCGGAGAAGCCGGCCTCCAGCTGCTGCCCACCTCCTCCAGCCCTGCCAGCAGTGCCGTCCTCCCTAACAAAAGGTGGACAACTCTGGGAAACGGGGGGGGGGGGAGGGCACCAGAGGGAGCTTTCCACCACAGCGCCGGATATGCTTAAAACGGCCCTGCTACACTAGTAGTCTTTCCGACTACAGATGGACTGTGTCCATTGAGCTCTTGGTCAGGCTGGTTTGGGCTGATGGAAGTTGCCCAACAACATGTGACATGTCCCAGGTTGGGACAGGCTGAGCTACCCTGACTGGAAATGGTTCTTCAGGCTTTCAGGCATGAGCCCTTCTCAACCCTACAGGGAAATGACTCAGGGATGGAACCTGAGACCTTTTGCAGACAAAGCATACATTCCACTATTGAACTATATTGGTTCTTCCCCATTTCTCCAGTCTACATATGGGCAGGAACTTCAATGTTTCATAGGCAAGCAAGACTGCTTTCCCACTCAATAAGCATCAGCTTGAAGTTGCATGATATCCAGATCGTTGATGAGACTCCAAGAAGGGGAGAGTCATTCTATGGGTCACTTAAATTTGCATGGAATGCATGGGATATATATGGGGGAGTTGGGTATTATTATTAATAATAATAATAAACTGCCCTATACCTGGAAGTCTCAGGGAGGTTCACAGAATAAAATCAAGATATAAAACCATAAAATACATAATAAAAATAAAAGCAACAACCCAATAGCCCCACCCCTTCACAAAAAAATACATTTTAAAAGGGCATAGGATGTAAATCAGATCAACCAAAGGCCTGGTTAAAAAGGAACGTTTTTGCCTGGTGCCTAAAGGTGTATAACGAAGGTGCCAGGTGAACTTCCCTGGGGAGAGCATTCCACAGATGGGGAGCCACTGCAGAGAAGGCCCCTTCTCACGTTGCCACCCGCTGGACCTCTCGAGGAGGAGGCACACAATGAAGGGCCTCAGAAGATGATCTCAGGGTCTGGGTAGGTTCATATGGAAAGAGGGGGTCCTTGAGGTATTGTGGTCCTGAGCCATTTAAGGCTTTATAGGTCAAAACCAGCACTTTGAATTGGGCCCGGAAACTAATTGGTGGCAGGGGGTTCAACTAGATGACCCTTGGGGTCCCTTCCAAGTCTACAATTCTATGATTCTATGGTTCAAGCAGACATCATTCCTAAACCTGTACAGATTTTGGTCCTCGAGGATTCTGTTAGGATACAGAACACTGAGCAGCTGTATTCAAAAAATGTGTAGGGAAAGGGCAGGGATGCAAATAGCCAAAATGTATCTCAGGAAGGTGAGAGGCGTTGTGCTGCAATCCGGCACAAAAATTTTTGCGTATGCAATCTGTGCCGCGTGAAAGAAACCGGAAAGGCTGCCCTGACTTAGCTCCTGTGGGTGTTTACCGTGACCGATTAGATTAGTAAATACAAATAAACCCTTTGAAAATAGGAAGAGGGAAAGAAGCCTCCCTTAATCACATTTCCATTCCCCCTTATCCTCCCTTCGTTATTTATGATGTAATAATAATGTGATGTCATACCGTCCACGTTTCGATAGGAGTTTGCAGTTGTGGGCAGATGGAGACTTTGGGTTTCTTCCCACAGATGCAACAGAGACAGGTTCACAGCCATTGGTTAAGATACCATCTGGTGAGATGGTAGATGTGGCTTCGCTCGATACTTGTACCACCTTCTTTGCCATGTCTATGGAAATGGGCTGGTCTTGTCCTCTCCCACTGGGCAATGCCCAATTTTGAAACTTTCGCATGACAGATTCAATCAGTCCATTTCAGTTTTCTCACTTTTCCAGTCTAAATTCTTCACATTTTCACATCAGTTTGTGGTTTTTTGGTGTGTTTTTAAAAAGTCCTTATGAAAATTCACTTGCATCTTATTGAAAAAAATAATTTCCATATGCAATGTTGCCAAATATATGCATTATTGCAAGTTGTTTTCATCAATATATGCCTTTTTATGCACACTTTGCCTTAGTGCGCTGGTCTTCAACTAATGGGTTGGCGCCCACTGGTGGATCACAACCTGATTCAAGGTGGGTCATAACAGCAACAGTACCACCAAGCAAGTATATGGTAAAAGATTAAGAGAGGGGTCCACAAATGCACGTTTGGGTTAAAATGGTCCTGGGCCTACAAGGATAAAACATAAAATACTTACAGATGTAAAAGATAGAGGCGGGTTTGCCCTCCCAGACCTTAAATTGTATTACGAATCTGCTTGTTTGGTATGGATCAGGGACTGGATGAGATTGGACAAGCAAGAGGCACTAGAACTAGAAGGTCATGACAACAGATTTGGTTGGCATGCATATTTATGGTACGGGAAAGGGAAGATTCATAGAAGCTTTTGCAACCATATAATCAGGAGATCATTAATGAGAGTATGGGAGAGATATAAAGACTTATTGGAGCAAAAGACTCCGTGGTGGCTTTCACCACATGAAGCATTACTGCTCAAACCACTTGGAAAGAAAGGAAAATGGCTCACATATGCTGATTTATTAAAGGAACATGATGGAAAATGGTCCTGGGCCTGAACAGGTTGAAGATACCTGCCTTTGTTTTAGAAGGAACAATAAGTCAGCCTTTACATGCAAATTGAACTGAATCCCACACCCACCCACCCACACCATTACCCACTTAGAGTATATCCACTGAAATTACTAGGTCTAGGTGAATCATGTCCATTATTGTCAATGGGTCTACTCTGAGCAGCACTAACATTACCTAAAACCCAGAGGCGGGCAAGGGGGTGCGGTGGGGGTGGACCGCCCTGGGTGTCATCCCTGAGGGGGGGGGTGACAAAATCCCGGCCGGGCCCGATTGCAGCCGCACCAGAGTGCACCCCCTGGCCAGGCTGCCAGGCTGAATTCCGCCCCCTGGGTCAGGAGTTGCAGGCAGGTGGCACACTGTTACCCTGCGCTCCCGGCTGGAGGAGGGAGGGAGGCAGGCAGGCAGGCAGGCGAGCAAACAATGGAGGGGGTGGGAATGGGCACCGCGTGCCCCGTCTCGTCCCTCCCTATGGGCAGTTTGTGCCACCCCAGATGCCCGAGAAGCTTCCTTCACCACTGCTAAAGCCACAAGTGTGTTAGGAGCTTCCTAATGAAGAGATTGTGCAGAGAGGTATTGGCTCTTCCTGAACCTGATCATGTTTTACTTGGAAGCAATAATTCAGCAAGGGCTCTGATGCTTATCGGTACTTCAGAGTAATCCCTCAAAGGACATTCTGATAGTGGAGGCGACATCTTGCAGACTGTTTTGTTGCAGAAGGAAGCCCCCTTCAGGTCCAAAGAGGACATTACACTATTTCTCAAGTCACTGTCTTGGAATTAATGCGTATGTAACTTTCTTAAAAGACCCCTAAAAAGTCCTCATGAAAATTTATCAGCAAATTTCTTCTAAGCTATACACTTTGTACATAATTTTGCCTAAACTGAATATTTTTTTGCACAGCATATTTTCTCTAATATTTATATTTTCTCCAACATAATGAGGTTTGAGGGTGTTCTTTTCACAAAACTATGCCTCTTTTTCTTTTTCTTTTTTCTTTTTCTTTTGCTTTTTTTGCACACTTTCCTTGGCTGGGGAAATGCATTGCAAAATCCAAGAGACAGCTGTGTTTCATTTCATATCTTCCTTCAGAAAGTGCCAATCCAGTAGATTTGCCTTTAAATGCAAGCTGAATCGAATGTCTCCTTCTCCACCCCACACCCTCACTTCCAAGTAGCAGGTCTGCATGTCACTGTTATATTTTCGTAAGCAACTTTGCATGGCGTCAGGCAGGCATCTCAGCATTTCCTGCTGAGGTCCTTTAAAATGGAAGGGCTAAGGCTTGAGACTGGATCCTTGCCTGGTCAGAGCCCAAACTCTATCACACCAGGCTCTGACCCTTCACAAAGCTCCCTTCTTTGATTACTCCTGTGTTTCATGGGGCTGCACTAGATGACCCTTTGAGTCCCTTCCAGCCCTGCAACTCTATGATTCTAAAAATTCATCATTACTTCCAGGCGAATTAGAGTGGTGCACTGGTTCTCAAACGTCTTGGTACTCAAACAACTTGGAACCCAAACACTGCAAACCCAGAAGTAAGTGTTCCGGTTTGCGAACATTTTTCGGAAGCCGAACGTGCTCCGTTTTTAGTGTTACGCTTCCAATTTGAGTGTTACGCTGAGGTTTGTCTGTTTTTGCTATTTATTTTGCATTTTTGTTCTTGCGGCTTTTTTTGTTTTGTTTTTGTGATTGTGGGGAACCCAGTTCAGCTACTGATTGAATGACTGATTGTGTGACTGCAGTACATTGCTCATTGTTTTTATTTTACAGATCAATGGTCTAGTTACATAGTAAAATTCATGTTAAATTGCTGCTTTAGGGGTTGTTTTTAAAAGTCTGAAATTGATTAATCCATTTTGCATTACTTTCTGTGGGAAAGTGTGCCTTCATTTTGGAACGCTTTGGTTTTGGAACAGACTTCTGGAACAGATTAAGTTTGAGAACCAAGGTACCACTGTATTGTACACTTTAACTCCACCTCACACCTGGCGTGCACAAAAGTTTCCTGTGCCTCTTCTAGTTGGAACCATGCGCTTTTCAGATTGCGAGTCTGCGAAGGAGAGATTTCTGTTTCTCTATTTTTTGTCCAACGGCCTTGTGAGCTTTTATAAATGATGGTGAAAACCCCTCAGATGCTTTGCCTTAGCGGGGACCTACACACTTTTGTCTCAATATCCCAGTTTAGGAAAATCCTTTGTTCCAGACCAGGGGTCACATCACCTTATTAGCAACCTTCCTGAGGAAGCATAGGCTGAAGTAGGCAGCTGTGACTCTTATCTTCACACGCAAAGCACTGCCATTTTCTTCTGAGCTGGGCAAAGGAACACACTGATGACAAAGGACAGTGCCATAGCTACAGGGCACTAGATGGGTTTTTTGCCCTGGGCGAAGCCTCCAGACGGGTGCCATTGAGGCTCCCAAGCAATAAAGCCTAGTTTCACCCCTGCCTAGGAACAAGCTCAGCTCCATCTCACAGGGCTCTTGTTCATTGCTGCTGCAGGAAATGCTTGCCAATCCACCCTGAAGGCGGCGGACCAGGGCAGAGGGCGATAGCACAGCCCAGAAAAGGCCCCGAAGCTCAGGAACAATGAGTGGAATTTCCTCTGCCCAGCGCAGGCTCTTCGTTCACCACAAGATAAAAGTCCCGGGTCAGGAAAGGAGGGTTATCAGGAGGCCCCAGAGTCCACTCAGGAGAGATCCTGGAGGAAAACTCTTCCTGTACTTTGACATCCTGTGGCCATTAAGAGAAAGTTCAGTTGGCAGGATAAAAATAAATGTAATCTTCCAGAACAGGCACTGAGGGCGGAGGGAGAGGTTAAAAGCCGGGTGGCCTCGCAGTGGCAAGGAACAACAAGGCCTCTGCTTGTTTCCAGCCTCCCACCGAGTTGCAGTTGTGTTCCGATTGTTGTGAGGCCCTCAGAGCAAAAGTACTTCAAACAGCAACACTGGATGAAGCCCTCAGTGGAAGCTTACAAGGAGGGGAGTGGGCTTGTCGAAGGCCATGTGTTGAACAGGGCCAGCCCGAGATATTTTGCTACCCAAAGCGAAGGACAAGATGGCCGCTCTTCCAATCCATGCACAAAAGCCACCTGAACTGGAAACTGATTCTTACTTCAACCCCGGTAATGAGAGGGTGTCCTCCAAAGCACGTGAGGGCAGCAGACTATCTACTGGGCAGAGCACGTGCCACTCCCTGCCCTTCAAAATCTGCCGTCTGAGGTGGCCACCTCACTCTGGCTAATGATAGGCCAGCCCTGGTGCTGGAGCCAGACAATCCCAGAACCGAAATACTTTCTGTTAATGATTCTTCACCCCCACCAAATGCCAATGATTCAGGTCTGTTAGGATGTTAGTGCAGCCAAGTTTTCCTTGGATCATCGTGGTCTTTGTCATCACCACCACTATCTTGGCTGATTTGCACAGTTCTTCGGCTACGGCAGCGTTCATTCTGATATCCAGTGGGACACATTTTGCGCAGTTGTGGGGGGTGGGGGGACAGAAGCTTTGGTGCCAAAGAGGAATTTTAGATGGAGTTAGGCTGCTCCTTGAAAAGGAAAGTGGGAGGAAAAAAGACAACACAAAGCAGATAAATACTTTTCCCTTTAGAGGGTTATCTAGACACAGGTTAAAAATGTTATGTACTGAAGTTCTCACCCTGGGCCAGCAGGGGGATACTGTAGATAGTTATGCAAATGAAGGATCGAAAGTGACATTCAGTGATTGGATAGTTTTAGAAAGTTGCAACAGTTACCTTGTTCTGGAGCTCTATATAAGCAGGCTGACTGAGCTCCTCAGTTCAGTTCTGTTCCAGCTTACAAAAAAAGAGCTGCTTTGGAAGAATCGCTGTGTCGTCTGATATGTTCACCCACAACTTAACAAAAAAACACTATAAATATGTCAGAAATTAAATTGTTACAACAGAAGGAGGAGGGAAGCCTATGTAAAAATCCATATAAATTCCTTTTTGCTCTCCAGCACCATTTGGTGTTGGATGTTTATAACGCATTCAAAACATATTATTGTGACAAATGTAGCTGAGTCCCAAGTCTTCATAACCCAGTCCTAAGAATCCATTAGAGTCTTCCCTTCCTTTTCCAGCCCTTGTTCAGGTTCCTTAATTCTTCACGTTTCTCCAGGAAGTCTTTCTCTCTCTCTCTCTCCCCCTCTCTTTCCTCCAATACATTTTCTACAACACTACTTTAAACAGTCATGGCTTCCCCAAAGAGAATTCTGGGAACTGTAGTTAATTAAGGGTGCTGAGCAGGGTCTTTTCTTCAGCTGGAACTCACCGCAACTCAGTTCTGGCACCTCAGGTGGGTGCCATTGCCATTATAAGAGAAGAAGGGAGTGAGTTCCGGCACCTCTTTTTCCAGAAAAATACTACTGGTGCTGAGAGTTGTTAGGACGCTGCTGTTCCCCTTTCATCTACAATTCCCAGAGTTCCTTGGGAAGTCAGCTTGATAGTTAAACCACTCTGAGAATAGACGGCTGCCCTCTTAACAGCCCTTCCAATAGAGGTCTGTTATCATGGACGCCCAGCGCAGGACTAGCCAACGTGGTGGTCTCCTGATGCTGTTGGAGCCCTAACCCCAGGGCTGATGGGAGTCCAGCAACATCTGCTTGGTGCCTGTTGAATCCAGCCCCTGCCCTGGCTCTTTCACTGAGTTATCTGTTGGGAGTGCTGGGTCCTTATAGACCTCTCCCCTGCCCTGCCAAATCTTCCTGTCTGACTTCTAGGGCTCTGTGAACAGTTCTATCCTGTGATCCATTTGCCGGTGATTTGGGAGGTAGGAGAAGAGAAGCAGGGAGTGGGAAAAGCCACAGAGAGGAGCTGCAGGATTGAAGAAAGTGAATTCATGGCCATGTGCTTAGAGTGAAATGGCCACCAGGTGGCACATCTCTTTCCGTCAGGTGATGAGCCACATCAGCTACGTCTGCAGGCATAGGACACACTCAGCAGAGGCTGGAGGCAGCAAAAGAAGAAATACTTCTAGCCCTTTCCTGATTGCATTGCTGCTTTGTCTGCATCTGAAATTTACTTTTTTTTAAAAAAAGGCTTCATCAAAATTCATCAGTTGTTTTGATGTACATTTTTCCTGATATATACATGTCTTCTAATATACACATTTTTGCAAAACAATTCCCACTAATATAAAGCATTTGTACATAATTTTCAGTACATAATTTCCCACTAATATAAAGCATTTGTGTACATAATTTTCAGTAATATATAGCTAAACACACACCACTCCAGTCTTCAAGTGGTGTGAGATTCCAGGGGCTCCAGGCGCTTATCCAGGATTCATGTTTTCTTCGGAATAAGGCTGTGGTGTCTTACTGATACCTGGTTTATTTACACATGTATGCAACCTGAGTCTGCGATGGAAAGGTTCACAGCATTTACACCCCTGAAGGGTCTTGTTCCCGCCCCCCCCCAATAGCCACAGCTGTGGATTCAAACAGAAATAAAACATTGCTCTGTCTCTCTCTTTTCCCATGGGTATCACTTCAAACTCTCCAGCCTTTTGTCTTTCTAACTACCCGTGAGTTGAAGGAGGGGGCTTCACTCATTCACCATCTTGCACAGAGCCACTTCCTTTGTCCCCCTTACTGGCCCATCACCTCACCAGGAAGCTAGCTTGGCTGTTCCAGGAATCAGAAGAGGGTCCAGGTTTTCAGCCTAACGCTGAAAACCCTAAACTCATAACTATGCATTGTGTGCACATTTACCCCATTATATATGCATTTTGTACACATTGCTTGGCTTGGGAACTGCACTGAAGAATTCGAAGGAGCATGGATTTCAGATAATATCTCATTTGGGAAAATATGAATTAGGCAGGTCCAGCTTTAAATGTGAATTGAATCAAATCTCTTTCCCATTTCTGGCTGAGTCCCAACATTGGAGCCTCAATGCCTGATCTATGGCTAACATCACAAACTCCAGGAGACAAAACGTCAGCAAACTGGAGGGTGCATTCCAAAAGTGTGTGCTTGTGAGGATGCTTCCCGTAGCAGCCCACAGGGTCCAAGCCCTGGGGTATGTTAGAAAAGGACCCCTTTCCCTAGGTCTGGAGGTCCTGGGATTCCTGGCGCAGGAGGCACTGCAAGCCCTTTGCACGAGGGCAGGGGAGACGAAACTAAATGTTAAGCTTTGCTTGTGGATGTTTCTTCCGTTCTGTTTCCTTGTATCTGCATGGCACAACCTTGCGATAATTGCTGGAGCAAGCAATTTTAGCACAAGACACGTCACACTTAAAATTACTGCTATTGCACAGCATGCAAAGAAAGGGCAAGCATCATTTTGAGCAACCGTTCTGCTGAACAACCTTTAGAAAGAGGGGAGGAGAGACTTAGCTGTGGTTCCTCCATTGCAGGGGGTTGGACTAGACAACCCTTTTGACGCTATTATTCTATGATTCTATTAACCTGAAATGAGAAATGACTGATGCCTTCCCTTGTTGAAGTGGAGGGGAATACAGTGGTACCTCAGATTAAGTACTTAATTCGTTCCGGAGATCCATTCTTAACCTGAAACTGTTCTTAACCTGAAGCACCACTGTATATAATGGGGACTCCCGCTGCTGCCGCGCCGCCAGAGCATGATTTCTGTTCTCATCCTGAAGCAAAGTTCTTAACCTGAAGCACTATATCTGGGTTAGTGGAGTCTGTAACCTGAAGCGTATGTAACCTGAAGCGTATGTAACCCGAGGTACCACTGTATCTGCAAACTCCCCACCTAATGTTCCCTGTTACGGGAGGAAGTTCTTGTGCAGGGAGAAGTCTCGTCTGGCCCCTTTCCCAACCAGCTCGCATTCCACTTCAGTGGCATCAGACCTGACGGAATTGTTTAAGGTGGTTAAGGGTACAATATACATTTTAATATTTCCTTCCCGTTTCCCTCCTTTGCTAATGCGAAAACAAGGAGGCGTTAAGGCAGGAAAAGCCCTCGCATTTACAAAGTCTACAAAAGCCAGGGAGTTCATTGTCAGAAGTGTGTGCACAGTGGGTGGAGTAATTCCTCGGTGCATAAATATTAGGCTACAAGCCCGCTGAGCCTCATATTTGGTTCTTTGATGGTGGATGCCTCTGGAAAAAAAATGTGGGTTATTACAGGCATATTCATGTGATCAGCTGGCCCAGGGAAACTGCGAGAGGAGGGGGAGTGCCCAGGCTTTGCAAGCTGAAGGTCTCAGGTTCAATCCTTGGCACGTCCAGGTAGGCCTGGCAATCTCCAGTCCGAAAGAATAGAGAGTACCTGGCAATCACTGCAGACATGAGCTCGATGAACCAATAGCTTCCCATATTTTCATGTAATCTCTGCACATGGTTTTAAAGCAGAGGTGGGATGGCCATCTGTCATGGATGCTTTCGTTGAGATTCCTGCATTGCGGGGGGATGAACTGGATGACCCTGAAGGTCCCTTCCAACTCTACAATTCTATGATTCTATGCCCAATGCAGTTTGCTTTCTGCAGGGCTGCCCAGAGGCTGCAGTTTCTGCAAAACGGAGCATCTGCTCAAGACCACACTTGACAGGTTCTCAAAGATCGGTTCCAGCTTCCCATTTGTTGCTGGGCCTAATTCAAGTTAGGGGAAGATCTGTCTGTTTGGGCCCTCTCCAGTTCTCGTTTTACCCATCTTAAATCTAGCTCTCCAGATACCTGCAGCAACCTATATAAAAAAATCCTCTCAAAAATTCTTCCAGCATTTCAGTGCAGATTTCACCTAATGTACACAGCTTTGTATGAGATTTTGACTGAAGGACACATTCTTGCAGGCCATTTCTCCTAGTGCATTGTATATGTTCTTTTCACTGGTGGATTCATTTTTACGCATTCTTTTACCAATACCCATCAACTGTACTGCTTTGAGTGGTACATCCCAGAATTACAGAAGCCATCCTGGCTTCTGATTGGAACCCGGGATGTCTTTTTTGGGCTCCGGCGAGAGCACATCCTGATTTCCAACTGAGGCACGTTGGAGGGTATTCTTTACCTAACACATGCCTGTTTTATAAACAGGGGTTGGTTGGGGAACTGAGCTGCAAAATTCAGGTAAGTTCAAATTTCAAAGGTTGGCTGTGTTTCAGTTCTCATATTCTTCAGAAAGCGCAGCTTTTACGGATTCACCTTTAAATGCAAAACAAGTTGAATTTCTCTGCCATCCAGAATGGTAACCCATAAGCAGGGAATCTATACCAGTTGCTGGAAACCACAGGAAGGGAGAGGGTTCTTGTGCTCAGATCCTGCTTGTGGGTTTCCAGCAGGCATCTGGTTGGCCACTGTGAAGACAGGATGCTGGACTTCATGGGCCATGGGCCTGAGCCAGCAGGTTCTTCTTGCGTTCTTATGTTCAAGGTCTTAAGGCAGGCATGGCCAAACTTGGCCCTCCAACTGTTTTAGGACTACAACTCCCATCATCCCTAGCTAACAGGACCAGTGGTCAGGGATGATGGGAATTGTAGTCCCAAAACGGCTGGAGGGCCTAGTTTGGCCATGCCTGGTCTTAAGGCCTTGGATGTGGGCCTCTGAAAGAGTTCCTCTCCCCTTATCATCCTTTCCAGGCTGTGAGGTCATAGAATTGTAGAGTTTATATGTGTTTATATGTTTGTTTGTTTATGTGTTATGTCGTTAATTGTTAGTTGTTTTGTGTTTTAATATATGTTGTAAAATCAATAAAAATCTATTATAAAAAAAAAATAGAATTGTAGAGTTGGAAAGGTCATCTTGTCCAATGCCTTACAATGCAGGAATCATAGCTGTGAAGGATCTCTTGGTGGTGCTGAATGAAATCCATGACTTGGCAGTGGGTCCTCTTCCCAGGCCTGGGACCTCTTCTTCCCCTTGAGTTTCAGCTTATGACTGCTGAGGCTGCCTTTCAGTGTCAGTTGAATGCTTTCCTCTTCCACCAGATTTTCTGAGTCTTGGAAGGCTTTCTCCCTGCCTTGCAGGCCCTTTCCCACCTGGCCTGGGAGGGCAGGGGCCTCGATTGACTCCAACTGCAAAGGCTGAGGCTGCTGAAGAGGCCAGAGACCATCTTGGCTGTCTCTTAGCGCAGACACAGGTCATTGAGCCTGAGCTTCCACAGCCACCACCAGCCATGAACCGCCATTGGCAGGAACTGGCAGCAGATATGTTCGGCACTTATGGTAATATTTTATTCTCTTGTTTAATTATGCTGTTTTGAATGTGCATTTTATATTTGACTTCCTTTAGTAATGTTTTCTTTCAAAACGTTTATGATAATTTTGTTGCTGTTAACTTTGCTGCGTTAAATGTGCATTCTGGAATGTTATACTTCCATACTTCTATTTTAGTTTCCTGTTAGTTATGTTTCTTTGAATGTATACTTTAAACTTGACTTTCTTCAGTAATGTTTTGCTCTGGATTGTTGTATTTGATGTTTTAATGTAAACCTCTTTGAGAGTTTGCCTTAAAAATATAAAGTCGTATAGAAATTAATAATAACAACTGCTGCTGCTTCCCTATACAGGGTTACCTTCAGATGTCTTCTAAATTTTGTAAAGTTACTTAACTCCTTGGCTCAGGAGTTGGATAATTCCATACCCTCCAACATTTCTCCAATGAAAATAGGGACGTCCTAAGGAAAAGATGGGACGTGGGTGGTGCTGTGGGTTAAACCACAGAGACTAGGACTTGCCAATTAGAAGGTCGGCGGTTTGAATCCCTGCGACGGGGTGAGCTCCCGTTGCTCGGTCCCTGCTCCTGCCAACCTAGCAGTCCAAAAGCACATCAAAGTGCAAGTAGATAAATAGGTACCACTCCGGCAGGAAGGTAAATGGCATTTCCGTGCACTGCTCTGGTTCGCCAGAAGCGGCTTAGTCATGCTGGCCACATGACCCGGAAGCTGTACATCGGCTCCCTCGGCCAATAAAGCGAGATGAGTGCCACAACCCCAGAGTCAGCCAGGACTGGACCTAATGGTCAGGGGTCCCTTTACCTTTTTAAGGAAAAGTGGGACATTTCGAGATCAAATCCTGTAAATCTGGAACTGTCCCTGGAAAATATGGGCACTTGGAGGGTTTGCACCCACTCTCACACACATCTCTATCCAACATCCAGGCAAGCACGGTGCATGATCAGAGATCAAGCATCTGTTCCAGGAAGATCCAAAATATGGGTTGTCATGTTTTAAAAAGTGTAAATCTGGATGCAAAAGACCTTATTTAGTTTTGCCCAAAGTCTCAAAAAAGAAGTAGTTTTTGAGCGTTTTTTAATGAAATTCACCGAAATCTACACTTCCAGCATGGGTTGCCATATCCCTGGAGTTTCCTGGAAATTTCAGCAATTTCCATACGGACACTGTTTCCCGATGGCTGAATCCCAGCTATGTCCAGGAAATTTCGGATGTATGATAACCCTAAATAGGAGCAGTGAGGGATGTTGCCTGTTGAGAGTCCCAAAGATCAGGCAGGGTGGCTCGGAGGGCCACACAAGGTCCCCTTTCCCCGCTCTCAAGGAAAAGACCCTCCCCTTCAAAAAGTCAGCCAAGGACACAAACACACACACACACACACACATTTTGGCTCTACACTTTATCTGTTTGAAAGGATCATCCTGACATGGTTAGAGCCCTGCAGCTTATACAGTGGTGCCTTGCAAGACGAAAAGAATCCGTTCCGCGAGTCTCTTCGTCTTGCAGTTTTTTCGTCATTAGCGGCTTAGCGGATTAGAGCTATTAGCGCCTTAGCGGGCTTAGCGGATCAGCTGATAAGCAGCTTAGCGGCTTAGTGGATCAGCTGATAAGCGGCTTAGCGGCTTGGGAAAAAGGGGGGGGAGGGAAAAAACCCCGCAGGAACTCGCAAGACATTTTCGTCTTGCGAAGCAAGCCCATAGGAAATTCGTTTTGCGAAGCACCTCCAAAACGGAAAACCCTTTCGTCTAGCGGGTTTTCCGTCTTGCGAGGCATTCGTCTTGCGGGGCACCACTGTACAGTATGCATGAATGGTCAAGAAACACCACCATACAGGGCCAGATTTAGGTTTGATGAGGCCCTAAGATACTGAAGGTAATGGGGCCCTTTACATGTCCAGCTGTCCTTTGTCAACAACAAATTGTTGCTGTTTTTTGTGTTGAATATATGGTAATTTATGGACCTAATAGGTATCTAAAGCCATTTGCGCATAACAAATAGGAGCATACACGACACAAAATACTGCTGCTGTATGTAGGTTTTATTTTATTTGTTTTTTATCTTATATTTTGGAAACCTACATCCAGTTGTTGTTGTTTTTCTTTTAATTTTTTTTTGGGGGGCACCCAAGAGAGTGGGGCCCTAAGCTATAGCTTGTTTAGCTTATACGTAAATCCAGCACTGCCACCATATATACATATATATCTGAACAAATCCTCAATTAGAGAAAGAACCATTTATTTTATCACTTTTAAAACATCATAATTCATCATCCTCATACAACAGTCTTTAGCTTAACACGTTTCTTTTTAGAAAAACAAAAGGCCCCAAAGGTTACTTGCAAAATTATATATATATATTTCTATATATTTAATACCCAAAAATACACTGCATATATAAACTAGAAAATACATCTTTCAGGAATGTTTCATTTTGCAAAATAGGATTGACCCACATTCCAAAGAGTACAAACATGGAGAAAGATTAGCTTGACCTCTTGTTTTTGTTCAGCAAAGAAACAGCAACAGTGCTTGGGTTGTATCCAACCAGCGTCTCCTCAAGAGTAGATGCATTGGAATTAACAAAACTAAGCTAGCCATGTGTGTTTATTTCAATGGGTCTACTCTGAGCAGGACTAGCATGGGATACTGCCCATTGTCATGTAAGCTTTTCTAGATTGTGCTTGGGATGGTACATGCAAATTGGAGGTGTCAGTCTTGTGGCTGGGGGAAGACTTACAACCAAATTTCTGCCAATTTCATTCAGATCATGATAGCCCAAGGTTGGGTGGACCTGTGGCCCTCAAGATGCTGTTGTTGGATTCCCCCAATCTCCAACAGCCAGCATGACCAATGGTCAGGGATGGTGGGAATAGTAGTTCAGCAGAATCCGGACATCTACTAGAGGTTCCCCATCCTAGAAATAGATTTTATGGCCTTTTGCCCCTGTGGTTTTTCAGGTTAGATCTTCTGGGAACCTTTTCTACACTGACTTGTCTTCCGAGGAAACCCTGCCACACCTGCCATGGGACTCGTGTCTCGTGGAGGGTCCTGAGAAGGCTTCTGGAGAGCACTCTCAGATCTCTGAGGCCCCACCTTCGTCCTTCTTGGGACGCACCCAAGAGAACACTCTTGTTGGTGTGGATTTTATGAAGCGGCTGCTTGTGGAGGGCAAACTGGCGGCGGTGGGGGGTTTTTTGGAAAGCATGTCCATCGTTAGGAACACAGGGAGTTGCCTTATGCCAGGTCCAGCCATTAGTGGAAGAAGTGCAGGGACCCACTCAGCAGAAGGAGCAAGAGGACTCCAAGACACAGCAGGACTGGCTTACCAGGCACAAGAGTCTGAAATGGGCGGCCCTTGTTCCCAAAGTGGAAACCAATATGGTGCCCTCACACTGCCATAGGACTCCAGCTCCCATCATCATGGCTGGTGGCAAGGGATGATGGGAGTCCCAACAACCTCCAGAGGGGGCATAACAGTAGCTGCTCCTGTTTTGCTACCTAAAGAGGCCCTTTGCACAACACAGGAATAAGATGAATAGCTCAGCTGGTTAGAGCGTGGTGCTGATAACACCAAGGTTGCAGGTTCGATCCTTGTATGGGGCCTGCATTGCAGGGGGTTGGACTATCATCCTCAAGGTCCCTTCCAACTCTATGATTCTATGAAATATTTCTATGAATCTGGAGCTTTGGGCAGGGTGGGGAGAGGAACCCCAGGGTCCCCGGGAACACAGTATAAAAACTAGGGATTTAAGTCAACCTATTCATTGTTGAGTTTGAATTATGGCAGAGGTAGAGAGCCTATGTATGGCCCACCAGATTTTGTTGGGCACCCAACCGCCCACCCTCAAACAGCCCAACCCAGCTTGTTCAATGGTCAGAGATGCTGGAAATTGTAGCAGGTTCTGCTGGACTAGGGAGAAACAGCAGATCCCAGTTTATAAGTGACGGGTGCTTATTTTGGGTGACAAAATATTTATCGGTGGTGGTTTCTTTACTTTTAGCCTGGTGTCCTGGAGGAAAAATTTACCGGGTAAAACAAATCTCTGCATCTGGACTGCAACCAGAAGAGCTGGAGCAAATGTCCATTTTAAGGAAATGACAGGCCAGAAATGGTTTGTGCTGTACGACGTGATCGTCAGAGTTATTGCATCCATTCTGGCAGCTAACAAATCAACCCAGAAGAGTTTTAGTGCCTGTAGAAAGAGAACCTTGCTCTCCTCTCATGGAACCCAGCTCTATTTAATCACCATTGTTACATATTCACGGCTTGATCAAAATACCAGGTACCAGGCATTAATCAGAAATAAACTGAAATGTGAGCTAAAGTGGTATTTTAATTACCCAGAACGCCTTAAGACATATCTACAATATGAACTGAAAGTGGTTTAAATGGGCATTTTCTCCCTTCAGGAAACTTTGGGGACTGTGGCTCTGTGAGGTAATTTAGGGTTTCAGACATACAGTCGTACCTCGGTTGTCCAACTTAATCTGTTTCGGCAGTCCGTTCGACTCCTGGAACTGTTCAACAACCAAGGCACGGCTTCCGATTGGCTGCAGGAGCTTCCTGCACTCAACTGGAAGCAGTGGAAGCCATGTCAGATGTTCGGCTTCCAAAAAGCGTTCACAAACCGAAACACTCGCTTCTGGGTTTGTGGCGTACGGGAACCAAAACGTCCGATTACCAAGGCGTTCAAGTACCAAGGTACGACTGTACTCCTGTTCCTCTCATCAGACTTCATTTCCCATGATTCTCTGGGGGTAGCCATGGCAGTTAAAATGGCACAAAATCAATGTAAGTTTGTAGTGTAATTGCAGCCCTAGTTTCCAGATATAACCATTGTTCTTTTCAAGACCACGGGCTTGTTTTTCCAACAGACACATTGCATACAATTTCCTTTTTTTAAGTTTATTTTTTTAGCAAAAAAAAAGTTACAAAGCTGCACCCCAAATGTACAGATTGAAAAGATGTACAAATTACATTTTTAAAAACAACAACAACAATGGATTTGATAGTAAAAAACAACAACAACTGCATTTGTGACCGAGGTCAACTCGTTTTAGTTTTCATCTTTCTTTTTTAATACTGTGAGATATAGGTAAAAACATAACTCTGCATAATTTATACAGTAAGTTGCCTTCTGACTTGGTTGACCCTCTGAGTAGCGGCCTGACAAACGCACAGCGCTCGTGAATCGGTTATGCTCTCGCAGCCCCTGAAACCCTGCCTAAGCTTGGGAGCTGCTGTCATTTAAATTAGTTCCATTTTGCATTCATAAGACTACCTGCCCATGATCCACTATAACTTCTTTTTCCCTTGGTCTCAGATGCTTCTGGAGATATTAACAAAACTGATACAACAACAATGCACATTCTCAAAAGGTCCTTTCAATGCCCTTGTCTTAAAATATACATATTTATTTATAGGAATATATATATTTATTAATTTCTCTCTCTCTCTCTCTCTTTTTTCCAGTTGGGTGAAAAGCAACAAGCCACAATTGGCTTCATAGCTAAGATTCCAGTTGGGTGTCTCCAAACAAAGTCCTATAATATAGGAGCTTGCTTCTGCTTCCGCCCCCAAACCGGAAAACAAAACAAAACAAAAAACTGGTCATCGCCATTAGTCTGGAACAAACAAACATTTATCTTCTAAGACTTAGAGGTCTTGGTCTTTTCCTTCCCAAAACAAAAAAAACAAAAACAAAAAGCGCCTTGGACTTTACAACGCTTTGTCTAAGATCTGAAGTGATAACCACTGCAAATTCCGAAATGCATTCCACTTGGCTCTAGAGAGGATATAAGGCTTAGAACCAAAATAAAATGCGTAATACTGGCCCGCCGGAGAATCCACCTGCCTGTCCAAGACAGAGTTACAAAAAAGAAAAAGTTGACTCCAATAATAATTATAATAATTATAATATCCAGTTTTTCAGCTTTCTTCCCAACGGAAAGGCACATGTCCAACAGCAACAAGAAAAGAAATGTCCAGAGATATCCATGGATGGAAAAAGAACAGCTCGTCACATGGAGAAAGGCTCCTAGTAGTAGCTGCCCAGGTGCGATGGCATATGGGAGTTGGCATGGCGGGGCACGTTTGGGTTGGGGTAGATGCTTCCTGCCGGGGAAGTCCAATAGGGCGACGCGGCGCCAAAGAAACTGGAGGAAGTGACAGGCATGGAGGAAGGGTGTGGAGGCACAAAGTTCACCTTCTGCTGGTGCGCGTGGTACGAAGGCACGTAGGAGAGATCCGAAGGGTATTTGTACATGGAGGACTCAGTGGGGTGAGGCTGGAGCGCCTGGGCGATGCCGTGAAAGTCAAACTTGTAGGCATACCTCTTGCCGTGCACCTTGGTCATAATGTTCTTGTCGTAATAGTAGCGCAGGGCCCGGCTCAGCTTGTCGTAGTTCATGTTGGGCTTGCTCTTGCGCTCGCCCCAGCGCTTGGCCACTTCGTCGGGGTCCGTCATCTTGAACTCCCCGTTGGTGCCTTCCCACGTGATGCAGCTGGCGTTGGAGCTGTCAGACAGCAGCTCCAGGAGGAACTGCCAGAGCTGGATCTGACCGCTCCCTGCAAGAGAAGAGGCCATGAAACGCCCAGTTACCAGGAGGTACAATGCCCCAAAGCCAAGGGGCCGGAAATATCATCTGCTAAGTGATAATTGATCAATGCCAAAGTGGCGCAGTGGTTAGAATGCCAGACAAGGACCGGGAAAGACCAAGGTTCTTTTTTAATATATAAAAAATTATTTATTTGGTTTTTCAAATTAAAATTTTACAGAGATATATCAAACATATGTCATAAAAACAAGATTCCAAGGAATCTCCTGGATTTCCGTCCTCCCCTTTGTGGGTCCTGTTATTAATCATTTCCTTCTGCATCTTTTATGATAATCCAAATCTTCTACATCTCCATTTTGTCCAGAATTCACCCTTAAACGACAAGTGATATTCCAATACTACTAACGATTTTAACTGTTTACAATGGTCTTTAAGATCAGTTATAATTTTCCCCATTCCTTATTAAAATTTTGGTCTTCCTGATTTCTGATTCTTCTGGTCATTTTAGCCATTTCAGTATAGTCCATCAACTTCATCTGCCATTCTTCTCTGGTAGAGACTTTGTCTTCTTTCTATCTCTAGGAAAGACCAGGGTTCAGTTCCCCTGACTTGGCCATGAAGCTCCCTGGGTGAGCTTGGGGGCTGGTCACTACCTCTCAGCCTCACAGGGTTGTTGAGGGAATTAATTGAGGAAGGGGAGAGGACCATGCAGGCCACCTTGAGCTCCTTGTAGGAAAAGGTGAGCTATAAATGGAATAAAAATATCGGTGGTGGTTTGCCTCCAATGTCCTTCCAAGTGGCTTGGGGTTGTCTGTATCCTATTAATCCCAATATCTCTTGGATGTGAGTTGGTCAAGATCAGGCATAGGCAGACTCTGCCCTCCAGATGTTTTTGGCCTACAACTCCCATCATCCCTAGCTAACAGGACCAGTGGTCAGGGATGATGGGAATTGTAATCCCTAAACATCTGAAGGGCTGAGTTTGCCTATGCCTGGTCAAGATGATACATGGAATGTATCTTCTCTATCTGTTAGGGTGTGTGTGTGAAATGGTACCAATTTTGTGGGGGTTGCTAGTCAGGACTGCAGCTTTAGGAACCCTTTTCTCTATATACTAGACAAAAACCTCCCTCCTCTGAAGCTGCCATTGCCAGAAGTTGCTGGTGGCACCAATAGCCAGTTTCCTCTGGTGGATATAACAATCCCCCCCTTGATGCCGAGTGACAATGGACTGTCCCCCATTAAACCAGTTGTTCCCAAAATGGGTGATACTACCCTCATGGGGGGTGTGGAATTACCAAGGAGGGCACTAAGAGGCAAGAGGTGCTGGAGATGCAAATGACTATCAGATTTTGAAAAGCTGATGTCACTGGATCGAGTACATCAAATTTTGTTGAATTATAGTTTTAAGTGGATTTTGAATAAATGTGCAATTAATTGTTACTGTTGCGAATTTTATTGCATTGTGTTCTTTTGAAGGATGCTTTTTATAGGGTTGGGTATAGGGCAGTGGGGGTGAGTTTATGGAATCAAGGTGGTGGTGGCCTCAAAAGGTTTGAGAACCACTCAATTAAATAGAAGCTTCAGAGGGGATTATTGTTGGGACTTCATGGGGGTGGTGAAAAGGGTTAAACCCTTCCTCACAGCTGTACTTCTGGTCAGACCTGGTCAGGCTTCCTCCCCCTGCAGCTGCTTTTAAAAAAACAAGGATGACCAATTATCCCCAGTAAATTTTATGTTTGCCTTTGGGGCCCCCAGACAGCTGGTCTACCTGGTGACTCCCATGAATGAAAGCACAACACTCTGCTCATTTGTTTTCTGTTAAATAGCAGCCATTGGAGAAGGAGGAAATTCACCTTGTGAACAGCCACTCTGGTCCGCTCCCAACAGAATATTAGAAACAGAATAAAGCATCAAACATTAAAAACTTCCCTAAACATTTTCAGATGTCTTCTAAAAGTCAGATAGTTGTTTATTTCCTTGACATCTGATGGGAGGGCATTCCACAGGGCAGGTGCCACCACCAAGAAGGCCCTCTGCCTGATTACAATGTAATTATATGCTCAAAGCAGCTGCAGAAATTCCAGCTAATATTTTGTGGCTGTGGTGAGGTATAAGCTGATCCATCAAGTCAATGCCATACATTGGTTTATTATTTCTTGGACCAGATGAAACTGACAGGTTTTCTTATTTTTTGTGTTGCCAATGCAACTGTGACCCACCCATACCTGCCTTCAGAATTCAACAATGACCTTCCTTGTGGTTAGGATGTCTGTGTTCAGGGTATGATTTTTCAAGCCTTGTGAATCTTGGCATTGGATTTAGAAAACTCCAGCTAGCCAATATATATTCAACTTCCTTCCTTCCTTCCTTCCTTCCTTCCTTCCTTCCTTCCTTTCTTTCTTTCTTTCTTTCTTTCTTTCTTTCTTTCTTTCTTTCTCCAAAACGAATGCTGTGCTCGGCCCCCACCCTAAAAAGCTCTCAGCTAACAGGAATGCTCCCTGGACAGAAACCCAGTGACCTTAAACTAAAACAACATGTGACCCCAATAGTTGGTGAGTGTTTCATTGAACGGGGTGGGGGGTGGGACCCAGAGTGAGAACTGCAGCCCATACAGGAGATGAGAGCCATAAGGTATTGATCTAAGAACTGGAAAGATAGAATGAGCCCATGGGCTGTTAACCTGTTGACCCACTAGACTCACCTGGGTTGGCTAAACGGCTGCTGGTAGGTCCTAAAATCTGGTAGGGATCTAAGTAAAGAGACCAAGAAAAGGAAAAGGAAATTAGACACTGTTCAGTCCACTGTACCAAAGACTACTTATCACAGCTGCAAACTGCAATGTTATTGTTAGCTTCAACGGGATGCTATTTCCACTGTCCATAAGAGCACCTGAGAGATCCCTGCTTGCTGTTCATGTCCTGGGTAACCAATAGTTATACATAGAATATTTATTAAGGGTGTGCATCACCTCTGTGTACTTTCTGAATTACGAGGCAAATAGGCTTGATTTGGGTAAGCTTAAAACCACTCTTATGTCATAGTGGTATAATAATAATAATAATAATAATAATAATAATAATAATAATAATAATGCTCCACCCATCTGGCTGGGTATATACATATTTTTCTAAGGGAATAAACTTCTGACACCAGTACCTGGCTGGGGTCGCTGTTGCTCCACACTCTTGCTCACAGCTTGCGTCCCTCCCAGAGGAGGACCTGGGGGGTATCAGAGAAACGAAAGCATTTCAGATCGCAGGAGAAAAAAGGAAACAGATTCCATGCACAATAAAAGAAGACTATGTAATACGATACAGTGGTACCTCAGGTTAAG
Source organism: Podarcis filfolensis (assembly GCF_964270895.1). Lineage (NCBI taxonomy): Eukaryota > Metazoa > Chordata > Lepidosauria > Squamata > Lacertidae > Podarcis > Podarcis filfolensis. Next base: position 16,746,806 of record NC_139618.1, on the reverse strand, counting down.
AACTTAATTTGTTCTGGAGGTCCGTTCTTAACCTGAAACTGTTCTTAACCTGAAGCACCACTTTAGCTAATGGGGCCTCCCGCTGCTGCCGCCGCGCCGCTGCTGCCGCCGCGCCGCTGCTGCACGATTTCTGTTCTCATCCTGAGGTAAATTTCTTAACCCGGGATAATATTTCTGGGTTAGCGGAGTCTGTAACCTGAAGCGTCTGTAACCTGAAGCTTCTGTAACCTGGGGTACCACTGTATTTGAAGGCAGACCTTGTCGCCATAGTCCATGTTTTTCACCAATGAGCGGTGCTGGTGAAGTTCTCCTGTGCCAGGCTGAGCAAGAGACTTTGTGAGCTCAAAAAAGCCTGCCTCAGAGAAGAGGGGAGCCTTACCAGCACCTGGACTTTTCTCTGGTTTGGATTCAAATCCAATCCAGAGAAGAATTCCCAGCTGCCCTGCCCCACCTCACCCACTAGGCCACTCTGTCCACCTCACCACAAAGCCGCTCTGTCCTTCAACCCCCACAGTCCTGCTAGCTTCCCCCCACTCCCCTAAAAATTCTCAGATTGACTCCGTCAATCCAAGGTCCTCTTCTTTGTGGTCTGTTTATGCAGGCCTTCCAGATAACCTACAATAGTTTGGGTCTTTCCGTTTTTGTAAAAACAAAAAAAACCAACCCTGTGCATTTTAATCATAGGGGTGTTGTGTGCCCTATTTTCATTGCATTTGTTTAGTTGATAAGTCAATCATTTTTATTGTATATAGCCAAAGGCCTTTACAATGGAGAATAAAAGGAAACTTTCCTCTAAAACAGGCATAGGCAAACTCGGCCCTCCAGGTGTTTTGGGACTACAACTCCCATCATCCCTAGCTAAGAGGACCAGTGGTCAGGGATGATGGGAGTTGTAGTCCCAAAACATCTGGAGGGCTGAGTTTGCCTATGCCTGATCTAAAATCATACAACGTAACCTGTAGCAGTTTACAGCATAAAAAGAAATTTACAACATTAAAACTTAAAATTGGAGTGCAGCCACATAGCTGGAATGGAGCTTCTTGGCTGCCGGTGCAAATTTGGCTACCTGGTGTGTAATATGTACCTGCAGATGTTTATCTGCTATGTCCTGTGCAGATTGACCTGGAAGCCATTTAAGAATTGGCAGTACTGTATAAATTTTCCTCTGGGCATTGTATACAGGAGGCAAATCAGCAGATAGTGTGTGATGTCCTCTGCCAGATTGCATCCATGTATACATTTGCAATCCATATGGGGAATTTCCTTATATCTCCCCTCCAAATATGCTATGGGCATTTGTTGAAATCTTAGTTCCACAAAGGCCCTGCTTAGTTGTGGGAAGGTCAGAGTCTCAAGGTAATGGAGCCTTGAGTTATTGGTCTTAATTTGGGGGGTACCAAGTAGAGTAATGGGCGGCAATGATGGATGCTCTGTCTTGGTTGGCATCCTGATCAAAAATCCAATTTCACATGGGCTAAGTAGTTCTCCATTTGAAGATTAAAAGCCCTAAAATTCTCTTGGCACTTTTGTGCCCAGTTCCCTGTCCTTAGTTGCTCTAACCAGCAGAGCTTAGTAAGAGTATGATCCTTGAAGGCATTTAGCCTGTGCCAGTATCTCAGATAGGCTAGATCATGGGTAGGCAAACTAAGTCCCGGGGGCCGAATCCGGCCCAATCGCCTTCTAACTCCGGCCCACAGTTGGTCCAGGAATCAGTGTGTTTTTACATGAGTAGAATGTGTCCTTTTATTTAAAATGCATCTCTGGGTTATTTGTGGGGCATAGGAATTCATTCATTCCCTCCCCCCCCCCGAAATATAGTTTGGCACCCCCACGAGGTCTGAGGGACAGTGGACCGGCCCCCTGCTGAAAAAGTTTGCTGACCCCTGGGCTAGATCAATTCTGGCTGCTAATGAGGGGTGGCCCAACTCAGCTTTGAGGTGGGCTGCCAGTGTCCCACAGGGAAGCCCCCAAATCTGCCTATTGCAGGAACTCTATTTCAGATTTAACACCAATTCCCCATATCTCAGCCCTGTAGAGCCTTTGGGCAATCTTAATAGCTGGGTTGATTAACTGCCCACCCTTTGAATGGAAGAACCTATATAGCTGCCCAGTAGAATGACCCAGATATAAGCTTAATTGTGTCCAGGTGGGGTTTCCATGATGACGATAAGTAATCCTAGATATTTAAATCTGGGTACTTCCTCAAGGGTGTGACCACCTGGATTTGGTAGTCCTCTTGCCAAATACAGTGACCTTGGTTTTATCATAGTTATGTTTTAGATGCTCTTTTTTTCATACAGCTGTCCAAATTTAACCAGCATCCTTCAAAGTCCGATTTTATTCTGAGATAACAAAACGAAATCATCAGCGTAGAGCAGAATTGGCACTTTACGATTCCCAAGGGTGGGGGCAAGAAAGGATGGGGATGCCATATCAGGGATGAGATTATTGATATACTAATTAAATAGGAAGGGTGTCAGTATACATCCTAGCTTGACACCTCTGTTAATTGGAATTGCCTTGAAGGCCCAGTCTCACTTGCATGAGGTTCCCTCGATGTACTTGTTGGGTGAGCTAGAGAAGTCTTTTATCAATATTTGAATGGGCCAGTTTGTTCCACAGCTGTCCCCTATCTATTACCGGTAAATCAAAGGCTTAGGAGAAGTCAACGACTGCAGCATAGAGAGTCTTATTCGGGCTTTTGGTGAAGTTACAGATTACGGTAGGTGGTACAAAAAAAAGTTTGATCTGCCCTTCATAAATCCTGCTTGCATTTATTTAGTTTTGATTTCAATGCTTTCTAAAAATGTTTCATTTTATATTTACATTGTTTTATGACTCTAAGCTGCCCAGAAACTTTGTGCTACGAGGGGATGCTAAAGTAGAGATCCCTTCCGCAATGTTAACTGATGTCTGTTTGAAACTTTTTAATGGTTTTTATTGTATGTTTTTAAAGCTATAAACTGCTTTGATTTTTTTTATGATACAACGGCATACAAATATTTAAAATACATGAATAAATAAATAAATAAATAAATAAATAAATAAATAAATAAATGAGTTAGCTGAGCAGAGCTCCCACTGAAATTAGGGGGAGTCAAAAAGCAGAGACATCACCTTGCCAACAAAGTCCCATATAGTTAAAGCTATGGTTTTCCCAGTAGTGATGTATGGAAGTGAGAGCTGGACCGTAAAGAAGGCTGATTGCCAAAGAATTGATGCTTTTGAATTATGGCGCTGGGGGAGACTCTTGAGAGTCCCATGGACTGCAAGAAGATCAAACCTCTCCATTCTTAAGGAAATCAGCCCTGAGTGCTCACTGGAAGGACAGATCCTGAAGCTGAGGCTCCAATACTTTGGCCACCTCATGAGAAGAGAAGACTCCCTGGAAAAGACCCTGATGTTGGGAAAGATTGATGTTGGGAAAGATGGAGAGCACAAGGAGAAGGGGACGGCAGAGGACAAGATGGTTGTACAGTGTTCTCGAAGCTATCAGCATGAGTTTGACCAAACTGCGGGAGGCAGTGGAAGACAGGAGTGCCTGGCGTGCTCTGGTCCAGGGGGTCATGAAGAGTCGGACACGACTAAACGACTAAACAAGAACTAACAGAAGTTCTTGAGATGGCTTAAACTAAAATTAAAACACAGTAACACAGGCGGTCGGGACTTCAGCGTCACTTAACCCCATTCCTCCACAGTATGAACATCAACAGAGCCAATGGCACTGCTCTCCCTTTCTATATCTCAGCTGAACACCTTCTGTTCTCAATCCAAGATACAGATGAGAGTGACAGCTGAGATGCCTAACCGAAGAAATCTGCCGAAGTCTCTGCTTATTTTGAGGTCAAAATGGGTTAAAGACTCTCTCTTTCCTTTGTGTGAGAGGAGTTGGTGGACACAGCCATTGTTGTAGCGCTTAATTCAATTTTTAAAAAAGTTAAACAGGATGTGCCAGTTGTCATCTAGGCCATCGGCAACTCACTTTTGTTGTTGTGGCTGGAGTTCATGCTATTGCCCCATCCTGATCTTCTGACTGCATCATAGGAAGAAGCATCTAGGAAAAAAGAAGAAGCGAATGTTTCATTTAGAGCAGGGCACAGAGGCAAGAACAGGAGAAAAGAAGGGCTGGTTGTTAGGAGGTGGTTAAAAATTTGTGCTTGCTTTCGTTACAACCTAGGGATCGAGGTGAGCTAGTGCTCTCTGAGATGTTGATGAGCCATGACTCCCGGCTTCCCTGACAATTGGACATGCTGGCTGGGACTGATGGGAGGTGGGAGTCTGACAGCATCTTAAGGGCCACAGATCCCTCGCTCTTGTTGTCCTGGATTTGCTGCAGCCAACCGGTGTGAGAGGTGGGCATCACCATCAGCAGCTGTGAGGTTCTCTAAGACGTCTGAAAAGTCAAGCTGAGCCCAGGAGACACAGCATGTAAATAACGGACGTAGCCAATAGCACCTTGAAAGAAATACCGTATTTTTTGCTCTATAAGACTCACTTTTTCCCTCCTAAAAAGTAAGGGGAAATCTGTGTGCGTCTTATGGAGCGAATGCAGGCTGCGCAGCTATCCCAAAAGCCAGAACAGCAAGAGGGATTGCTGCTTTCACTGCGCAGCGATCCCTCTTGCTGTTCTGGCTTCTGAGATTCAGAATATTTTTTTTCTTGTTTTCCTCCTCCAAAAACTAGGTGCGTCTTGTGGTCTGGTGCGTCTTATAGAGTGAAAAATACAGTATGTAGGAAGTGGACACAGGGAATATGTAGGAAGCGGACACATGCAGAGGGTGCTCATGCCAAATAGACCACAGGCACCATCTTCCTGTGGGGCCTTTTAAAAAATGTGAATACCCTTGTTGACACCTAACCCTAAGCCAAATCGTAACCTCTCTTACCACTTGCCTGCCCCCCCTCAGTCCTCCTGCTTCCCTTGCACTTCTTGTTGACTCACTCAGTGCCTTGTTTTGCTTCTTGGTGGCAGCTGCAGCAGCCCTAGGATGTTGGGGTTGGACTCGATGACCTCTGGGGGTCCCTTCCAACCCCACATTTCCATGATTCTATCATCTGTATACTCAATGTGTGTACATGCTGGTTTTGATCTTTTCCAGCCAGCAATTCCGCTAAAAAAAAATACTAATAAATCCTGGATTTTCCATGTTCCAAGAGAGCAAGAATTTTACCTCAGGGTAACAGCTCTGAATCAACAGGATTTGAAACCGGGAGATATTATTGAATGAGTATCCACAGGACCAAAGCCTAATACCAAAAGGAGTAACAGAGCAAGCTACAGCCTTACTCAACAAGAAAAGAACCAGCTTTTAAAAAGCTAAATGCTTCCAACATTTAACCATCAGCAAATGAGATGCCCCATTTTTGTGGCTCATTGTTTTTTAATTTTCAAAACAAAACAGCATTATGGAAGTATAAAACTACAACAGTGCTGCCTGCACAGCACTTCCGTGTACCACAGGTTCACTAGACTCTGGTCCAAGGTCACCTCCATGCCATGCATTTAAAGAAATTTTATGCCACTGTTAACACTCACAGAGAATCCTGGGAAGCGTAGGGTTTTTTTAATGGTGCTGCCCTCCCGGAGCTACAGTTCCCAGCAAACTATGGTTCCCAGGATTCTCCATGACTGTTAAAAACTGTGTAGGTAAATGTAAAGGGACTCCTGACCATTAGGTCCAGTCGTGGCCAACTCTGGGGTTGCAGCGCTCATCTCACTTTATTGGCCAAGGGAGCCGGCATACAGCTTCTGGGTCATGTGGCCAGCATGACTAAGCTGCTTCTGGCGAACCAGAGCAGCGCACGGAAACGCTGTTTACCTTCCCGCTGGAGTGGTACCTATTTATTTACTTGCACTTCATGTGCTTTCGAACTGCTAGGTTGGCAGGAGCAGGGACCAAGCAACAGGAGCTCACCCCGTCGCGGGGATTTGAACCGCCGACCTTCCGATTGGCAAGCCCAAGGCTCTGTGGTTTAACCCACAGCACCACCTGCGTCCCTAAAAGCTGTATAACCATGTATTAAATGTACAGAGTAGTTGTGACCACACCGAGTCAGTGAAATAATATACTTTGCAAAGAAGAAGAAATTGACAACCTACCACCAGAAAGTTTGAGAAAACCTTTGGTCCTTGTCAATTATTTTCAGTTCTATTTTTCAAAAAATAAAATAAAAACCCCACCACTCAGCAGCAAAGGGGTCTTTCTGTTGCTTTCCTTTAGCCACAAGTGCAGATTCCCATCCCTGCCATCTGGTGAACCTGGCACTTGAGAGACCCTTGAAAGGGCAGTTTTAAAACCAGTCCTGAGATAATGCTCTTGGGATGGGAAGGAGAACAGCTTTAATCTCCCAAACGAATTAAAGCCAGAAGATCCTATTGTCTGCTCCTTTTGGGAATGACAAAGACTGCAAAAATTGTCAGATGGAAAAAACCCCTCATGTTGTTGTCTCTTCCAGCTGGCGCGGGGAAAGCTTCCTTGGTATTTTCCTGGTTTCGTTTTTTAAACGTTAGAAGCTGGTGTGGGTTTTTAAAAACAACAACAGACAAACAGAGGCAGAGTCATCTGTATGCATGATGCATGTTTCGTCAGTTATTTGTGTGCATTTGCGTGTATGCGGGATGGTTGTGGGACTGTCTCATCGCCCAGGGATTAGCTTGCTAGGAACACAGGAAGCCGCCTTATACTGAATCAGCCTATTGGGCCATCCAGCTCAGAAATGTTTGCACTGCCCAGCAGTGGCTCTCCAGGGCTTCAGGCACAGATCTCTACCAGGTGTACCTGGAGATGCCTGGGACCTTCTGCATGCCATGCAGATGCTCAGCCACTGAGCTACAGTCCTTCTCCTAAAAACAAGCAAGATCCCAGTCCTCAACATTCTGCAATAGAAATACGGGATTCTCCCTTATATGGAGTCAGCCCATTGGCCCAACACTAGAATGGAGAAGAAATGAGACTAAAAGCTGGGACAGCTCAGTTGGTGGCACATGAGGCTCTTAATCTCTAGGTCATGGGTTCGAGCCCCACGTTGGACAAAAGATTGCAGGGGGTTGGACTAGATGACCCTCGGAGTACCTTCAAACTCTACCATTCTGTGCTTCTATGATTCCGGATGAAACCTGTGAGGGAGACACAGCCCCAGGAAGAGGAGCTTTGGGTTGGGGATTTTGGAATCAGCAACAACTGGGAACTTAATGAGTGCATTTCCACATTTTTCCAAAATGACAATGACAATAGTTGCTTAGGGGAGCCAACATTTTTCTGGCTCTCTGGCTCCAAAGCCCACCCCCCTGCCATCAGCCAAATGAATGCAATGTGTGCACCACGGCAGCACTCGGCAGCCACCTAACCCAGAGCCTTGCAAAATGTGTTTCAGACACAATGAGGCACTCTCAGCCAGGGAAGCAATCCAGAGCACGGGGTTTCTGTTTATTTATTTTGCAAAAACAATCCCATTCTTGTGACAGAGCTCGCAGCCAGCCTGTTGAGTTGGGCAAAGTTGGCAGGAGAAGCTGGATTTCTGCCCACCCCACCCCAGCCAAACACTGAGATGCAGCTCTGAGCTATGGAAGTTGGGGGTAGGGTCAGTCTGGATGATGCTTCGAGTCCCTTCCAATTATTGGGATTTTGTATCTTTGGAGGTGGGGTAGAATGTACAAAAACAAGATGGCCAGACCAACCCCTTTGTCTAGGCAATGGCTGTGGCTGACTAATCAATCATCGTGATTAATATACAGTGATACCTCTGGTTGTGAATGGGATCCGTTCCGGAGGCCCGTTCGCAACATGAAAAGAGCGCAACCCGCAGCAGCGCATCTGCACACGTGTGGGTTGCGATTCACTGCTTCTGTGCATGCGCGTGATGTCGTTTTGCACTTGTGCACATGCGGCGAAACCCGGAAGTAACCCTTTCCGGTACTTCCAGGTCGCTGCGGGACGTAACCTGAAAGAACGTAACATGAAGCGGACGTAACACGAGGTATGACTGTAATGAAATAAATTGCTCTGTGCCATAGAACAAATGTATGTGCCTTACTGCCCCGCCCATAGAATGAATGGGTGGTTTTCCCCCTTCCCCTAGCTGCAAGGGGGGCAGGGAAAGAGAGGGTGTGTGGGAGCTGATTAGAAAGCAGGCTGGAAGCTGAAGACACAGAGACCTGCTTGCTCTGTGCTGGATCCAGAGCTGCAACTAATGGAGAAGCAGTATCTGTTGGCGTGTTGATGCTGGGAATCCCTCCATCCTGTGCTCAGGTTAAATATGTGTGGAAATATATCCAATAGACACCACAGTCTCTGCTGAGCTTCATTTCAAGGAAACCAAACCTAGGTAAGCGTCTGGAATCCCTGCAGTCTCTCACTGCTAGGTGACCCTCCAAGTGTCCCTATTTTCCAGGGACAGTCCCAGATTTACAGAAGCCATCCTGGTTTCTGATCCGATCCCAAAATGTCCTGCTTTTCCTTAGGAGGTCCCCATTTTCATCGGAGAAATGTTGGAAGGTACAGAGTTATGCTACCCCTGAGCCAAGGAGATAAGATACAACTTTTAGAAGACATCTGAAGGCAGCCCTTTAAATGTTTAATGTTTTCTTATGCTGTTATCTATATGTTGGAAGCCACCCAGAATGGCTGGGGCAACCTAGTCAGTTGGGTGGGATATAAATAATATAAATAATTATAATTCTTATGGAATAAACATCCTGAGATGATGGACATTGTAGTTCAATGACTTCTGGAGGGCCAGAAGTCCCCCATAGGTAAAGGGACCCCTGACCATTAGGTCAAGTCGTGGCCGACTCTGGGGTTGCGGCGCTCATCTCGCTTTGTTGGCCGAGGGAGCTGGCGTACAGCTTCTGGGTCATGTGGCCAGCAGGACTAAGCCACTTCTGGCAAACCAGAGCAGTGCATGGAAACGCCGTTACCTTCCCGCTGGAGTGGTACCTATTTATCTACTTGCACTTTGACGTGCTTTTGAACTGCTAGGTTGGCAGGAGCTGGGACCGAGCAATGGGAGCTCACCCCGTCATGGGGATTCGAACCGCTGACCTTCTGATCGGCAAGTCCTAGGCTCTGTGGTTTAACCCACAGCGCCACCCGCACCCCAGTTATAGAATAGGGCATCCCTATTTTCATCAGAGAAATGTTGGAGGGTGATGTAGGGGACTGAGGTGGCACGTAACAATATTTTGCAAATGATGAGGGAAAAAGAGCTGCCCTCTAATGTAGCTCTCTGCCATCCTGCCGGCTTCAGCAGATATGAGGATCTCTGTGACGGCCTCCATGACAAATGTGTGTCCAATTCCAAACAAAATTAAAAAGCACAATATAAATCCTATGAAACTTTCAAGAGCCGTCATCTCACAGCCATCTGGTTTCCATCCAGAAGGTCCTTGAATGAACACAGACTCTATTGCAAACCAGAGAAAAAGGATATTAAACAATGTCTACAACGTCATGGACTCTTTCATCCAAAGATCTCTCAGATTTGCAGACCATTTAGGCCTCATTGATAATTTCTGGGAGCAGCTCTGTCTGCCGCCTTTGTGCCGGTGTTTCCTGTAAAGGACGCTTCAGCTTTGAATCGCTCCTTGCTAGCCTTAGCTGCTTTCCCTTCCAGTTAGCCAACTGCTGAAATGTGGACTGGAAGTTTCTTGGAGCAGGGACCTCTTCAGCTGCTAACCTTGGCCTATAAAATACTTCCCTTATTCCGAATAGGATTCTTTGCAAGAAAAGGGAAAAGTTGACAGCTGTGCTCAGTAAGTCCCATGAATTCAGTGGCGCTTACTTCTGATTTACATAGTCAGGATGTGGAACCTGGGGGAGGGTGGGCACTCTGAATACTGCCAGACTACAACTCCCATCATTCCTGATCTCGCCCAAGCTGGCTGGGACTGACTGGGGTTGGAGTCCGGCAGCATTTACGGGGACACCCCTGGTGTATAGGATGCACTGGAAATCACGGCTTGCCTAAAGAAATACTTTCCTTTTGGCCTTTCTGGTTTTCCCAGGCTTTTAAGAAAAGCTAACGTTAGCATCTTTTAACATTTAGAACTATTTCGATTTAATCTCCTGCTTCATGGGTAGCTGACCCCCTTTGGCCTGAGGGCCACATTGATGATAAGCAACCTCTCAAGAGGGCCGGCAGGCAGAAAACATTTTCTCTCCCCATCTCAGCGTGGAGGGAGCCCCACAGCCCTGAAATGGGGTGATGAAGCTTCCAGCTTGCCAGGCTAGATCTGGCTTAGGGGTCAGCTACTCCTGCTCTCTTGAATAAACAGTTGCTTCCTGTTGCGTTCATCTCTATGCCAGTAACTTTATTCTTTTCTTTTAAAAAGAAAATGCACTTTTATGCTTATTCCATTGTTAGTCACCCAGGGAAAGGTATGTTGAGAGTGGGGTTGCAGCGTATGCAAATAAAATAATTTAAAGTGATTTTAGAGGTGGGGGAAATTCCACCCACTTGAAGCACCATCCAAGCCCAAGGTCAGCCAAGATGAGTATGTTCAGAATAGGTGCCCCCTCAACAGGTGGGTCTTCCTCATCCTGGCTCAACCAGGGATGTGCTGGTGTAAGTCCACCACACTAGTTTAAGTCCTGGGACTCCACTGGTGAAAGTTATGCTGCTGTCAGCCTTGCCCCACCCAGCAAAAAAATGAAATCAAACAGATTTTCAGGAATTGGACTCTACACTCTTGCAGCCAATAGAAATGCAAGATCTATTTCTCCAAACAGCTCAGGGTGCATCTGCGTGGTTCTGTGCCTTCTTCCCCAACGTAATCCTCACAACAGCCTCATAAGGTAGGCTAGGCGGGAAGATAGCGACCAGATCAGGTCAGCCAGTGAACTTTACTGGCGAGTGGGGACTAGAAGAACAAGTCCTCGTCCAACACTTTTAACCAGGACACGACCCTGGTTCTGTTTCTGCATGGCGAGGCTGCAGACATGCCATTCATTTGATGCACATTCCCTCTCTGCAACGTTAAACTATGGAACTCCCTCCCACAGGAGGCAATGATGATTACCGACTCAGACGGCTTTGAAAGAGGAATAGGCAAATTCATGGAGGAGGAAAGGGATATTGATGGCCTCTAGCCACGATGGCTATGCTTTGCCTACACAGTTGGAGGCAGCAATTGAAATTGAAATTGAAATTGAAGTACTTTATTGTCACTTGTACAACTTGTATACAGTGAGATTACACAAGCACCCCCCACTCAGTTCTCTTAAGACTAATTCCCCTCATTTACTGACGCACACCCACCAAACCCGAAAGTTAGTTGCCCTGTTGTTATCTTCTCATTCAGCAGCCTAACAGCCCACGGATAGAAGCTGTTCTTTACCCTGTTGGTGCGACTAATCATGCTTCTATATCTTCTGCCTGAGGGCAGGAGATCAAGAAAATGCCGGCCAGGGTGTGAGACTTTTCCTCACTCTCCTGAGGCAACGTTTTTCTGCTATTTCATCCAGTGGATTCACGGGACAGCCCATAATATCTTGTGCTGTATTCACCACCCTCTGTAGGCACTTCCTATCAGTTTATGTCAAACCAGCGTACCACACGTGATGCAGTATGAAAGGACACTTTCTATTGTGGACTGGTAGACTGGTAGAAGGAGGTCATCAAATGTTGATTGACATCGTTCTTTCACAATACTCTGAGGAAATGGAGTCTCTGCTGGGCTTTCTTAACCACCTGGGTTGTATTGATTTTCCAAGTAAGGTCTTCACTGTGTGGTTGTGGATGCTTGTGGATGCCAGTTGCTGGAAGCTGCAGGAAAGGAGAGGGCTCTTGTGTTTGAATCCTGCTTGTGGGTTTCCCTTTGGGGCCCCTGGCTGGCCCCTGTGAGTACAGGATCCTGGGCTACCTGGGCACCCATGGACCTGATCCAGCAGCCTTCTTCCTATGTTCTTATGAATCTGGGGAGCTGTAGCTTACCCTTCCCAGCACTACGATTCCCAGCACCCTTCAAAAAAACTACAGTCCCCAGGATTCTTGGGGAAGAGGAAATGGGATTCAATTGCATGGTGTGCATGCAGCCATAACTGTGCGGAAACACAGCACTCACACGCATGAGCACAGGCGTAATGCAAGCTGGAGATAGACACACGCTGTTGGTCTGTAGAAACACACCATCAGGAAACGCATTAACTTTTTGTCTTAGGAAAAAGCCCGGATCAGTCTGGGATCTTTCTGAAGGGGGCAAAGGTATCCCCTCCAGCGCATTCCTTGCACACATGTGCCAGAGGACTGCACTCCATGCACTCAAGGCAGAGGGGGGGAGGGAGATGGATGGGGGCAGAGAAGCCCCCTTATTTAGCAAGGGGCAAAGGAAGGATAATGGTTACTTAGAAAGTGCTCCAGACAAGCTGTCAGGTTGAATTCAGCGCACTGGAGTCTCGCGCTGGGACAGTCCTGGCCTTCAGGGATCCCCTGTGAGCAGTGTTTCCTGCCTGCTCCAGCGCAGAGACAACAGGGCTTTGTTTTCAGGAGGGGTTGCCTTCCCCTCCTTTCCCCCCTTCTCTCTCTCTCTCTCTCTCTCTCTCTCTCTCTCTCTCTCTGAAAAATGCACATGGCTACCTCCAAAGAGGGTCATGGAGAAATGCAGACACAACAGCAGCCCTGGAATTTCAAAGGAAAACAGTGGTGGTTGTTTTTTTTTAAGCCCCCAAGAGCAAGCTACTGTTTCTCCTGGAACCAAAGAATCCCGGCTTTATAGTTCCATGCAGCAGCAGCAGCAACAACAACATAAAGTATACGTGGTGGTGGTCGCAGGTGGGGGACAACAGCAAATTTTGGTGCGCCAAGTCCTGACAGGGATTTTGGGTTGTTCAGCCAGTAAAGGGGGAAAAAAGGAATGAGGGAAAGATGCAAAGGGTTCCTGAGAGGGAGAGATGGTTAAAAAGAAAGGAGATTCCAACTATATGTCAGGAAGAACGTAATGAAGGGAAGAGCTGTTTGACAGTGCAAGGGACTCCCTCAGGAGGGAGTGGAGTCTCAGGAGAGGTTGAATGCCCATCTCTCATGGATGCTTTAGTTTAGTTGATATTCCTGCGTTGCAGAGGACTAGATCAGAAGACCCTTGCGGTTCCCCTCCAATTCTATGAAATCTCTCAGAAGAGTTTGGATTTGATATCCTGCTTTATCACTACCCGAAGGAGTCTCAAAGCGGCTAACATTCTCCTTTCCCTTCCTCCCCCACAATAAACACTCTGTGAGGTGAGTGGGGCTGAGAGACTTCAAAGAAGTGTGACTGGCCCAAGGTCACCCAGCAGCTGCATGTGGAGGAGCGGGGAAGCGAACCCGGTTCCCCAGATTACGAGTCTACCGCTCTTAACCACTACACCACACTGGCTCTCAGGGTAAGCAAAGGTGTGTTTTTCTATCTGCAGAAGGTCTTCCTGGTAGGATGGCCTCCTGCATTCACAAAAGATGCTTCAAAAACCAATATATTATTTATGGGGGGGGGTGATCCTTCCCTTGTGGAAAAAGATCTAGAACTCACTCTTTATAGAGCATGGGTAGGCAAACTAAGGCCCGGGGGCCAGATGCGGCCCAATCGCCTTCTAAATCCGGCCCACAGACGGTCTGGGAATCAGCGTGTTTTTACATGAGTAGAATGTGTCCTTTCATTTAAAATGCATCTCTGGGTTATTGTGGGGCATAGGAATTCATTCCCCCCCCCCCAAAAAAATAGTCCAGACCCCCACAAGGTCTGAGGGACCAGGGACCAGCCCCCTGCTAAAAAAGTTTGCTGACCCCTATTCTAGAGTAACTCTACTTCTGAGGGCGCAGCAAGAGGTGCTATTTTCTTAAAGAGTTTTTAGCGTTGCATAGCTGTTGCTGTTTTAATTAAATTGCTCTGTGTGTGTGTGTTTGGAGGGAAGAACAGATTTGGACCTCACATATGGGGAAGGTTGTGGTGTTTTTTTAACTCATTGCCCTGACTGCCATCCTCGTTGGAACAGGAGTGGTGGTGTCTGCCCACTATCTGCAATAGGCTAACCACTTGCACACTGCAACTCCCCCCACCCTGCCCACACAAAAAAAAGAGGAAACACACTGAGGAAAAAGAGGACACTGGTTTGCACAAACATGCACGTGCTGATTTATAGACAAATCTATAGAGAATTACAATAATCTGAATAGAAATATGTCCTGTTTGTGCATATTTACCGCAGAGGGGTACATGAGTGCCTGCTTTGCATTAGACTGGGACATCAAAGCCATCAAGGTCATAGAATTATTCATTCATTCATTCATTCAAACAAGGTATGTGCCACTTAATTACAATGTTCTCTAAGCGATTTACAAGAATACAAAATAAAAAAATAAGTAAAAACTATAAAATTTAGCGGGGCAGAGGGGCATTACTACCCCAGTCCCAACGCCAATAATAATTATCTTCAGGGATAATGAACGAAACAACTCAAACTTGCATTTTGTGTGTACGTTTAATTTTCATTCGGTTGTGTTGTCTGACTGTCTGTCCGTCTCTTTTCTTTCTTATATTGCATGTTACTTAACTGTATGTCCTTTCTTAGATAAATAAACAAATTAAAAACTATAAAATGAAACACACACAAACACATGCTCCTGTGGTTCCCCTATTGTTATGCCATTTTACCAAAAGGCACTGGCGCCATCTCCAGGGGGCCCTGGGTACCCCCAAAGTTTTCACTGTGGGTGCCCATTCTCTGCCTGCCACCACCACCCGCTGCCTTAGCTCCAGGTCTCAGGCGCCACGGTGGCAACTGGGCTGGGGCCTCAGCCTCTACCACGTGTCCTCTGTTGGTTTTTTGTGTCCTCAACCCCCCCCCACCTTCTCTGCCATTTTTTCCCCATTTTAAAAACTGTTGCCAAAAGCTTTTTGCAGACTCCGAAGCCCCTCACCAAAATCTGGCCTTTTAAAAACAAAAATGTAATTTCCCCTTTTAAAAAGCAACATTCCTGACCATTCCTGTGTGCTCAACCGCTGCGATGCCAAAAGGTTTCCGTGTCTTCTGTGCACACCCCTTACATTTGTCCATTTAAATTGTTGTCACTGCTTTTTGCTGAATTGAACGATGGATGATAAAAATAAGGATTTAAAATGGCGCTGAACAGCTAATGGACAAAGAAGAAGACCTGAGAATTCTAAAGTTCTTGCCACACCCACTTTTGCACATTGGCCACGCCCACATTGGCCACACCCACTTTGATGAATGGCCCTCAGAATGTTGACTGAGGGTCAATGCCACCCTCAAAAGATTTAGCCACTCCTTACATAAGCTTTGCATTGCCATATTGAAATCTGGGTTTGGCAAAACGTGAACGGTGTTCTATGGATGCTACCTTGCCTGCACATAAACTACCTTGTGATGTCTCCCATTTTCCTTATGCGCCTTCAATATCTGACCTGGTCTGCCAAGTCATGGAAACTGAAACAGACTCTTTCCCATTAAAGCAAAACAAGCAGAGAGGCCCAAATCGTTCCACTTAGTGATGAGAGGAGCCTCATTTCGTTTGCAATAAAATTGTTCCTTGGCCAGGAAAGCCTGATGATTCTCATTAGGACCACTCAGGTCTCCAAGGCAGCTGAAGACAATTTGTACCAAGGACGCGAAACCCCGTACATTTGTACGGTTGGGATGCTTGCTAACGGGGAACCTCAGCCAATGTCCAGAGGAGGCTGGGCTTGATCCCAAAGGAACCTGCCACACGAACCACAAGGCAGACTGTTGTGGAGGGAGCCAGAGACAACCTGAGCATGTTCCCCGGCAAAACCACAACCGCCTGTGATACTGTTAGGAGCAAGCTGCTCTCTTGCTTAGTGGCTTGGCTCCTAACCATGAATGCTGATTAATAGCCAATTAACACCAGCAAGGAATGCATAGCACAGCCCCTCCAAGTGTCCCTATTTTCCAGGGACAGTCCTGGATTTGCAAAAGCCATCCCAGTTTCTGATTTGATCCTGGAATGCCCCACTTTTCCTTAGGGCATCCCTATTTTCCTTTGAGAAATCTTGGAGGGTATGATAGCATGCCTACTGACTAAGGTGGCATCCAAGCTAATTGTTATTGAGGGTGTGTGTGTGTGTGTGTGTGTGTGTGTGTGAGAGAGAGAGAGAGAGAGAGAGAGAGAGAGAGAGAGAGAGATATCCTAATTTAGCAGTCATTTCTGTTCCCCAGTTATACTGTGCAAATAAACACAACCCCTGAAATGCTGGCCTTGAGTTTCATGGTCTTCTGGTTCCACAGTGTGTAATACAGTGGTACCTCGGGTTAAGTACTTAATTTGTTCCGGAGGTCCGTTCTTAACCTGAAGCACCACTTTAGCTAATGGGGGCTCCTGCTGCTGCTGCGCCGCCGGAGCACAATTTCTGTTCTCATCCTGAAGCAAAGTTCTTAACTCGAGGTACTATTTCTGGGTTAGCGGAGACTGTAACCTGAAGCGTATGTAACCTGAAGCGTATGTTACCCGAGGTACCACTGTATCCCCTTTTAACCTTCGGTGCATTTCAAGTCCCAGTCTGCAGTACCACTTCATTCCAGAGTGCCCTTTAGATTGTTGCTTGTCTACAGTTCCCACCTTCCCGCAGAAACAAGCCCAGGCCCCATAGTCTTTACCAGATGTCCTTTACAGTGTGTCTCTTCCAAAGGAGGTGTGAAGGGTGTCCCCATGGACATGCTCTCCCTGGGGAAATGTGCCTAGTGCCATCCTTGACCATTCTTAGGCACCAGGCTAAGATCTTTTTTTCACCTAGCCCTTTGGTGGTTAAATCATCCTCTCCTGTTAAATCATCCTCATCTTTTAGTTCATTGTTGGATGAGCATTTTGGGAATGTTGTACTTTGCACTTTTTTAAATGTGGTTTTTAATTAAGTTTTTTATCTATATTTTATCTTGAGACCTTTGAGACCCTTTTTTTAGATAAAGCAACTAAGAAATGTGAATAGCAATAGCAAAAAAAGCTCACAAAACATCTCTAACCACTGGGCATGCTAGCTGGAATTGATGGGAGTTGGAGCCCAAGAATATCTGGAGAGCACCAGGTTGGCTACTCCTGACTCCCTGCATCCCATAATACACTCTCTAGTCCAGAAAAAGCTCTCCTTACGCCACACTAAACTTAGAACATCATGTACTTGCACAAGATAAGCGTGCTTGGGGAAAATCCAAATTTTTCAAACCAGTTTGAGCAAATATGGGATCCATTTGCTGCATTCTGGAAGTCTTAATTTCAAGAACTGACAGTCAAGTTGTGATTGTTGTTTGAATTATAAATTATTCTGCCCTTAATCTAATAAAGAGGGGTGGGGGAAGACAGCATTTCCCTGTGCTAGTTTCCAACAGATTCTTAGGAGACCTTTTCTTTTTCTTGGGATTTTTGTGGGCATTTTTTTCTTCTTCATTCTACTCTGATCCTTTTTTCCTTTTATTTAGAGGCAGACAAACGAGGAAAGCACCGCTGTACATTAACGGCGTGAAGGCCAGACACCAAATAAAACGCAGCCTCTTGCATGCTCTGCACAAAAAGATATCTAACCAGGTTGCCTTTTGAAAATGAACACAGGGTTGCTCTCGAGCGACAGAAGTTACGCCAGATTCAACAAAACCACACAAAACCCAGAAGGGTTACTTTTGCAGCCTGAGCGCTCTCTCTCTGTCTCTCTCTGTCTCTCTCTGCTTGCCTTCCTGTGTTTACAGTCGCAGCACCTGTCCCCCAAGGGGTCCAGAACGGAATGAGGCTCAGCTCTCTCAGTGAGGCTGATGGGTTTGTGTGTACTCCCCGCTTTCAGATGGAGGCTCTGGGCTCTCCTTGTTTGCTTCGTCCAAACAAGCTTTTGTTATTATTTTCAAACAGATACCCATTCACCCAGAGAAGGAGCTGGAGGCAAGCGTGGTGAGCTTTGTTGCCACCTTGCAGCCGGGCTGCTCAGAGGAGGGCGAGGAGGGCACAGGGCGCTCAAGTGGGCGGCTGTTGCGGAGACAATGACAGCACCTGCAGGGTGCCGCATTCACACACACACACACACAATGTTTGCGTACTGCTTCTCTCTGCCTGCGAGGCATGTGGCGGCTGAGGTTAGAAGGCGCAGCAGCAGAATCAGATAACATCCTCTGCTGAGGCCAAAACCACACAGAGCAGGAAACACAAGGGTGTCACCCCAAGCAGGCACCCTCGTGATGATCTCCCATCCCCCGGCCACAAGGCCTACGCTCATCTTCACCTCTTCAGGGAGTGCATCGTCACAACCTGCAAAATCACGCCCCGCTGCTCATTGCAGCCAGTAATGATGTGGTGGTGGTGAGACTCAGAAGAATGCAAAAAAGAAGAAACTAGCCCTCATCAGCGCCAGCTATCAAGGTTTAGGTCCACAGACCCTACAAATGTCCCTGTTTACAGAACCCATCCCAGTTTTTTATTTGATCCAGGAATGTCCCACCTTTCCTTAAAAGGTAAAGGGACCCCTGACCATTAGGTCCAGTCGTGACCCACTCTGGGATTGCGGCGCTCATCTCGTTTTATTGGCCAAGGGAGCTGGCGTACAGCTTCTGGGTCATGTGGCCAGCAGGACTAAGCCACTTCTGGCAAACCAGAGCAGTGCATGGAAACGCCCTTTACCTTCCCGCTGGAGCGGTACCTATTTATCTACTTGCTTGTTTGGAGGTTCTAGCAGGGGAGCGCAGCTATTGTATACCCTTGACCGAAGAACGGTACACTCCTATCTGGGATGGTCGTCCTCTTCCACCAAGCGCGCAGCTTCGGGATGGACGCACATGGAGCGGTGAGGGAGGAAGGGGACACCCGCGTAGCCAGCCAGATCAGCCGAATCAACCCTGATGATCAATGGGGTGACAGATGTCGCAGCCAGATCACCCTCACATCCCTATTTATCTACTTGCTTAGCAGCGCTTTTGAACTGCTAGGTTGGCAGGAGCTGGGACCGAGCAATGAGAGTTCACCCCATCGTGGGGATTCGAACCGCTGACCTTCTGATCGGCAAGTCTTAGGCTGTGTGGTTTAACCCACAGCACCACCTGCGTCCCCACCTTTCCTTAGGACGTCCCTATTTTCATCGAAGAAATGTTGGAATGGCATGCATTCATTGCAGCCATCACAGGCTTGAGTGCCCTCTGGAGAATTTTGGACCACAACTCCCATCAACCCCTAAGATGTCAGGGAAGGTTGGTTTAATGTGAAGCTGTTTGCAAGAGGGTTTGCATTTCTAATTAAAAGCCAAACATTGCATTTCATTTGGCTGAATATCTTTTGTTAATGCTCAATGCACCTTTTTTTTTTTTTTTTACAAGTAGAACCTACACAGGCAGCAGTAAGCACACCTGAGTTCAAAAGAGCCCACTCCAAGCACTTCATACAAGCTTGCTCAGGGTTCCTTTTAGAATCCAGTTAAACACTAAAATAATATCTATGTTACTCTGATTAACAAAACGGAGCTTTTCAAAGAAAAATGTACGTGGCGAGAGGTTTTGGCTTCCGTCTTTATCAACTGCTCTGATAAAAAGGAAATGACACTGTTTCAAAGGTGTCAGTTGCAGAGACTGGAGGACATTGTCCATGATGAGGAGACCATTCTCCAGCCTGAGGCCATGCTAACATGTCCTGTATACACATCCAGAGGTTCTCCCACTAAGCTTGTGTTGTTGTCATCTCTACAGCAATTATTGATCAATCCAACAGGTTGCACTTCTCTGAACTGAAATATTTCGCAGCAGGTTGCTCCGCTTCTTTTAGTCAAATTGCAGATTTGTAGTTCCTAAAATGCGTGTGTAGGCCAGTTGTAGTTTTACCTTATGTACTAGATATATCCCCCCTTTTTTGCACTCAGTTATATATTATATTGCAGGACCTGCATGTGATGCCCAGGACAGGGCCTTCTCTGTGGCAGCCCCAAAGTGGTAGAACTCTCTCCCAAAGAGATACATTTGGCAACTACACTATATAGCATCCAGAGGATGCTGAAGACGCAGCTTTTTACCCTGTCCTTTGACACCTAAGAGGTATTATTTTCAGGACCCACTCTATTTTGGGTGGCTGCATCTTTTAAATTCTTAAGCTCTTTATTAAATGGTCGCACCCTGGGACCTTAGGGAGAACAGCAGGTAATAAATTAAAATTGTGATATTGAATTGCATTGCTTTGATCTTGATTATTATATCATCGTTTTATATGCTGTTACGGCTGTAAATATGAAAAACACATCTAAAAAAGGAAGTTGTAATCAATGAAACATCAAGTTATAAAAAGACCTGGCCCTTTTCCCTCCCCCAAAATCTCCTAGAGCCAAACCCATCAACCGTCAGCACACAGGAGATGTTGGCAGAGCTTAAACTGAAACAGATACGCTGCTTGCGTCTTCTTTTTTCTGTAGGTGGGGAGGGTTAGGCTTATAAAGCCAGGATGAAGCTGGGATTTAGATTAAGTGATCGCTAAGGGAAATGGACTCAGCGGCTGCAGGATGTGGGAATGTGGAAGCACCACGAGACACAACACTTTGCAGAAGGGATTTTTATATAAAATGTGGGCTTCGTGCTGAAACAGACAGTTGCAAAGGCATGAATTAGCTAAAATCCAGACCCCGCCCCACCCCCCTTGTCAGAGAACAAGCAGGCTCTGGTGGGTGCTGTGCCTGGAAAGTCATAAGGAGGATTCTTCGCTTGTTGGCCTCTAGACAATCAGACGTCCAAAGAGTAAATGTCTGGCTCAGTGGCGTAGCGTGGGTTGTCAGCACCCGGGGCAAGGCAAGTAATTTGCGCCCCCTAACCCATGGATTTGCGCCCCCTAACCCGTGGATTTGCGCCCCCTAACCAATGGATTTGCCCTAAGCCCAGATGTTGCGCCCGGTGCAGCCGGCCCCCCCTGCACCCCCCACGCTACGCCACTGGTCTGGCTTCAACATTTGAGCAAACCACAGGACATTTTCTCCATGGATCTAGAGCACTGCAATCCCATGGGGCACACTTATCTGAAAGTAAGGGCTCTCCCAGACAGTCATTGTTTAGTGGGTAGGATTCAGATTGCATACTGCCAAAATTCAAGTTGCAGGATTAACGTGGGTTTGGTGCTTTTGTGCGAAACACCTGCCCCTTCCCCCCTCCCCAGATATGCAAGAAATATTTTTGCATTAAGGAAAATGGGCAAATCTGTCTATTTCGGTGCCCCTCATTTTTTCCAGGCTTAAATTTAATCTGCCTCGTTTCCACATCCGTTTGCAATTTTTCCTGTACAAATCTGCACAAACGTTTCTGGGGTTTTTTTCCCTGTATGCAAACTTTTGTATCCAATTTGGGCCCATTTCTGCAGTTCCCCAATCAACTCTACTTATTATTATTAGATAGATAGATATAGATATAGATATAGATATAGATATAGATGATATAGATATAGATATAGATATAGATATAGATATAGATATAGATATAGATATAGATATAGATATAGATATAGATATAGATATAGCATCCTTTTGGGGCAGAGAACTGCCTCACAAATTTCAGAGGAGGGAGGAGGGAGGTCAGGTTGGGGTGGCGGAGGGAGTCAAGCAGACTTGCACCATGCTAGACCAACAGGCGGTGGCTGATGTGGAGCACCAGTGAAATGGAACAAAGGAGAGGATGAGAGAGGGAGAGGAAGTTGTTCCTTCCCCCTCTCTATTGTCGCTCGCACCGGGCCAGGCTCCTCGTCAACCGCACCAACAGCGACACAGCCGCCATTTTGGGCCAGCTGAGCTGAAATACGGGGATTGTGTTTGAAGTCCAAATGGGACAAGGGACACTTTTGTCCAAAAATGGGGCAATCCTGTTTTTTCTAGGGACGGGTGGCAACCTCTGGTATCATGAAGAGGAGGCTGCACAAAAGATGGATAACCAGAGAACTTTTCCAAAAGCAGTTAATTTCAAGGGCAGCTGTGTGTGTGGAGAGCTTTATTGCAGAGCTAGAAGCACGATGCCCGATTGCTGACTCGGTTCCTGGTACGGCAAGCCAGGAGGGCCAAGACAACACAGTACACACCCAAAGACCAAGATCAGCCTCTGGGATGCACACGCTTTAAACTTTCCATCTCCTCACCAGCTGCCTCCACAATGCTGTGATCAAAGCCTTCACACACATACACTCACAAGGGTTGACTCAGATATATTGCACAACCTGCACCCCTCTTAACATGATGAGGAAACCCAACCCCTAAAGAAGTGCTGCAGACCTGCTTTGGACCTTTGCTCAGCTCTGGCTTAGCAGCGATGCAGACATAGAGAAGGAGAGAGGAGGCCATGGAGGGGGAGAGGTCCAGGGGCTGCCTAGCATGGATGGGGGCCTCTACCGGGTAGGCGACGAACAGGTCCGGATTTAGGTTTGATGAGGTCCTCAGCTACTGAAGGTAATGGGGCCCTTTATATGTCCATCTGTCCTTTGTCAACAACAAATTGTCGCTGTTTTTTGTGTTGAATATATGGTAATTTATGGACCTAATAGGTATCTAAAGCCATTTGCACATAACAAAATATGTATTTGATCAAAGTAATTGTTGAACTGAAATACAATTAAGAAGTATATTAACAGTGAAATTGTGGGGGCAAGAGAGTGGGGTCCTAAGCTATAGCTTGTTTAGCTTATATGTAAATCCGGCACTGGCCACGAACGCAACGCAAAAGGACACATGAAGATAAAAGCCCACAGGGGGACAATTACACACCTGTTCAACTGCACTGACTAATGCAACAAACAGAAAAGCAGAGCACCATCAACACACTCAGGTGCATTAAGGAAGAGTTTTGGATTTGATATCCCGCTTTATCACTACACGAAGGAGTCTCAAAGGGGCTAACATTCTCCTTTCCCTTCCTCCCCCACAACAAACACTCTGTGAGGTGAGTGGGGCTGAGAGACTTCAGAGAAGTGTGACTAGCCCAAGGTCACCCAGCAGCTGCATGTGGAGGAGCGGAGACGCGAACCCGGTTCCCCAGATTACGAGTCTATCGCTCTTAACCACTACACCACACTTAAAAGCAATATACAGCAAAAGAAGGCAAGTCTTTGCCTCAGTAAAGTGAGGATCTGAACTTTAGACCAGGAATAGGGAACCTGTGGCCCTCCTGAACTTCATGGTATCATAGAATTGTGGAGTTGGAAGGAACCTCAAGAGTCAACCTCTTACAAGGCTGGAATCTCAACTAAACCACCATGATTGATGCCCATCCAACCTCTGCTTTAAAACCTCCAGTGAGGGAGAGTCCATAATCTCCTGAGGGAGTCCACTCCCCTGTTGAACAGCTCCTAACGCCAGCAAGTTGCTGGACTGCAACTCCCATCAGCCCCAGCATGCATGGCCAATGGCCAGGGTTGATGGCAGTCGTAGTTCAGCAGCTTCTGGAGGGTCATAGGTTCCCCACTGGGATGAAAAGACAAGGAAGCAGAT
The DNA here is from genome assembly GCF_964270895.1 of Podarcis filfolensis. Classification (NCBI taxonomy): domain Eukaryota; kingdom Metazoa; phylum Chordata; class Lepidosauria; order Squamata; family Lacertidae; genus Podarcis; species Podarcis filfolensis. The sequence goes on along the minus strand of NC_139618.1, from coordinate 16,723,396 downwards.
TCTGTGCATTTCCAAACTGAGCTCCTTGTTTGGTGCTTTTTACAGCAAAACAGTCTCAGACAAATTATCAAGATCCAGAAGAAGGAACTCACCTTCTTTGGCATTGAGTCGAGAGGATTGTTCCGTGTGGGCTGGTGTGTTGTAAGACAGCAAGGAACTACCTAGAAGGGGGGGGGGGAAATAAAGGACAAGAAGAGGTTTAGCCTGTGCAAAAACGGGTATTTTTAAAAAAACAATGTGTAGGGGAAAACCTGTATTTTGGATGGGGGTAGGGTAGAGAAATGCTGCAATTAAGTATTCATGATCAAATTATTTGCCTGGAAGGGATCTGTGCAGAGAAAGGAAGGAGAAACAAACGGTTTCCTAGTTCCCTTCTGCAGTTAGGATAATTGAATTGTAAAGCTGGAAGAATAATCCCAAGGATCACCTAGTCCAACCCTCTGCAATGCAGTGAATCACAGCTAAAGAATCCCTAACTTTCAGGATCTCAAAGGGAAAATCAGCAGGTGTTCTGGAAAGTGCATCATCATAATCAGAGATCAACATCAGGGATCACTTCTAATCTTGATGGTGCACTATCTATGACTAGTTGCCATAGTCTATAAATGAAGGCTGTATATCAGTTCAAAGTACCTAGCCAATTAAATCTCTCTGTCTGAATATAAACAAGACAATAATTTTGAAGTGAAAAACATCCCCCGTGTTAGAGAAGAGGCATTTCCCTCATTCGGCCAAGTGTGAGAGAACTGGGAATACCTTTTACGATATGACACATACCAAAACTACTGTTAAGTATTTATATTATCTATCTATGGAGGCCGGAGGCGGCGCGACCGGTAATGGCTGCCTTCTCCGAGTAAGGAGAAGGGAGCTCCGCTGTAAACGGGTCGTCCGCTACGGCGAAGCGGAGACCCATTCAGGAAAACCACAGGTGGCAGAAGCCTGTGGTCTCGGGACCCGGCGGGCGCCAGAAGCAGCCCCCAAAACGCTGAAGGGACCCCGTAAGGGGCTCCGGATCGCGGAGGGGGTAGCGGCGCTGTGGGTCGTTGCGCAAACAGCGAAGTGAAGCCGCGTTGCTGTTGCCGGTCAGCGCTGTCCTTTCTTCCTGCAACTTTTCTGAACTTTGGAAACTACAACCCGTGAGTAAATTTGGACATTGAAAACTTTCTGAAACTTTTGTCAACTTTCTGAAACTTTTTGAGAACTTTATGAAACTTTTAAAACTTTTTTAAAAAGTTGAAATTTGGCTGAAAACGGAGTGAGGATAAGCAGGAAGCCCATCTCCCGCTATACTGAACTTTAAGCAAAGAGCAGGAGGAGTGGAGACAAAAAGTTATGCGTTAACTAAATGCTGGCACCCTGTTAAAGCAGTTTTCTGAGTGAAAGACTTTGAGCTATTGACTTTTGCTGGTCATATTCGGGGTGCATTGATATCCTTCTTCTGTGGCACCAGTGGATTATAAAATAAATAAGAATCTCTGGTGCTGGAGCTGCCTGGATGAGCACCAGTTTGCAACTTTGGATACATTGAATTCAGGTTTTGAAACATTCTGAGTTGGAACTGGATACTTTGAAACTGTTGCAGTCAAGGCACTGTAGGAAACACTGTTTTGCTTTAAGTTTTACTCTGCTAAAAATAATACATTGTGGAGGCGATAGACATGGATTTAAATTTATAAGTTTAACTTGGATTTGATCTTTTCCCTGAAGACGTATTAAGCTCCCTCTAGAGGATTTTGGACTTATAGCAGTGACTTTGTTTTACTTTCCCTTTCCCGGCCTCTGTTTGACTATTGTATCTGGGACTCTGCTTTCTTATGGGAACAACTTGGATTGACCTTGGATTACAGATAACTTTGGAATGAGTGGCGCAAGGAGAAGAGGAAGGACTAAACAAACAACTCTAACTTTATCTGCAGCCTCACAGCGTAGATCTTCTGTGCCGGCCTTGCCTTCCACTTTGCCTCCAGACATAGAGGCGGCCTCCCTAATACAGGCAGGGGAGGGTGAGACAGAGGAGCTGCACCTGGGAGATATGGCTTCAGGGACAAGTAGCTCTGTCTTGGAGAAAATTTTGGAGAAACTGGAGGCTCTGGACAAGAAGGCTGATTTGCATACAGCTAAAATTGAACAGAACACAGAAAGCTTGAATAAGCTGACTGGACAAGTTGCACAGAATGCCCAGTCTATTGGAGAATTAAAGGAGGCTGTAGGTGAAAATCGTAAACTGGCTGAAGATACTAGTCAAAGATTGGAAGAACTTGAGAAAGAAGTAAGACCACTCAGCAAACAAGTTGGAGAACATCAGATTTACTTTTTGATGACAGAACTGCGAAACAGGGAGACCAACTTGAGGATACGGTCAATACCAGAGGTGGAAGAAGATAATTTTATTGAATTTCTAACTAAGGAATTTGCCAAGTTTTGGAAGTTAGAGGAAAAAGACTTTAAAATTGTATCTGCTTTCAGGCTTGGCAGAGTCAGAAGGACAGAGAAGCCCAGAGATTGTTTGATAACACTGAGATCAAAGGAGGAAAGGGACAAGATTTTGGGCCTGCACTACGAAAAGTCACTAGACATTTTGGGCAAGAGAATTGAAATCTACAAGGACATTCCTAAGCAGTTGCTGGACCTTAGATCTAACTACACGGAATTGGCAAGACTGTTGAGAAGCAACGCAATTATCTTCAGGTGGGAGTTTCCACAAGGATTATCCTTTACCTACAGAGGGAGAAAGATCAAAATCAAAACAGTGGAAGATAGAGACAAGTTTTTGGGAGCACACGGAGAAGACCTCCACAAAGGACTTGGATTGCCAGCGCCAGAACTTCCAGGGGAGCCCGCCCCCTCGGATCCTCAAGGACCGGAGAACAAGGTACCACCCCAGAAAGAATAACCAGACCTATCCAGGATGTCTCTGCAGCTTTTGAGCTGGAACATAAATGGCTGTAACAGTCCCGAAAAAAGGTCTAAAATTTTTCATATTTTAAAAAAGGAACAATTGGACATTATATGCTTACAAGAAACACATGTGATTAGGCTCCATAGAAAGGTGTTAATAAATAAAAGGCTTGGTCAAGAATTTATATCATCGGATACAGTTAAAAAGAGAGGTGTAGTGATCTATGCAAAAGAGAGCCTTTCACCAAAATTTCTCTTTAAAGATGAAAGTGGAAGAATCCTCGCAATAGAAGTACAGTATCAAGGAGAAAAAATTTTGATATTAGGAATTTATGCTCCAAATGAAGGAAAATCGGATTTTTATAAGAAGTTGCACGAGACCATGCTGGATTATCTGGATTACAACAACGTCATCATGATGGGGGACATGAACGGGGTCGTATCAACAAATATGGATAAGTCACAGAACCAGAACATTACTAAAGAGGGAAGACTACCTAAGACCTTTTTTGAAATGACTGACAATATGGACTGGGTTGACATCTGGAGAGTTAGAAACCCCCTGGGAAGAGAAGGAACATTCTTTTCTGAAGCTCAACTGACTTGGACACGAATCGACCAAATATGGATAACTAGAAGTCTGGCACCTAAGGTGAGGAAGGTGGAAATCTGCCCCAAAACATGCTCCGACCATAACGCCTTGAGAATGGATATGACATTGATCCCAATCGGCTCCTTTAGATGGAAGATGAATGATGGCCTGTTTAGAGACCAAAGAATTGTAAAGAAGGCCCAAAAAACCTTAAAGGACTATTTTGAGATTAATTTGAACACTACGGTGGAAAAAAGAACTATCTGGGATGCAAGTAAAGCTGTGATGAGAGGTTTCTTGATTCAACAGAATTCCTTAAAGAAAAGACTGCAAAATGAAAAGAAAGATAAAATTCTGGAAAGTATCAAAGAGTCGGAGAAGAAGTTAAGATCTAACCCGAAGTCCCAACCGATTCTGAGAGAAATTAAACTTTATCAGGCGCAATATTCCAAGCTGATAAATCAGGAAATAGAATGGAAGATTAAAATAATGAAACAAAAAACTTTTGAATCGGCAAATAAATGTGGGAAACTGCTAGCTTGGCAGTTGAAAAGGAGACAAAGATTAAATACAGTAACAAACTTAGAGGTTGAAGGAAGGAACATTCAGAACCCGGGAGAGATTAGAAAGTGCTTCCAGAGGTATTTTAAAAAGTTATATACTCAAGGGCCACAAGATGAAATAGAGATTATACAATTTTTGGAGAGAAATGGATTAGCAAAGCTGTCAGAAGAAAATAGAACAATTTTAAATGGCAAAATAACACGACAAGAGATTGAACAGGCCATCCTGAGTCTGAAACAGGGCAAATCACCAGGGCCAGATGGATTGACCTCTAACTACTATAAGACATTGAAGGATTATTTGATACAACCTTTGTTGGAGGTCAGTAATGAAATAATGGAGGGGAAGAAGGCGCCTGAATCGTGGAAAGAAGCATTTATCACATTGATTCCAAAGTCAGAAACTGAAAAGACACAACTCAAGAATTACCGTCCCATCTCCCTTTTAAATGTGGATTACAAAATATTTGCAGATGTTTTGGCACGAAGATTTAAGAAAGTTTTAAGTGAGATAATCCATAAAGACCAGGCAGGCTTTCTCCCGGGCAGACATATGTTTACTAACACAAGGAACATCATAGACATATTGGAACTTTTACAAACAAACATAAACACTAAAGCAGTTTTAATTTTTATAGACGCGGAGAAAGCCTTTGACAACATATCTTGGAAATTTATGAAGGGGAATTTAAAAGAAATGGGAGTGGGACGGGGGTTTGAGAACGGGATTGAGGCAATATATTCAGAACAAAAGGCTAAACTGATAGTTAACAATGTGGTTACAGAAGAGTTTAAAATTGAAAAAGGTACACGACAAGGCTGCCCGATTTCCCCATTACTGTTTATTTCGGTTCTGGAAGTGCTCCTGAATATGATTAGGGGGGACCGGTTGGTGGAAGGGATTCAGGTCGAAGCGAAACAATATAAACTTAAAGCTTTTGCAGATGACCTAGTTCTGACATTACAGGAGCCGGAGTCTAGTTTGAAAAGAGTACTACAACTGATTCAAAATTTTGGTCGAGTGGCAGGATTTAAGTTAAATAAGCAAAAAACTAAAGTTTTGGGGAAAAACGTGACAGATATTGAGTTGGAACAGCTTCAGAAAGAGACAGAACTAAATGTGGTTAAAAAAGTTAAATACCTAGGGGTAAACATAACAGCAAAAAATCTGAGTTTATTTAAAGATAATTATGAAAAATGTTGGTCAGAGATTAAGAGAGACTTGGATAGTTGGTCAAGACTAAAACTTTCTTTGTTAGGCCGAATAGCTGCCATCAAGATGAATGTATTGCCAAAAATGTTATTTTTGTTTCAGACACTGCAGATTGTAGACAAGACAGAGTGCTTCCGGAAGTGGCAGAAAGATATTTCTAAATTTGTCTGGCAGGGCAAAAAGCCCAGAATCAAATTTAAAATATTAACAGATGCGAAAGAAAGAGGGGGCTTTGCCCTGCCAGATTTAAAGTTGTATTATGAAGCTGCAGCTTTCTGCTGGTTAAAAGATTGGTTACTTCTTGAAGATACGGATGTCTTGGATTTGGAAGGTTTTAATAATGCGTTTGGATGGCATGCATATTTATGGTATGATAAAGCTAAGATAAATAAGGCCTTCAAGAACCATATTGTCAGAAAATCAGTTTTTAATGTCTGGACAAAATATAAAGACTTACTGGAGAATAAAACTCCGAGGTGGCTGTCACCCCTGGAGGCTAAGGCTCGGAAAAGAGCCAATATGGAGGCCAACTGGCCAAAATATTGGGAGATAATAGAAAAGGATGGTGACAACTGGAAATTGCAGAGTTTAGAAAAGATGAGAGACAAAGTGCGAGACTGGTTACACTATGCTCAGATTAAAGAAGTGTTTAAAAATGACAAAAAGCTAGGATTCCAAGTGGAAAAGTCAAAGTTAGAAACTGAACTGTTAGAACCTAAGACTAAGGTACTTTCAAGAATGTATAACTTGCTGCTGAAATGGAACACACATGACGAAATGGTAAAATCAACAATGATAAAATGGGCGCAGGATATTGGGTATAATATTATGTTTGAAGATTGGGAAAGGTTGTGGACCTCTGGGCTGAACTTCACTGCATGTAATGCGTTGAAGGAAAATGTGATGAAAATGATGTATAGATGGTACATGACCCCTGTTAAACTGGCTAAAATATACCATTCGTCTGATAGCAAATGTTGGAAATGTAAGGAAAATGAAGGAACATTTTTTCACCTCTGGTGGACCTGCCCTAGAGTGAAGGCCTTTTGGGAGAAGATATATAATGAATTAAAAAAGGTGTTTAAATACACCTTTACTAAGAAATCAGAGGCCTTTCTCCTGGGTATTGTCGGCCAGAGTGTGTTAAAAAAGGACAGAACATTCTTTTTGTACGCAACAACAGCAGCAAGAATATTAATTGCCAAGAATTGGAAAACTCAGGAGCTACCCACTGTGGAAGAATGGCAGATGCAACTGATGGACTATATGCAATTAGCCGAGATGACCGGCAGAATTCGAGACCAGGGAGAAGAAAGGATGGAAGAAGACTGGAGGAAATTTAAGATTTATTTACAAAAATATTGTAATTTGGCTGAGTGCTGAATTGGATGCCAGTGCAGACAATTGTCTACCATTAAATTAGATTTAAGGCTGAATTATATGTCAAACCAAATTAAGATTATTAATTAAGATGAGTTAAATGATAATTTGTTTGAAATTAATTTAATAATGATGTAAGTGTATGCGGGAGGTGTGGGGGAGTCCCATGTAACAATTGAGAGATGTTAAATGGACAATGATAAGTGGTGCTTATCTAATATATGCTTTATTTGAAAACTTCAATAAATATATTATAAAAAAAAAAATATATTATCTATCTATGGGTTGTATCCAAAGCTGGTCATACTCGGAGTAGACCCCCCTGGCATGAATGGACATGACTCATTTAGGTTTATTAATTTCAGTGGGTTTGATCTGAGTAGAACTTAGATACAGCTAAGGTTGGGAAACAGTGATTCAACTAAAAATTCATGAAACTGACCTGGTAATTTGAGATGAAATCAGTTCCCACTGATTCTTCAACAGGGGTAAATTCCATTAAACTCATGGGGTTTCCTTCTGATTAGCTTTATGCAGGATGGCATTGTTAATCTCAGATTCTCCTCTCCTCTCTCTCCAAGCGGCATGTGATTCCCATCATGCCCATACAATGTCCATTAGGGGAAGCGTGCAAGCAGGATTCAATGCAAAATAGCAACTCTCCCCTCCTGTGGCTTCCAGCAAGTGGTATTCAGGAGCATTGCTGCCTCTCACAGTGGAGGCAGTGATGCCGTCAACAGTCCTCTCCTCCGCCATGAATTTGCCTAATCCTCATTTGAGTGCCAAGGTCTCCTAACGGAAACACATTTGCAAGCAATTTCCCTTAATGCTATTTTCACAAATGCTGGCCTTTTTATGCACGTTCCTCCTTACAATACAGATTTTTGTGCACATTACTTGTTTGGAGAATCGCATCGAGAACCATCAGAGAGGTGCAAATTCCAAGGAACTGCTGCGTTTTGGTTTGCCGAGAATGTGTGATTTATTTAGGTTGGTTCACATTAAAATACAAACCAAACCAAACTTCTCACCCACCCCCTTATCCTTGGTTTTCAGTTGGTGTTTCGTTTCGCTTTTAATTTGTTCCTCTCAAATATCTCAGCGAGGGAACTAATTCATGCCTGACACGTTTTCTGGCTTCTGGTTGGAAACGGATCCAGATTTCGATGTTCAGTACGACCGGCATCAGCCAGCCAGCCAGCCCAGTGCCCCAAGACCCAGCGATCAGACAGACAGCCTACATGGCTGAAGTTGCAGACGGTGGGGCAGGGAGTGGGGCTGGCGAGGGAGAGGGGGAATTCCCATCTAAGTGAACTTGTCAGATGAAACAAGGGCCACTCTCTGCTGAAAAGCACAAGTTGTGGCCGTCAAAAGGGAGAGAGTCGCCCCAGGTTTATTACTGAGAGTTCTCACCTTTGCCCGGCAGTCTGAGGTTTCTAGTTGGGAACACCAGAAAAGGAAGAAAAATGTGTTTCCTATTAAGATGCTTAAATGAAAAAAGGAGGGGAATGTGTGCTGGGGGGGCAGGGGAGCAAGAATGAAGCAGACATCAAGACTTTAAGGGCACTGAGACCAGCAGAAATACCAGACCTGGAATCCTTAACTGACAACTTTTACATTCTAAAGGGCTCGTGGCGGGATGGCAAGCCCTCACTGCTAATTCCAGGTTATTATTCATTTTATCATTTTTATCAGATAAGTTAAACAAAGGAATACAATAAAAACGACAGAAGTCCAAACACACGACAAAGAAGCAGAGTACTTAAGACCATTAGGAAATTTCACATTGCACCACGGAAAGCTGATAAATCATTTGGCTGCAGAGTGCAGGGCTGCTTGAAAGTCCTTTTGCAAACAACCGCATGCTGCCTTTTAAACCTCCACTACCCAGACATTTAGAGGTGTGTGTGTGTGTGTTGTCTTTGTCCATGGAGTGTGTGTTAGTGATGTATGAAAGTGAGAGCTGGACCATAAAGAAGGCTGATCGCCGAAGAATTGATGCTTTTGAATTATGGTGCTGGAGGAGACTCTTGAGAGTCCCATGGACTGCAAGAAGATCAAACCTATCCATTCTGAAGGAAATCAGCCCTGAGTGCTCACTGGAAGGACAGATCCTGAAGCTGAGGCTCCAATATTTTGGCCACCTCATGAGAAGAGAAGACTCCCTGGAAAAGACCCTGATGTTGAGAAAGATGGAGGGCACAAGGAGAAGGGGACAACAGAGGACAAGATGGTTGGACAGTGTTCTCGAAGCTACCAGCATGAGTTTGACCAAACTGCAGGAGGCAGTGGAAGACAGAAGTGCCTGGCGTGCTTTGGTCCATGGGGTCACGAAGAGTCGGACCCGACTAAATGACTAAACAACAACAAGTGTGTGTGTGTGTGTGTGTGTGTTGCAAATCCCTATGCTATGCTTTGTAGCCCCAGCAGTTGGGGGCTTCAGAGCACAGCATCACCTGATGTCACTATGTTATCGGGCAACTGACAGGTGGGTGACCCAGCTCATCTGTCAGATTTGGGCCTCTAAGGGTAAGGAGGAAAGGATCTGTCCTGCTGGGCAGAAAAGGTCCCCCACCCATGGTGTTTCAGTTCAGAAAGCGCAAATGTGTTAGTTTTACCTTTAGATGACAAGTGAACCAGATCTCCCACCTCACCACTTGCTGAGTCTCTAGAGACTGAAAAAGGATGAGGTTGATCCCCCTGTAAGCTGCTTGTCTGCAATTCTTACCCTGGTGCCTTCAGGGCAGGACTCTGGCCCAAGACCCCAGTCAGCTACCATAGGGCTGGCTTGCCCTACTTTTAAGCAAGTGACCATCCGGAGAACCATTAAACCCAGAGTCTAAAATTCCCCAGCTGCTCCACTGCTCTCTGCAAAGTGTTCCTCACTCACTGCAGTGGATTAAAGTGCCCCCAATGTCCCTCTGTTGTGGGGAAGTAAGGAGCCATCTCCTCGAGCGCCCTTCTTGGTTCAGAGATGCAGCGCAAAACATCCAGTGGAAATTAAGTCTGGAAAAACAATAAATTCCCTTCAAAGGCATGACGCCACAAGGGAGTTGCCCAGAAATCCAGAAACCAGACTGTCGTGAAGCAGGCACAGGAACAGCTGTTTGGAAAGGAGTCATGTCCAGTAGCCTGGCTTGGCCTGTGAACACACTTTAATGAGAACAAGGCTTTGCCCTATCTCCCTCAAAGCCCACACCTCTTCCCACCCCCAATTACAGCCAGAGATGGCGGCAGCAAGGAAGCAGTGCAGAGGATCGCAGTCTCATCCCATGGAGTCAGTGTGCAAAACAGAAGAAAGGAACAGATCAGGTGACCAGGGAGGCAGGCTTGTGGAAGTCATTGACCACAGCAATCGAGCTGAAAAGTGTGCAGAGGAAGGCAACCAAGATGATCAAGGGTCTGTAAACCAAGCCTGAAGAGGAGTAGAGGAGGGAGTTGGGGATGCTTAGCTTGGAGAAGAGAAGACTGAGAAGTGATATGAGAGCCATCTTCAAATATCTGAAGGGTTGTCACACAGAAGACGGAAGAAGCTTGTTTTCTGCTTCTCCGGAAGAGAAGATCCAAACCAATGGATTCAAGTTACAAGAAAGGAGATTCCCACCAAACATCAGGAAGAACTTTCTGATGGTAAGAGCCATCCAATAATGGAACGGATGACCTTGGAAGGCGATGGACTCTCCTTCATTGGAGGCTTTTACCAGCCTTTCTCAACCTGTGGGTCCCCAGATGTTGTTGAACTACAACTCCCATCACCTCTAGCTAGCAAGGCCAGAGCTCAGGGATGATGGGAGTTGTAGTCCAACAACATCTGGGGACCCACAGGTTGAGAACCACTGTTTTAGAGAGAGGCTGGATGGCTGTCTGACAGGGATTCTTTAGCTGTGACTTCTCCATTGCATGGGGTTGAATTAGATGACACTTTGGGTCTCTTCCAACTCTACAATTCTATGGTGGTTGAATGCAGGTCACTGCATTGTGACAGGAAGAAAACACCAAGAAAGTGATGTTGATCAGCGCAACTCTTCTAGTTGCCAAGTCAGATGTGGGCGGAAAGAAGCCTCAGAATGTGGTGGTGCTGAGCATTACGTCCTCAAAGTTGCTGCACTCCAGGAAACCACATTTTGAGGCAGGTAAGAGTGGGAGGCTGCTGAACTGGAGGTTGCTGGCAAATCTGTTTGGCTTTGGGTTGCACTGGGAAAAAAAATTGATGGGTTCACTCATTGAGAGGCTGGTTGAACCCTGGAACTGGGAGCCAACTAACGTCTACACAGAGTAGACCCACTGAAATGAATGGACCTAAGCTAGCCATGCCAGTAAAATTCAGCAAATCTGTTCTGTATTGGATACAAGTCTTCATGACTGGATCTTACAAATTCCAGGTGTACAGAAAGCAGAAATGCAAACCCTTTGGTTCCTCTTTTGCACTTCCTCCATACAAAACAGATTTGCACGGATCTCATTTCTGAGTTCACATGCATATAGGCATTCTGCTCTAGCTCTTTATTATGACATACATCTGCATGCAAGCCTAACTAAACATTAAACCAGCCATGGGACTTGCAGCCAATCAGGTGATTAAAAAACAACAACATCCTAGGCACACACACCCCATGGATTTCCATTTGGATTACACCGTGCGTGGAGGCAACATGTGAACCTTCCCTCCCCAACTGCAACCCTAATAGAAAAAAAACTACCCTGTGCTGCAATTAGCAATGGGGGACAAAGTTCCCATTGGCCCCCATAAGTGTCACATGTGCTGTGCCCTTAAGGAGAGGCTTCCCACACACTTCACTCTATATCGCTTGCACAGAGACAGAGCTTCTATAACTACTTAATCTTTCCATCAGTTGATTGGAGACACCTTTTTTCAGTCAGACAAAATGTCTGCGGCTTGGTGTTTTAAAAAGTTGTTCTCAGCGAGATAACAGAGCTAAACAAATAAGCAATTCATTGATCTGCATTTTCAGAGGAAACCCGGTGGATCTGCTCTTCCACAACGCCAGCTAGGTTTTTGTGATAGGAGCCTCAGGGGTGGACTTTGGACTTTCAAACTTCAGAGGTGCCCTATGTGAGGCCAAAATTCAGTGCCCCACCACCTCTCCCCTTCCTTTCTGCTCAATTCACTACTATGTCTTAGTTGCAATGCCCCCTTGGCTCAGTGCCCAGAGTAGTGGAACCAGTTGTGCTGCCCTAAATCTACCTCTGAGAGCGGGTACAAGAAAAGACCAGGCAGAACAAGTACAGCTTGGGAGATTTTGCTTCAGGCATGGAGAGACTTTGGCCGTCCAGATGTTCCTGGACTCCAAATCCCATCAGCCCCAGCAAGCAGGGCCATGGGCCAGGAATGATGGGAGTTGGAGTCCAGAAACATCGGGAAGGACACTGTTTTCTTGCATTTCTTGTTCTATTTCTTTCTTTCTTTCTTTCTTTCTTTCTTTCTTTCTTTAATTTATATACCACCTTTATTTCCCAAGGATCTCAAAGAGAGGCACATGGTTCTCTTCCTCCCCATTTTCATCCTCACAACAACCCTGCGAGGGAGCGAGTGGGTGGCCCAAGGTCACCCAGTGAACTTCATGGCTGAGTGGGGATTCGAACTCTGCTCTCCCAGGTCCTAGCCCAACACTCTAACCATTATGCTACACTGGTTCTTGCTGTTGACCCTGGCCCCCCTTTCAACCTCTTTCCTTTTCTCCTCCCAGCTACCCTTCTGACTTCAGCTCTCGGCCAAAAGAACCTACTCTTTGTTTGACGTGCCAGGCAGGCCTCCGAGAAAGAAGAAGGCAGAACAGAGCAGTCACTTACTTTCCCTGAGGTAGCTGAGGTGAGACAGCAGAACTTCCGTGTTGTAGAGAGATGTGGTCCGGAGGAAATCCTCCTTGTTCATCTTGCAGAGCTCCTTCCCGTCCATGTTCTGGAAGAGGTTGGTGTCGATCTCCATCAAGCCGTACTCCTTGATAGCCCACTCGAGCCACTGGCGGACATGCTCCTGGGTCCATAATGTGGGGTCTGCCAGAAGGAAGCAAGGGAGATACTGATAAAGCAAGAGTCGTCAAGGTTTTTCTTTTACAACAGGTATGGGGGACTTCTGGCCCTCCAGAAGTCGTTGAACCACAATGTCCATCATCTCAGGCTGTTGGCCATGCTTGCAAGGGCTGATGGGAGTTGTGGCTCACTAACTTCCAGAGGACCAAAAAAATGCCCCCCACTCCTGCTTTAGAGCAACAGTAAAACTGTTATCCTGCTCCCTGCAAAAATGTGTATAGCCTCTGAGATTCCAAGTGTTCAGAGTGGATTATATGCCAATGTGTTTACAGTGGTACCTCGGGTTAAGAACTTAATTCATTCCGGAGGTCCGTTCTTAACCTGAAACTGTTCTTAACCTGAAGCACCACTTTAGCTAATGGGGCCTTCTGCTGCCTCCACATGATTTCTGTTCTCATCCTGAAGCAAAGTTCTTAACCCGAGGTACTATTTCTGGGTTAGTGGAGTCTGTAACCTGAAGTGTCTGTAACCTGAAGCATATGTAACCCAAGGTACCACTGTATTATTGATTCAATAAAATTTATGTACCATTTAATTGCTGTAAAACCTGCAATTATGCTTTGCTGTAAAAAACTGCAATAACAATCACATCCAGGCTACCGGCTTGAATAAAACCACCACTTCCAGAAGATGCACAGGCTCTGGCTTTGGAGAGTCTCCAGGGGAAGAAAATTCTGAAGCTGAGGAGCAGCCACTGAGAACATTTCTCTGTGCACCGTTGTTCTTATGTTGGTCACAGTGGATCACAGGAGTGAAGACAGTTCTGCAGGTAGGTTGGGCCAGATTGTTTAGGGCAGGCATGAACAACCTGTGAAGGCCTCTGGATGCTGCTGGACTCCAGTTCCCATCGGCCCCACCCAGCATGGCCTATGAACAGGGATTATTGGAGTTGCAGTCCAAAGTCATTGGGGGGGGGATTGCCAGGAATCACTCCCCCCATAGCTTTCCTGCTCCGTCAATGTACAGGTAGCTAAGGACATTTTCCCTGTGTGATTGTGAGACTGAGCTATGCGTTGGGAAAGTCCACAGTGCAAATCCCACCTCTGCCACAAACTCACCACTTGGCTTTAGGAAAGGCACTCCCTCTCAGCTTCAATCTTCCCTGTTTGCGATATTCAGGATAATGACACTGACCTACTTTACAGGGTTGTTGTAAGGATTGCAACTTAAAAAAAGGAAGTGGGAGGGCTCTGGGCACTTGAAAACGCAAACAAGCACTGAAAGATTGTTGGGGGTTGTGTTATTCCTATCGATGAGCCATCCATTTCAGATACTGAAGAGATTAGAATCATAGCATCGTAGAATTTGTAGAGCTGGAAGGGATCACAAGGGTCATCTACCCCAACCCCCTGCAATGCAGGAATATTTTGCTCAACGTGGGGCTCAAACCCGTGACGCTGAGATTAAGAGTCTCGTGCTCTACCAACTGAGCTAGATGAGAAACTTTTCCATCAGTAAGACTTCAGTGGGACTAAGAGAGTTGCCTCTGCCTTCCTCTCTCTCTTGCTACAGACTGGGCGGTGGGCTAACCTTGACCGGCCAGGGGTCCCAATTTGGCGTCTGATTACCTTTTCCCCAAGCCACGCTCACCTGTCACTCAGCAAACATACTTGTGACATCAGTGGATGGGAGGGCAGAGCTCATCTTCATTAGCTGTGTGTGCTTGTGTCAGAAGCCAAATCGGCAGGATTTGATCCCACCACTCAACAACTCACTGCACGCATCACGCTGACCCCATCACGGCACCTCTGTTTTCTGAAGAGCAGGAGGTCTTACTCCCCACCCCCTTCAGCTACTCCTGCAGGTCTCCAGTTGCAAAGCAGCTACAAACAGGCAGGCCAGCACATTTGGTCCTACTCCCGGCCCGTTGCAAATCTCGTACAGATGGGTTATTAAAAATTTTGGACGGATGTTCCTTACTGCACTCCAGAAAGTAGTAAATTCTGTGAAAATGACCTCTCCTTGCTCAGACAAGCTGGCTTCCTCGGTCTGAGTCATATTTCCAGACCCTGCTGACAAAAACAAACTCTCCCCCGCCCACTCACCCTTCCCTTGCCACGCTAGCCCTGCAGAGTCAACACAGGAGGTGGAGGGCAGGAAGAATGATGGATTCCGTCCACAACGACACATTGCTGCCAAGGACTGACATACAGAATGCTAACTGCCAGTGGCGATTCTAGGAACTGATAGGGCAATTCCACGCTTGGCTTGTGCAGGCTGGAGGAGTTTAGGGTACCAACTACATTAGGCTGGCCTTATGCCAACTTTAGGGAAGCGAGTGGCGCTGTGGGTTAAACCACAGAGCCTAGGACTTGCCGATCCGAAGGTCGACAGTTCGAATCCCCGCAATGGGGTGAGTTCCCGTTGTTCGGTCCCTGCTCCTGCCAACCTAGCAGTTCGAAAGCACATCAAAGTGCAAGTAGATAAATAGGTACTACTCCGGCAGGAAGGTAAACGGTGTTTCCGTGCGCTGCTCTGGTTCGCCAGAAGCGGATTAGTCATGCTGGCCACATGACCCGGAAGCTGTACGCTGGCTCCCTCGGCCAATAAAGCGAGATGAGCGCCGCAACCCCCAGAGTTGGTCACAACTGGACCTAATGGTCAGGGGTCCCTTTACCTTTACCTTATGCCAACTTTATCGGACTCCGATACAGCAAGATCAGAAAGCTGCCTTAAATGCAGACACATTTGTGCAGACACAAACCCAGGGTTGCCTACTCTGGCCACCAGCAGCTCTCTAGGAAGAGATCTTTCCCACATCTCATTCTGCCACCTGTTTCTTTTAACTGGAAATGGCAGGGAGGGAACCTAGGCGCTTCAGACTGCGGTGCACATGCTCTACCACTGAGCCATGGCTTCTTCCTCCAAAACCATTCACTCTGCAGAATCTGCTGTAGCCATGTTTGGTGGGAATGCCAGACCATGGTTTAGTGGAAGATCCCATGATCCTAGATTTCCCCAGGCTCCTAGATTTGCTCCCTCCTCTCTTCCTTCCACACAGCTGAGGAGTTCAGAAGCATGCTCAGTTGAAACAAGCCGGCTCCATAAACCATGGTTGGGGTTATTTAAAGCTAACCATAGTTACCGTGAACCACAGTTAACTATAAAATAAAGTAAATCTAACTATAAAGTTTCTACTTTAAAAACAACACCCCTGTGCCTCTCCTTAGGGAGCAATATATCAGGGTCTGAAGCTGTTTTTACAGAGGTACCTATCACTGCATGTCTGCCTCTTTATCTGCATCCTGTGCTATTTCTCTCATGACTCTTATCTAGACACGCAGGGGTCCCCTTCGGGAAAAGAGTCATAGCAGAATATATTCTGCATGCCCTTTACTTTCCTTCTCCGCTCTTCCAGATTCCGTCCTCAGGTGAACTCTTGCAATTGTAATTACAGCACGATAGCATCTTGCATGGGGGTTATGAACCAGGATTGGTGCGTATAAGCAAAAACACGTGCACTTGAACCGTCTCCTTGGAACAGTCCTCGCATGACCATCCTTGCTTACCGAGAAAAGTTGAAACATATAAAATGTTAAAATACTAAAACAGGTTAAAATCCACCTTAGCATTTCTAAGCATCCAGACAGTCTTATCTCAACAAGAATGTTTTTAGCAGGTGCCAAAAAGAGTACAGTGGCGGTGCCTGCCTTACGTCAAGAGGCAGGGAGTTCCACAGCACAGATGCTGCCACACTAAACAATCAAGTTCTTACAAATGAGGAACGAGTATTATGTGGCACGTGTAGTAGTGCCAATTCAGCAAGTGGGCACATGTGGGGTAAGGTGATCTCATAGGTTCCAAGTTGTTTAGGGCTTTCTAACCAATAGCAGAACCTTGAACTTGACCTGGCAGCAAGTTGGCAACTGGTGCAGATCTCTGAGCACAAGGTGTTATATGCTGGCAAGCCCTTACACCTGGCAGCAATCATGCTGCAGCATTCTGCACCAACTGCAGCTTCTGAATGAAGCGTGAGGGAAGCCCTGAATAGAGCGTGCTGCAGTAATCCAGTCTTGAAAAATTCAAGTGCATGAACTGCTGTGGCAAGGCTTTGGATCAGGGATGAGGAGCCTGTGGCCCTCCAGGACTAGAGCTCCCATCAAACATGCCCATCAGCCATATTGACTGGGACTGATGGGAGTCCAACAGCATCTGGGGGCAGGGCAAGGGCACAGGTTCCCTAAGTTTGGACCAGATTCAGCAAGGCAATTCATGCATCCTCAACTTGCCATCTTGCCATGGTGTTTGGATTCATCACTGACCCCAAATGGAGTGTTCAGGAGCAACCACAATAACCACTCTTCATTGAAGGCCTACAGTATCCCTGTTCATTTCTCTGATGGAAGAGGTTGTGTTAGGACCAAAACCAAATCAGGGCAATGCAGCTGGGTGTCAGTGTCCCAGAAACTGTTGAGCCCCTACCTGCTGGCACAATGACTCTCCTCTCGTTGGTTGTCATGTTGGGGGGAGGAGGTCCATTCTTCTCATCCATGTAGGTGCCATAATTTAAGGGGTTGGCTTCGGTCCCGGCACCGACCAGCTTGTTGCATTTGCTGACGCTGCAATCCACCGGGGACTCCCTGAAATGCAAACACAGGGGGCAGATCAGTACCAGGCAATCGTCAGCTCCAGTGCAACTACACAGAACAGTAGAGTTGGAAGTGATCCAATGGGTCAACCCCTGCAATGCCAGAGGAAAGAGGGCTTCTTGTGCCAAGGAGGGAAAGTGGGGCAGCAAAAATATGTTAGGAAAGCCCTGGGCAGCCATGATGACCCACAGGCCTGCCCACCATGGGACATTAAAGCAACTCCCATCTGAAACGACTGAGGACCATGATCAGTGTAGACCAAGTATAAAGGGAAAGGCTGTAGCTCAGTGGTTAGAGCATCTGTTTTGTATGCAAAAGGTCCCAGGCATCATCTCCAGTGGAGGCAACTCAGGTGGGAGTGGGAACATCATTCACCTGAAACCCTGGAGAGCTGCTGACTATCAATGTCTCAACAAAGAGCTAGATGGACCAAGGGTCTTCCTTCCATGTTCCTTTTACATGCCAGCCACACCCAGGGAGGGCAGGGGATGTGGTCACGGCCTGTGTTACCCATGGAAAGCAGAGCTTGCCCACATGGCACAGTGGACATTATACATCATATATTATTTCAGGGTGTGTATGTGTGTGTCATCTGAACTTACCACCTCTCACATTCACACACACACACGCACAACCACCTCCCACATTCACACACACACACACACCTCTCACATTCACACACACAAAATCCAGTGTTGAAATAATTGCCCCCATTCACTGAAAAGGGAAGCCTTACATCTCTGTGCTGGATTCCCATCTGGCGAACAAGCCTGAAGGATTTTCCAATTGAGAACATTAAATTTGTTTGTTAAGGCGCAGAGGCAGAATTACTCTAGCATAGTTATCGTGGCTAGGAGATAAACGTTCCGCTGAGATATTCTCGAGGCGGATGGTAATTTTTTCCTCATGTCTTTCTGGGGAGAAAGGCTGCTTGGAAATGGAAATAAGATGTATAACTTACACATGTTAGAATTTAAGGTTGCACTATTTCGCCTACTGTTTTTCCAGGCACTGAACCAAAGTCAGTCTTTGGAGAGGCAAATTGCTGGAGTTTTAATGTCCCCGTGGCAGTCGGGGGGGGGGGGTGTTGAGGAACTGCAGGGCAGACAAGCCTTGGAGAGAGAGAGAGAAAGAGAGAGAGAAAGAGGGGGGGCAGAGAGAAGGCCAGACCATTTCTCACTGGCAGCAGAAATTCTCAGTGTCAGGTGTTAAAAGCTGCAAGTATTTGGAGTGCAAAATCTTTGGCATGCTACAGAGTTTCTCTGGAGGGATTACAGCCTTCTCCAAAGTAGTGTTTGGGCTGCCAGCAGATGTATAAGATGGGACAACATCAGAGAGCAGAAACTGCTGTCAGGGTTTCAGGTTCAGATGTCTGGTGCTGCAAGGCTGAGAGGTTGATGCTGTGGTCCTCTGGATATCATTGGCTTTCGATTCAGTCCCAACCAGTGCTTTTTTTCTTTAAAAAAATATGTTTAGGGGTACTCATTTTCCTACTCATATTGAAATACTGCCCCTCAATGAGGCCAAACATAGATTCACAAAATGTTTAGGGGTATACGTCCCCCCCAGGGAAAAAAAAGCACTGGTCCCAACCAAACAGACCAAAGGATGATGGGAGTTGAAGTCCAACATCGGGACAGCAACTTCTTCAGCAATCTAGGAGGGGCCCAGAAGCTGAGACTCTTAGGTAGCAACCATGCTGTGACTACCCTGGTGTTTCTCACAGTGGGAAGGGGAGATCTGAATGCGATAAACACTCAATGGGACATGTTGGAGAGCAGCAAATGGTCACAGTGCTATGAGCATTGACTCACTGAGGATAGAGAAAGCCACGTATGGTCTCTCTGATGAATATGAGAATGGCAGTTGTCTCAATTATTTTGTTTAAAAGCCACCTAAGGTTTCCAAAGGATCTCATATCAGGTCAGTCCACTGGGGCTTCTAGCTCAGCATTGTCTACAGTGGCTTGCAGTTCTTCCAGTCCAGGTAGAGATATAAAGAACTGGATAAAGATCATGTGCTATGGGCCTTCCCACCATCTAAGTTCACAGGGCTTTGTAGATGGATTCCTGGAGAAGGAAAGGACTACCAAGAGCTACTAGCCACGAAAATTCTCACTATTCTGAATTTTGCAAGCAAGGAGCACGAAAATGCATTTACTGGGGTAAAACGTGCATTAAAATGGACCTGTTCATGAAACAGAGCATCGCAAAATGGATCGCATTTGGGGATATAGCTTTGCAAAAAAGAAAATTAGGGGAATGAGGATGAATTTTCACAAAGGCTTTAAAAAAGAAATTGCAAACTTGTGTGGAAATGTAGAGAACTGATTGACAGAAAGGCAGATCCAGAGAGCAAGTGAAAGGGACAGATTTGCCCAGTGCTTTTTTTTCTGGGGGGGGTGCAGGGGGGCGCATACCCCTAAACATTTTGTGAATCTTTGTACTTTTGTCCATTTACTGTATTTGTTTTTCCTGATTTGAACTATAAAATGGTAATTTTCTTGAATCAAAATGAGAGTACCCCTAAACATTTTTTTTAGGGGGGGAGCACTGGATTTGCCCAGGTGAAGAAGAGAGTAAATGCTGCTTTCTTGGGAGGCAGCTGGAGCCCTGTAAAGCTGAGGGAGAGGGAGAGGCAAAAAGAAAGAAAGAAAAAGAGAGAGAGAGAGAGACCGTGTTTATTACTCAGAACCCAAGAGTCACAGCTCTGCCAAACAATTGCGGGGTACAAGAAACAGATGAACGGGGTGGAGGCGGACCCTGAAAACCACAAACATGGGATGTCAGCATTATTTATGGGGAGGCGGGGCAAGGCCCTTCTGCCTGGCACGATGCCAAGGACACCAGCTACTTTGCCAACAAGGGGACTCAGGCTATATACAAAGATGACCGAGTCTCGAGCCTCAAACTCTCCCCTTGCATTTGCAAAAGGAGGGAATGTCACAACGATTCCAACTGGCCTTCTGCGTCTCCCCACCTCCACCCAAAGATGGGGACAATTTGCCCCGCTTTCCAAGGACCTTCCATCTCCTGCGGACTAAAGGAAGAGAAATCAGAATAGCCAAGATAACAATGAGAGAAGGCATCTGAAGCCTCTGTTTCTTTCACGGCTGCGGTTGATAAGCAGGTGTTTCTCTCTGGATCAGTTTGGCATTATCAATGAATTAAGCCAGGGAGAAAGGTAAGTATTCTGGGCCCTGATGTGAAGGAGCCAAGATGAGTGCAGTGAGGAGGCCATTGGGATAAATCAAGGCCACTGCAGATTTTAAAGGGCTGCTTAAACCGGATCCCCCCTTGTCTGAGGACTTTCTGTGCTGGTTTACACACACACATGCACATAGACACACACTCTGTTTTCCTGGGCAGATAAACCACCATTCCACGTGGAGAAGGGCACTTTCTGAAAGTCACAAACTCCACCCAATGGGACAGATAGTATTTTTACAAGATGAAATACAGAATTGGAGGCAGGTGCAATTGTGTGCTGGATTTTCCCCCACCCTCTCTGTTGTTTTTCTTAACTTTGATATGGCCCATGGTGCTCCCCCAGTTCAGTGGTGGGCAGCTGTTAGACTTAACCCATGAGGTAATTTTGAGGCCCTGGCCTGAAATGGTCTTACTCTATAATACCAACAAAGGAAGAATGGCAGATGAAATGGATAAAATATGTAGAAATGGCAAAATTGACCAACATAATAAGAAACCAAGATGGGGGGAAAACATTTAAAGAAGATTGGAAATGTTTTACGGAATATTTGGAAAATTATTGTAAGCCTATTAAAAAGTTAACAGCAACAGAGTAAATTCAGCAGCAACAATTATTGAGATAAAAAAAGGAGAGAAAATAAAAAGTGAGGGGTCAATTAGAATATGCTGTGGAAAATAAAATAATGAAGTGAACCACGGAAAGAGTGGGGGATGTCAACATTAAATGTTTATTTGATATTGGGATTATTATCTAATGTTGCAATTGTAAAATGAAAATGAGAAATAAAATTATTTTAAAAATGAAGAAATGAAATGGTCTTGCTACCACCACCTTCACAAATTCTATGAAATGCATTTTTTTGTAAATCACTTTCCCAAGTGTGTGTGTGTGTGTGTTTAACCATCAAGCAGTATATAAATTTGGTGAAGTAAATGAAATGTAATACGATACAACAGTACATAAGAAATAAAATAAGTAATTTAAATATAATTTAAAAGCATACAACACCTAGCATGGTGCATTACAATGGCTACAACAGGCAGAAAAATTGTTATGTGATTCGCCAAAACCATCTACAGTGGTCTGTGGAGGTAGGAGGAGTTTGAGAACCGCTGGGGCTGAAGATTGCTCTTGGGAATCTTTTATTAATTCCTTGCTTGTTGTTGTCATTGAAAACAACGATAAAAAATTTCAATAAAGAAAATATCCCAGGGACAGGCATATGGAGTCTGCCAGCAGAGCTCAGAATTAACATTGCTGTCTCTAAGGTGTCGGGGTTAAGATTCCCACCCTGATAGTTCCATAATCCTATAGCAACCTTAAAATCAAAGCACCAGGCATTATTCTTACAGAGTTGTCCTGTTTGCAAAAAAACAATAACAGCTGCTAATCCAGCACAGACTCAGGCACTAGAAAATATTTATCCGGTTCTCGCTGGAAGGATAATAATTCAAATTGCCTTGGCTCATGGAGCCCGACATATTGTCCCTATTTCTTTTGGAGCACAAGATTCCTCGGAACGAGCCACCAATTCTGTTTATCTGCCTCTAGGCACTGCTTCTGAATTTCCTCATTTCAGGCGCAGGAAAGAAGAACGTCACAAGGGAGGCTAAACAGCAAGCCAGCGGCGAGTTTCACCCGTTGCTGATCATGGGATGAAATGTGCCATCAGGGCAAAACCACACCACAGCTAAGATGCCTGTTTGTAGCCCCTCTGAAGAAAAGCATAGGAATGGGTGACCTATGGCCTGATAGTCACTGGCTCCATTTGTCTGTATTTGCATTGGGACTGGCAAGGATCACAAAGGCGGAAGGTGTCAGACTCTCATTCATTGGAGGTTTTTAAGAAGAGGTTGCATGGCCATCAGTCTGGGATTCTTTAGCTGTGGTTCCTGAATTGCTGGATGATCCTTGGGGATCCCTTCCAACTCTACGATTCTATGGGATGCAAAGGCCAGTTTGCCAAAACTACTGGGGAGAAGAGAGAAATTGTGCTCTACAAAGAAGCACACTGCAATTTGCAGGTCACAGCACAATTTTGTTCTCTGGTGCTGGGTTTCCAGGTTGTGGTGCAGAGGGGACACAGCTCTGATTCCCCTGACATATCTAGAGGCAGCTGTCCTGTACAGTGGTACCTCTGGTTACGTACTTAATTCATTCCGGAGGTCCGTTCTTAACCTGAAACTGTTCTTAACCTGAAGCACCACTTTCTGTTCTCATCCTGAAGCAAAGTTCTTAACCTGAGGTATTATTTCTGGGTTAGTGGAGTCTGTAACCCGAAGCGTATGTAACCTGAAGCGTACATAACCCAAGGTACCACTGTATATGTATGTAGCACCTCTGGACCACAAAGTGACAACCCTAAACCCTTATCCTGGAGTCTGAAAACCAGTGGCCAAGGATGATGAGAGTTGTAGACCAGCAACAGCATTGGGGGGGGGGAGCAAGTTCCCCTTCCCTATTTTTCAGTGTGTGCTGGAATTTCATGCAACAGCTCTCCCTTTTTTCCTTCCACATTATGGCCAGTTGCCAGAGGCTCTTATCTAGAACCTAATTCTATTTCAGGAGGGGGGGGATTGGCATTGGTTACTTGGATGTAGGGGAAGACCACACACACACACACACACACACACACACACACACACTCTGCTGGAGAAGTGAGGAGAATTAGCGACGGTTTCCAGGTTCCAGCAAGATCTCACAAGAGTCCTGTGAAATCTTGCGAAGGCCTCATGCAATTTTACCAGAGTTTGTGAAGGCCGCATGAGGTCTCTGAGAGATCTTGCAGAGATTTTGCCAGAACCTGGAAGCCACAGCTACACAACTCCAGTAAGCAGCGAGGCTGGCAAGGGTGTGTGTGTGTGGGTGTGTGCAGGGTTTCACTTTCCCATTTCACCTCAGGAGGGGGAAAAAAGACTGTTGGCCCTGCAGTAGGAGAGTGCAACCTGAACTCCAGAGGTGAGGATCTCCTCTATGTGCCTTTCTGAGCTTCCCCACAAAGGATCCCAAGCTGGCACCAAGGCATCCTGTTCGCACATTTTGTCAGGGCTTTTTTGCAGTTCTGGCACCTGTCAGGTGAGCACCATTGCCATTATAAGAAAACAGGTAAAAGGTAAAGGGACCCCTGACCATTAGGTCCAGTCGTGGCCGACTCTGGGGTTGCGGTGCTCATCTCGCTTTACTGGCCAGCATGACTAAGCCGCTTCTGGCGAACCAGAGCAGCGCACGGAAACGCTGTTTACCTTCCCGCCAGAGTGGTACCTATTTATCTACTTGCACTTTGACGTGCTTTCGAACTGCTAGGTTGGCAGGAGCAGGGACCGAGCAACAGGAGCTCACCCCGTTGCGGGGATTCGAACCGCTGACCTTCCAATCAGCAAGCCCTAGGCTCAGTGGTTTAGACCACAGCGCCACCCACGTCCCTACATAAGAAAACAAGGTATAGTGTTAATGGTGAGTTCCGACACCTCTTTTTCTAGAAAAATAGCACAGCCTTTTGTCCTTCCTCACCTGGATCCATTCATATGCTCGTACTCCCTCTTGACGTTGACTCGGACTGGCTGGTTGATCCACTCCTGCTGAGGAGGCAAAGGGTTGATTTTGTGGGGCTGGCCGTAATCGGGGTTCCCTGAGGCTGTCATGTCTGCTTTGGGGAGGTGAGCAGCGGCGCCGTAGGTGGAATCAAAGAGGGACTGATCTTCACTCACCACGGAGAGGGCCTCCTGGATGCCAAAGAGAAGAAACCCAAAATTAAAAATGGT
Organism: Podarcis filfolensis; assembly: GCF_964270895.1. NCBI lineage: Eukaryota > Metazoa > Chordata > Lepidosauria > Squamata > Lacertidae > Podarcis > Podarcis filfolensis. Next base: position 16,699,136 of record NC_139618.1, on the reverse strand, counting down.
TGTCAAAACTAGACTAGAAACTCAAGTTATGCTCCCTCTTTGAGCTGGCAAGCAGCTGCCCAGGCAGACTTTACGTGAAACTAGCGTTTGCCTCAGAGTTGCAGATTGAATCAGATATTTTGCACCTCCACCCAACTGTTAAGTGAAACTCCTGGGCTCTTGCTCTTAACTGGAACTTACTGGAACCAGGAGCAAAAGATTCACTGACAGTCTACTGCCTCCTCTTTTTCTGGAGAGGGTTCTGGAGTTGAAATAGCTAAGAGCTCAGAGTGAGGGTGAAATCCAGTTACGCTCAGATTTTAATGCAGACCTCCCTAATTCACACCTTCCAAAACAATATGCAAAATAAAAGACAAAATCTGCAATTCTCTGAATCTGGTGAACTTTTCTAACCAAATCATATGTATTAAAATATGCCGGGGGAACCCAGCCAGATGGGCAGGGTATAAAAAATTTAATTAAATTGTTGTTGCTGCTGCTGCTGTTGTTGCTATCATCACCATCAGTATCATTTATATTAGTCAAAATAGCAAAACAAAACAAAAACCCACAGCATTTTATCAGGGGAAACAGCTTGCAAAAATATGTGAAATTAGAAGAAATCTACACCTAAATGCTGGTGCGGATGTGTGTGTGTTCCCCGCCCCCCAAACTGAAAGATTGGAAATTGAAACTGCAAATTTGCAATTTGAGATTGGAAGAATGAGAAACTGAAAGAACCCAAAATCAACAGTTTAGCCCATGCTGACTGAGGGCTGAGACATATGAAAAATCACTTGGTGGAGGCAGTTTGGTCAATCAGGCCCCATGACAGTAGCAGCCCTTTTGTTTGGCATGGCTTCATATGCAGAAGGCTGCTTATGGCAGAAGATTCACATCATACTGGAAAATGCTAATGCATAGAGTGTGCTGTGCTACGATGGAAGCCCCAACTCTGGTGACTCTCAGTGTCTGCAAGTTGAGCATTTTGAAAATCCTGGACAAACTTTGTAAACATCCAAATACTCAAAGGAGATGCAGCAACAAATATTAAAGATGCTCATCAAATTTGAAGATGGCACCAAACTGAGAGGGGTGGCTAATGCCGCAGAAGACTGAATGAGAATTCAAAATGACCTTTATAGACTGGAGAAGTGGGCCCAAGCTAAGAAAATGAATTTCAGTAGGGACAGATGTAAGGTTCTGCTCTTAGGCAGGAAGAACCAGATGCACAAATATAAGATGGGGAACACCTGGCATACTAGCAGTACATATGGAAAGGATCTAGGGGTCTTGGTGGGCCACAAGCTTAACTTGAGTCAACAGTGTGATGCAGCAGCAAAACAAGCTAATGCTATTCTAGGCTACATCAACAGAAGTATAGTGTCCAGATCAAGGGAAGTAATAGTCCCGTTCTATCCTGCTTGGTCAGATCACACCTGGAATATTGCGTCCAATTTTGGGCATCAAAATTTAAGAAGGGACCCTTTGGGGTCCCTGCCAGCTGGGCTCCTTCAGTAATCTACAGCAGCAGATAAAGAGGCTTCTATCACCCAGTCAGGCTAGAAGCAACCTAGGCAAGTTCCTTCCCTGCAACACAATGGCCTGTCCTGATCTTTGTAAAGCCAGCCAGACTGAACTTGAGAGAGGGGCCTTGTGCTTGCCTTTCATTGCCCTTGGTGGAGAGCCAGCTCTCTAGCTTTCCCCCATTTTGTAGATCTGCATTCCTGGCACATTGCTGTGGGCTCTGTCTGTGGCCAAGCTGAACATAGCCCAGGTTCCTGGGACCGTCAACACCATGCCCCAACCCCCTGCCTCCCCCCAAGACAGCTGCATGGTGCTACAGAAGACGGCCACTTTTATGGCTGCGGGGATAGGGAGACGATTGCGGGGCGTCACTAGGAAAAACACCTTAAGAGCTCACAGAGGTATGGAAAGAATTCATACAGAAAACAAGTAGAAGGTGCTGGATGAGGTGGAAGAAGCAAACATATCACCAGCTGGTCAACCAGAGCTACAGATAATTCTCCCCCTTTTGTGGCAGTTCACTGCGACACACCTGTGCGTGTACATTTTTTGTAGATTACGAAATAACAGCAAAAATAGTCTAATCTCCAAGAGCAAGCAATCCTTTCTAGGAAACCACCCAAGGGTCCTTAGAGTTTTCCAAAGCAACGCCAAATTTTACAAGCCCTAAATCTAGACATCTTGTTATCCTAGTTCCTTGGCTCTGTGTACAGTTCACCTCACAAAAGATTAAGATCCTGCTCTAAAGCATTCTTCATCCAGGAAGGTTGAATCCTGCGACCTAAATTTGTTATAAAAACTGGCACAATTTAGTCTATTTTTGCTAGCGATGGGGAGGGGCCAAGAGTTGATTGGGGTGCTGAAGCCCCCATTCGCTGACCACTGTACCCACACATCCCAGCACCATCAACGTCTGGCTTCTGAGACTTGGTTGCAGGCGTAAACACTTGATGGCTGTCATAAGAGAAAGAAATATACTGTTCAATTTAAATAAACAAAACTGAAACTTTGAATTCTGCCCTCTGGGCCATATTATGCATGTTTCCTGTCTACATATAGCTATTCCAAAGGGAAACCAACCACATGGAAGGTGTGGGGAGATTCTTATTCTATTCGCATTTTATTGCCAATCTACCCAAGGTGCACTTCATGAACCAGTAAGTGAACTCAGATGCTTTTAACCTTCAAAATTCGCACTTCTCCGAATTGTCAGCGCAAGTTTATTTATTACGCTTGTTTAGTTCTCCAGCCAAAAAAACTGTGTCCCAAAATGCATTATTTTAGGCGAAAGCTTGGGCACACCAAAAATACATATATTGTTGAGACAAATGTACACAAAGACATGACGTTCTGGGGAAGTGTTTGCCAAATGCACACATTGAGGAAAAAATACTCACAAAAATGCTTGCCAGTTTTTGCCTACCAACTGATGCGGAAATGGGGTGGACTAAGGTGAAGACTGAAAATATAAGAAGCCTGAGAAAATTCAAAATTGGTGGCTTTCTCCATCCCTGGCGATAAGTGGCCGATGATGCTTTTAGTTTTGGAAGGTTAGAGAATATATTCCAGTGGAATAGGTGCACTACACACAGGAGGCAGCAGATGAGCTAAAGGGAACTCAGAGGGAAGTGAGAAAGCCCTGGGAATAATTCAGATTGGGACTCTTAACTCACTTCTCTTTCATCTCAGACTAAGCAATCAAGGAAAGCGCAGCAGAGTTTTTATCTGCAGCCTGCAGACCTGGGTGGGGCGAAGACTTCCGCACAACTGACTTGGGAACCACTAAAGTCCATCAGATATAGGGGGTGGCTGGCTCACATCGTCAGGGATTGTTGCTTCACAATAACAGGCCTGACTTTGGAACTTCTGAATGCCTCTCAGGGCAAAAGGAGCCGTCTGAGGAAGAATCCGCCCAAGCAATTTTGAGCTGTGTTTTGAAACGACTCCTTGAATCAAGTGTTGGCCAGATTGCAATTTGGGAGCCAACGTCCAGCTGACGTCATACCGAAGCACATCTGCTAAAACAGAGGAAGTGAAGAACAAACCGACAAAAAAAGAAAAAGATAACCCTTAAAAATAGATAGTCAAAATGTTTTAGAGCAGCCTTAGCCAACCTGCTGCCCTCCAGATGTTCTGGACATCAGCTCCAGCCAGGGAGTTTCATATTACCATTTTCAAGCACAGTGGAGTTGTGGTGGTGCATTTCACAACTCTTTCCACCTCCACCTTCACCCCACAAAAACCATTTACATCAGCACAGCTTCATTAGTATGGAGGGGGAATAATCCCTTACCTCTCAACAGCCCCTTACTCCCCAACCACACCTAGATCCAGGTCTAAATATGCAGAATCATAGGCACAAACTACAGGGGACCCTAGGGGGCCAGGCACCCACAAAAAAAAATTGTGGGTCCACAGCACAGGCTCCGATGCAACTTCTGGCTTCTACTGAAAGTCACGTCAGAGGCCCATCCCGGAAGTCACGGGGGAAGATGCGCAAGGCCTCGGAGATCATGTCTGAGGCCCTGCCAGTCCTCAGAAATGCTGCTGCGGCATGTTGATATAACATGATGTCATGACATCATGACATCACACTATGTCATGGGTGTCATTGGGCACCCACAACCTTGGGCCCAATTTGGTGCCCCTGTGCAGAATCTATGCAAATCTGTATCATCATTTGACTTTTTTTTCTTTTTTTTGGGGGGGGATGCGTTTCTTGAACCATATCCAGCTTCTAATCAGAGAAGACCACTTAAATTAATGCCCCTACATTAGCTGTGCCTGTTAATGGCAATGGGTCTGCTCTGAATCAGGCGAATCGGATTGGATACAGCCTCCTCTTTTTTGACAATGCACAAGTGTCCACCTCACCTTCCCAGCAGTGAAACAGGCAAAGCATTCCTTATTGCTTCATCTTTATGCCAGGAAAATATCCCCCCAGCATCGCGGTCATGTTGAAGGTGGAAAAATATGGCCTGGTTGCTGTTGTTGTTGTTGCTGCTGCTGCTTTTTAGAACTTCTTTAAACCTCCTGGTCTTGTTGGGACTGCAAAGGCAGCAGCCTTGACATTGACAACCATCTGGCAGGGCCACTCATCTAGATTCATCAGCTCAGTAGGTCATGAGATGTGCAGAGCTGGTCCAGAGTATACAGACAGATCTTACCACACTTTTTTTAAAAAAGCAAAAAACCAACAGCAACCAGCTGAGCAACATTCAGCTCTTCCTTCTGAAACCCCTTTCACTTCTGTAAGGCTGCCATTTTCCATCCACTGTCCGTCCCATCCCTGTAAATCTCTCCTAGGCCAGATCATAGAATCACAGAATTGTAGAGTTGGAAGGAAGCAAATATGTCACCTAATCAAACTCCCTGCAATGCAGGAATGATGCTCAGGCATATTCTTAGGAGAAGGGAGGGAAGGAGGGAGGCCTGAAGAGTGAACGCAAAATGGTTTGAAATAAATCCATAAACAGACAATTTAAAAAACAAACAAACACACACACATCCCTTCTTAATCACAGAATTGTAGAGTTGGAAGGGACCCCTGAGGGTAATCTAGTCCAACCCCCTGCAAGGCAGGAATCGCAGCTTAAAGCATCCTTGACCAATGGCCATCCAACCTCTGCTGAAAAGCCTCCCATGCAGGAGAGTCTTCTGCGCTCTGTTCTTGGTTTGGAGCAGCAGAGCAGAGGAAGAGGCAGAGGCAGCCAAAACTGTTGCAGCTGATTTGGCAGCCGAACTAAACTTGTCATGCTAATCCCAACAAGAACCACCTGGGCCTGGTGCTGGATTGATCCGAGCTGGCAAATCAGTTCAAGACTCCGAGCCTTGCCTCTTCCACCAAATACGCCCCACTTTCCCCCACTTAATGCTCACTTACATCTGGTATGTACATAACAATTTACAGCGCCGCTCAATTGCCCACAGACCAGACGGGGGAGGGGTGGTGAAGAGAAGCATGTTCTCTCCCCCCCCCCCCAAGCGTGCATGCATTGATTCGCTTTCTCTCTCCCCACTCCCTCCCTCCCTCTCCCCTGTTGTTCCTTTCATTTGGGGGGGAAATAATTAGGCATCCCTATTTGTCAGCATTGACCCAAGGCTATAAATACACAGTCACATATTGCAGACACAGTTGTAAATATTGTTTTAGCAGGTTTTATGGTCTTTTCAGCTGGAGATGCTCGGGGCCAGGGAGAAGATGGTTTCAAGAACTGGCTACTTTGCAAACCAAACCACTTCCTCGACGAATAAATAAGTGAAGCACGTTGCATTTCAGAAAGCAAGCAGCAGCTTTCTCTACTTTCTGTCTCCCTTGCAGCCAGAATTTAAAGGGCAAGAAAAGGAGGGAAGTCATGAACCCTATAGGTCTTTGGAAGAAGGGGCTCCTACAGGTGACTTGTTCACTGAGCCTTCATCCTGCTGGTTTGCTTGCACAAAACATACAGAGAGGTTAGACTATGTTTGCTCAGCACTGAGCATTCTTTCTGGTTTAAGCAAAAGTTATATGGCAAGGAGACTTTATTCTGATTTGCTCACATGGTGGCCATGCACCTCCCCTTTCATCATTCATTCACCTTGGGGTGCACCACTTTCCTAACCACAAAAAACCCAGTTTGGTTTTTTTTTAAAAAAAGAAGTAAATTAGTTGTGATGGTGTGAAAGCTGTACTTTAATTTCACACACCTAAATTTCTGAATCCCTCCCACAAAATGCTAGCAACCTGGAGGGGAACACAGAATCATAGAGTTGGAAGGGACTCCAAGGATCATCTAATCCAGGGGTGGCCAACTCCCAAGAGACTGGAGACTGTGATCTACTCACAGAGTTAAAAACTGGTGGTGATCTATCCCCTTTTTTGGGTTTCAGGTCACAGATGTAGAGCTTTTTCATGGGGGAGGTAAGCCCCATTTCTTTCTTTGGGGTGCAGGGCAAAAATGTTGAGCTTTTTTTAGGGGAGCCAAAGTTGTTGAGCTTCTTTGGGAGGAGCCGGTGATCTACCGGTAGATCACGATCTACCTGTTGGACGTGCCTGTTTCTAATCCAACCTCCTGCAACCTCCAGGAATCTCAACTAAAGCATCCACAACAAGGTAATAATAGTATCCAACACCATCTGCATGTGAGCAGGCCAGACTTCTGCTCGTGCAACAGACTTCACTCTTCCTTCTCAACAATATATTGAATTTTGCTAAGAGGTTTTGTCTCGCATGCAAAGTTGAGAGGTTAAATGAAGCACACAGTTAGGTACAATGCCTGTGAAGTTGCTAATGTGCATAAAAAACTGCATAGCAGTCAACATTTCTCCAGTGAAAATAGGGATGTCCGATTCTATAATAATAACTGTACTATTTATACACCACTCACTTGACTGGGTTGCCCCAGCCACTCTGGGTGGCTTCCCAAACAACAACATAATAAAACATTAAACATTAAAAATAACCTTCCCTATACAGGGCTGCCTTCAGATGACTCTGGGGTTGGATAACTCCATACCCTCCAACATTTATCCGACGCAAATAGGGACATCCTACTATACCCTCCAACAGTTATCCAATGAAAATAGGGATGTCCTAAGGAAAAGCAGGACATTCCAGGATCAAATCAGAAACTGTGACAGCTTCTGTAAATCCGGGACTGTCCCTGGAAAATAGGGACACTTGGAGGGTCTGCAACTGGCCGTTATGCACATTTAACATGCCCCATGGAGGGAATTGTGCACATTTCCCAGTCAAGTGTACATAGTCTCCAAAAAAGGAATGAGGATCACGCATATCTCAATAACATTTTATACATTATCCAGTCAACGGACACAATCTCCAACAGGCCTTGGATATAATGCATGCATCTGAAAAAGGTTTTTGAACATTCTCTGGGTAATATGCACATTCTCCAGTTAATATGCATGTACTCCCCGAAAAGCACGTCCTTCCTTTCTGTGTCTAGTTCAGAGGTGGGCAAACAGTTGCCCACAGGACACATGCAAGGCAGTGCCCAATTTTATGTGACTCGCGTTGTCTCCCTCTTGCTAATCAGCCAAAGTTATGTGACATAGAAACTTTATTCTGATTTGCTCTAATGATGGCCATGCATTTCCCCTTTCATCATTCATCCATCCCACTGCAAGAGGGCTGCAGTCTCCTTTCTCCTGCCAATCAGTTGTTCCCTGCCAATCAGCTGAGCAACGGGGGGGGGGGAGACTGCAGATTCGGTGGGTGTTTAACCCTCCCCTCTGCAATACCAAAGTTGTCCCCTGCCCCAGGCACCGCAGGCGAAGTGGTCTTAATCGGTCGTGTGGCTGGCCCAAGACATTTTGCTGCCTGAGGTCAAGGACAAGATGCTGTGTTCCCCTTCTCCACCCCTAATCTGTTCACAGAAACCCACTGGATCAACAGTTTAATCTTGCTTCGACACTAGTGACTAGGTAGCATCCTTCACCAGAAGTCTAGTGTGTGAGGAGCATGCACAGCTCTCCCCTCCCACAGAAGGGATCAGGTTCTCAGGAAGAACAACTGGAGGGCTGCTGCTCCTATTGTCACTGCCCAACACCTGCCACCTAAGGCAACTGCCTCCCAGTGCCCCATGGCAGGGCCAGCCATAGAGATGAGAAGGGTTAAACTTCCTCCGAGGAGGGAGAGGAAGGCAGGCGACTGATGTGGAGCTGGTTGGGCTGAGAAACACGGCAAATCATTCCGAATAAAATCCATCCCCATCTGCAGCCATGTTCGCTTCTCTGATTTAATCTGAAGCTTGAGCGTTAAGTCCTTTTCGCTTCCCGAAGCTTTGGTTTTTATTCCTGGTGCAGGAAAGTTTAGAAGCCTCTCTAGCCACGTGCCCAACCAGACCGAGAGACGCTCTGTCCGACGGTCCTGCGGTTTGATTTCCCCATTCAGAAAGGATAAACAAATGTGGGGTGAGGGGGAATATGAAAGGACGACTCTCCGGTCAGAAGGTTACCTTTTGTTAGCACGCCACATCAGAAGGAAATAAAAAGACGCAGAACCACAGAGGACATCAAATGTCCTTTTGAACAAAACCAAGCCAGCCATTTCCAAACTTCCTCTCTTAAAGCAGACCTGGCATGGAAGGCATTTGGAGGAGCTAACTGTTGTTTTGATATGTGAAATCGCTGCACACTTTGTTGTAGCTTTTTATGTTAAAGATGCCGTTCTTCATTGCAAAATTGCTTTGAGATGCTTCATAGGAAGAAACACAATGGACTGCGTCAGGCCATTGGCTCATCTTGGTCGGCACTGTCTACACACCGACTTGCAGGGAAGACTCTCCAGCAATGGCAGGGATTGAACCTGGAACCCTCTGCCTGCAAGACCCGAGCTCTGCCATTGACCTCTGACCCCCTTCCCAAAGGAAGCTGTTGATGAATGAAGTAAACAAATGGCGCCTCCTCAAGTCAAGGCACAAACTTCCCAACGGCAGTAAAAACACAACAATGAATTAAGTGCTGCCCTTCAAAGACCCCAGAATGGGCTGCCTGAGGCAGTTGCCTCCCTCTGCCTCACTGTAGGAACAGCCCCTTTCCACACTGATTGATCTTCAGCCGTGGTTCTCAAAGAGTGTGGTGCGCCACACCAGTGTGGCAGGAGACGATCCTTCCTTTACCTATAGCATTATTTCAGCAGTGGAAATGCTCCAAAAAAAAATCCAAATTAAGTGTGAGATCCAACCTAGCATGAGCAGACAACTGTTACCACCACAGGGTTCCTCTGTCCTCCGCTTGACCCTCCTAGCCCTCCAAAACCTGCCCCAGAGGCCTGAGAAATCCTGCAGAGCAGATAGAGGACTAGGGACTTTGCTCAGTGCTCTGCAGGAGTGAAAAAAGACCAGACCAAAGCACGTGTGAGTTCCTCCCCATGGACTTGCCTACTTTCACGGGCCCAGTACAGTCATACCTCATGTTACGTCCGCTTCATGTTACGTTCTTTCAGGTTACGTCCCGCAGCGACCCGGAAGTACTGGAAAGGGTTACTTCCGAGTTTCACCACTCGTGCATGTGCAGAAGTGCTAAATGACGTCATGCGCATACGCAGAAGCGTCAAATCGCAATCCACACGTGTGCAGACGTGCCGCTGCGGGTTGCGCTCTTTTCATGTTGCGAATAGGCCTCCGGAATGGATCCCATTCGCAACCAGAGGTACCATTGTATGTATATTTTGGCTCAACTGACAATGATCCACTTTCGTTCCTAGGATGCAGCGGTGGAGCAAGCCGATCGGGCACCTGGGGCAGTGCACATGCCCTGCATCTGGGGGTGGGGCCAGCCACCCATGAGGACACCGCAGCGCCTCTGAGGAGTCTGCTTGCCTCCTCCCACTCAGCCACCCTACTGCTGAGGGGGAGCCACCACCAGTGGCGGAGCTTCATGCTCTGGCACCAGGGGGCAGAGAGCAGGTGGGGCGGGGTTGGCCACGTGTCCTGGGGGCACCGCCCGTAGAGGCGTGGCACCCAGCGCGGGCGGGGGGCAGCCACAATGGCACCCTGCCGGGATCTCGTTGCCAGGGGCGGTGCACTCTCCTGCACACCTCTTCCTCCTCCAGTGGCCATCACGTTGCTCCAAGGAGAGATGTGTGACTCGGGTGCACTGCAGGCCCCGCAGTGACTGCCGTCCACCATTTTGTCACCCCCCTCAGTGGGGACACCGGGGTCAGACCGCACTTACCGCACCCCCCTTGCTACGCCCCTCCTAGGATGGTCGCTAATAATTCTTCTAGCAACTTGCTGAGCTCTTCAATGCCTCTGTTCTCACTGTTAGCACAACTACATTCGTTTTCTTCTTCCGCTAAATGACTTTCTTGTATGCTTATCTAAGGTTCATCAGTCTCGCTCACTGCTTCGGTGAATCTGTTTTCTTCTTTCATCTTTTCCACTTTTCTCATAACAGTGACAATTTTGCTGTGTACTTCTGCTTTCTGAAATACCTTGTTTATCCATTATGGATTAAAATCCTTTTTTAAAAAAACTTCTCTCAAACATATTTAGTTTTAATTTTATTTCTGATTTTATCTTTTTTTCTTATTTACTAATTCATCCTTTTTCAAAGCCTTTAATATTATCACTGAAATTATGAAACCTATTCTTCATGTCCTGGAGGACACTCACTAACACTCTGTGAATATTCGGTCTCATCTTTATTCTGTATTGATTTGTTCTTAATGAGGACTGGTTCCCTGAATAGGTTACATCTTCATTTATCTATTTATCGCATTCCTCAAATACACAGATACTTCCTCCAGACCCTCTATAAAATTCACAACCCACAATCAGCACAGCTTTCTATGTATATTGCGCAATCCCTTCGTTTTGAATAACATTGCACTATTCCTTTAATAAATATATTCCACAAACCCCACCATGAATTTCACTAGTATCTCAACGATTTCTTATAAACTATCCAGCCCCCTTGCAAATGATCTCGACCCTTATTCTAAAACTTCATTTTCCAATAAACTACTACTCTATCAGTCAGGATCACAGTGCTACGTAATGTCTACTTCAGTTACTTATCTCCTCACCCCAGTTAACAGTATCTATCAATAGGCTACTCCAATTCAGTTCCTGGGCATAGATCTCCACATTTGTGCTCAATGATTGGGCACACTAGCAGGAACTCTCAGTTCTAATTTGCTGTTGTTTCTCTTGCCTTAGTACCTTACATAAACAGATCCTTCCAGAAACACTCTCCCACTGCAGCTCTGCTAAATTTTGCCCTGAAGCTTGAGGCTACCCATGCAACCTCAGCAGGAGAATGGTCAGGCGAAGCTCATGAATCACCATGGAGGTTACAGAGATGGCTTCAGAGACCATATCCCTGCTCACCACAACTCCCCCAGAAGTTTAGGCTGTTTGCCCATCTCAACCAGTATTCTCTATTCCAGCCTTCTCCAACCCGGTGCCTCCTGATGTTGTGGGACCACAACTCCCATCAGTCCCGGCCAACATGCCCAATGGTCAGGGATAACGGAAACCAAAGTCCCAAACATCTGGAGGGTCAGGGGAAGGCTGGTCCACGCAAAGAGGCAGTGGGCTCTTCAAGGTCTCAGCTGGAAGTCTCCCTCATCACCACTAACAGAAGATATTATGGGTTGAACCTAAGACTTTATCCATGCTGTGATGGCCTGGGATTCAGACTCGGATGCTGAACCTGAGGGATCCCAGCCTGCACAGGATTCCCTGGCTCCAGAACCAGCTGAGCCGGGGCTGGGGCATGAGCCTGAAGGGTCCTCACCTGTGCTGGATTCTCAGGTTCAGGCATCAGCTGAGTCTGCTCTGGCTCCTGAGGTGATGGAGGACCCATTGCCTGAAGGTGCTCCACTCTCAGCCCCGTCAGAGGAAGCTGAGGTCACCCCTGGGTCCGGTAACCCTCCAGCCTCTCCTGAGCTGCAGAGGCTCAGGGCAGAGAGGTGGAGGGAACTAAGTTTCCGCAGGAGGAATGCTTGCCTCCAGGCCAGGAGAGGCGAGTCACCAGAGGATTGGAGCCACCCTATGCCTCGGGGCAGATAAAAGCCAGCCAGCCCCAGTCCCAAGTTGCGGGAGCAACATTGTTGGTTGCTAGTTCCTGCCTGAATCTCTCCTGTTTTCCTGCCTGAGCTCCTGACCCACCCTGGCTCCCTGCTTGCAAGCCTGTTCCTGACTTCACCCGACTCTCACCCGACTCTCTGCCCTGCACCCAGCTCCAGCTACTATGGACTGCCTCCACGTTGCACTTTTGACAATGGACCAAACTTGGACCTCACCTCTCGGGTAACCCACGGGACCAGCACACATGCAAACATGTGCTCAGTTACTGAATTTTGAATCCCATCCCACACTAGATGAAATGAAAATTTGCCTTAAAACTAACCCAGTGCTACCTTGTGGGTTGACCATTATAACAGAAGGCCAGCAGTATTGGACATCCTATCTTCCAGGGAATCTTGTCTGTCATGACTGATCTTCTCAACCAGGAACAAAATGTTCCCCAGGAACACACTTGGGAAGCCACCAGTCTATACAACTCATTCAGAGAAGCTGAGGGACATACGTAGCCGCTTCTGAAGTCTGCTATGTTGATCCACCATCTACAAGCAATGCCCATTCATTATTTTTCTTAAACCAACTCGTGACGCTATTATTCCACCTACATTCATAAGCATTGTGTTGCAACATCCTGTTTCCTTATCCCAACGCCATTTCCAGAACAATTAGCGGAAGCCCATTAGGAAACATTCACAAGGTGTTGCTGATAGAGTCTGGTTCAAACACCAAAACATTCACTTCCAGCATGAGATGTTTTATTGAAGACTAAAGGGGGGGGGGACAATCAAAAACAAATAGGACTGCCTAAAGAAAAACTCACAGGAAGAGAAAGAATGCAATTTGAGGATGTTCGCAGGCCCAGTTAAAAGATTCAGGCTCAGTTGGTAAGGCTTGAGGATGTGGACACGGTGCTTGGATCGGTCAGGGTGACCACTAGCGCTCTAGACCCTTGCCCCTCTTGGCTGGTAAAAACCATCAGGGAGGGAACAGGTGGCTGGGCCAGGGAGGTGATCAATGCCTCTTTACAAGAGGGGGTGATCCCTGCCTGTTTGAAGGAGGCAGTGCTAAAGCCACTCCTTAAGAAACCTTCCCTGGATTCAGAAAACCTAACTAACTACCAGTCAGTTGCTAATCTTCGTTTCCTGAGCAAGGTTCTGGAGAGAGTGGTTGCAGACCAAATCCAGGTGCTTTGGGAAGAAACTGATTTTCTGGATCCATTTCAATCAGGTTTTAGGCCCAGTTTTGGTACAGAAACTGCTTGGGTTGCCCTGTATGATTACCTCTGTTGAGAGAGAGACAAAGGAAACATGTCCCTGTCAATTCTTCTTGACCCCTCAGCAGCTTTCAATACCATCGACCATGGTATCCTTCTGGAGTGACTCTCCAAACTAGGAGTGGGTGGCACTGCTTTGCGGTGGTTCCAGTCCTACTTGGATGGTCGTTCCCTGAGGGTGTTGCTTAGGGAATGCTTTTCAGCCCCATAGCACCTTCAGTGTGGGGTTCTGCAGGGCTCAATCCTATCCCCCATATTGTTTAACATCTACATGAAACCGCTGGGTGGGGTTATCCAGAGGTTCTGAGTACATTGTCAGCAGTATGAAGATGACACTCAGCTCTGTTTCACCTTTACATCTGCAGGTGAGGCAGTGGAAGTGCTAGACTAGTGTCTTGCCTCAGTAATGAACTGGATGAGAGACAACAAACTGCAACTCAATCCAGATAAGACAGGCACTGTTAGTGGGTGGTTCCCTAGACTGGGTGGTGGGAGATCGTCTGCTCTTGATGGGGTTACACTTCTTCTGAAAGAGCAGGTTCGTAGCTTGGGGGTCCTCCTGGATCCTTTGCTGTCGCTCGAGGCTCAGGTGGCCTCAGTGGCCCAGAGTGCCTTCCATCAGCTTCAGCTGGTGGCCCAGCTATGCCCCTATCTGGACAGGGGTAGCCTAACTACTGTTGTCTACACTCTGGTAACCTCAAGGTTAGGTTACTGCAATGCGCTATACATAGGACTGCCTCTGAAGACGGTTCGGAAACTTCAGCTAGTGCAGAATTCAGCGGCCAGGTCGTTCACCAGAGCAATTCAAAGTACTGGTTTTGACTCCTGCCTAAATCCTGAAGATCTTTGTCATGGCAGCTTCCTGGTGCTGTGAACTCTTGTAGCACGTTCAGCAGCTTGTCTCCTGCTGGGGCATGTAATACCAGAGGGTTACAATACATGCCACCACTGCTCCAACAATCTCATTGGCTTCCTGTTGTCTTCTGTACATGATGCAACGTGTTGTTTTTTGACTGATGATGTCCCTGAAGAAAGACTGAGGTTGTGCACACACTATCCCTTTAAAGCACTTCCAAAGCTCATTCTTTCCCTCAGAGAATTCTGGGAACTGTAGTATTCCCCCTCTCGGAATTACCATTACTACCAACCCTCAACGACAGGCCCTGGAATTCTTTGAAAGAACGCCCTTCCAATGTGCTTTCAAGGGGTGAAGAAGGCTATCAATGCAGACCTTCCAAGTTGTCCGTACTTTCCAGGGATGTCCCTGATTTAGAGAAGCCACCCTGATTTCTGATTTGATCCCAGAATGTCCCCCTTTTCCTTAGGATGTTCCTATTTTCATTGGAGAAATGTTGGAGGGCATGGAGTTATCAGACCCCCAAGCCGTATGAATCCTGTATAGGGAAGTTTTAAAAAAAATTAATGCTTTATTGTGTTTTTACATATATTGGAAGCTACTCAGAGTGGCTGGGGCAACCCAGTAAGATGTGTGGGATACAAATCATAAAATTATTGTTATGGAATGGGACGTGCCTATTTTCTTGGCGAAATGTTGGAGGGTATGTTAATGGCTATTAGCCATGATGGCTATGCTCTGGCTCCACAGCTGCAGACAGCAATGCTTCTGAATACCATTTGTGGAAACCATAGGAGCCAACACCTAGGGGCTGAGGTCCCTTTGGGGCCACCCAATAAAATATTTGAGGAGGATGGCCCTCCCCCAAAATTAATGGGCATTGCCATTCAAATGATGTGAGTATGTCACGTCTTATGATTGATTGTGTGGGGCAGAGCTTACCTCCCCACTATTTTATTCAAATTGGCACCCATAGACTGGAGAGAGTACTCTTGTGCATGAATCCTGCTTGCTGACTTCCTGCAGGCATCTGGTCAGCCACTGTGAGAACAGAATGCTGGACTAGATGGGCCATTGCCCTGATCCAGCAACTGTCCCCTGGGTCTGTCCATGAGAGACAACTGTGTGATGAATCTATACGCCACCACGAATTATTCCAAGCCATCTCCATCCCTCTCTTTGGGGAAAGGGGAGGAAACCATCATTTGTCTCTCCAGCTTTGCCCTGGGGTGGACAATATTAATGCTGCCCACCTCGAGTTATTTGGCAATGCACTAGTTGGCCTCCTCCACAAATATGTCCTTCCCTTGAACTCCTCTGCGTCTCTCCCCTGACTGGCCCCCCACATTTGGCAGCCCAGCCCAAATCTGCTGCCCCCACTGGGCTGGCAAGCGTCTGTGTTTTCTTTCCACACCCAGTCCAGCCTTCGGCTCCACGCCGGCCAGCTTGCCTCCACGCACTTCTGCGAGTGTGTGTCGCGGTGGCGGGAGTATAGACTTTCTTTTTGTGTGTGTGCGCGTTGCGAACGAGTCCTCTCGTGGCATTCCAACAAAAACATCTCAATGGGATTACATCAAGCTATTTTCTTTGTCAGTCCCAATCGCACCGTGGGGGATTGAAAATCCAGCTTCAAACCGCCGAAACTTCTGTCGGGGGAGGCGGGCTTGGCTGATCTCATTTTCCACAAAAAGATTCATTAATGTTCCAATCTCCAAAAGAGCAAAAGGGTGTCCCCTGGAGGGGCTTGGTGGGTCGCAGGCTGGGATGGAATGTTGGTTTGGGGGGGGTCAGACCATGCTGGGCGCAGACCCAAAGTTAACACAGCAATGTGTCGTTCACTTCCAAGGAGGGTGGGGCAATGGCCGGAGCAATAAACTAGTTTCCCTTCAAGGGAAAGATCCAGTCCAAGGATCCTGCAGTGATCA